>NC_138768.1:448416386-448833886 GCF_965119305.1 Pelophylax lessonae | reverse complement strand
ATGCTGAAAACACTTCCCTAAGAAATCTCGCCTTTTGTGCTTGTACTGCGCATGTGCGGTGTTCTACGTGCAGGCCGCATCCACGTGCACGCCAATTGCATCGTGACACGCCCCTCCTGGCTCCATGCACACACATGTGCTTAAATAGCGAATATTTACATATGCGCGCGCATGGACAATCCTTCGCCAAAGATATACCACTGAAGGTGCTGCCTGATATGAAGCATTCCGAGGAGACTAATGCGTGGGTGCTTTTGCGCCAAGGTGAAAATATGCATGCCAAACAACATGGGGTGAGAGCAATTTAGGCAAAGTGAGTTTTCTCACAGCTGATACACCCTTCAGGTGATCAACACAGGGTGAAAGCAATCTGTTTAAACTAACAAGGTGTGCTTTGACACAGCTAATACACCTACTGTTTTGCATAGGCAGAGCAAAAATGTTTAAACAAATAAGGTGTCCTTTGACTTAGCTGATACACCTACTGTTTTCCACAGGGAGCAGCAAGGTGTGCTTTGACATAGCTGATACACCTACTGTTTTGCACAGGGAGAGCAAAACTGTTTAAACAAATAATGTGTGCTTTGATACAGCTACTACACCTATTGTCTCTTGTAGAGACCAACATGGCAAATGGTATCTGTTATCTTTAAAGGGAACAGTGCATAAAAATATTTTTTACAAATATTTTTAAAGTGGACATACCAGTCTCGCTGCAGGATTCTGTAACAATAATCCAATCTTCGCCCATCACGGTGAGTTACTGTCACTTGCTGACCTTCAAGGACTGATTTCCTTTGCTTTTGAGGGGCCACTCCCTTGGACCTGTAGAGCACCTTGCAAGGGGCGCCTTTGGGGTTTGGTTTTACCAAGGGTCCAGTGTCTAAAAAGGACAACATTACAGGCAAAACCTCATATCCCCTTTCCTGAGGCTCAGGTACCATCCGTTTAGTATTTGCCTTTTTTGGATGGATCTAAATGCTAACCCCTTAGATTCAGAGATCTTTGATCGGGGTTTGTAGCATAATCTTCTTTCTTCTTCTTTGAAAAAACATACAAAAGTGTGGAGAGCTTCTCCACCGTGACCATCACCTTTAAGACACTGGGAAAAAAAACTGAGGTACTTCTTGTGTAGGAGGGGTTATATAGGGGGACTTCCTGTCTGATTGGTTGCCAGTGTCCATTCACCTATAGGTGACGTATAACCCATATGGTAATGAATATGGCTCTGTGTCCTGTGATGTATGATAAAGAAATTCATTTTCACAAAGTCTGCTACTTCAGTGTGTTTAGATCTTTTTCTCAGATGTTAGTATGGTATACTGAAGTATAATTACAAGCATTTCATAAGTGTCGAAGTCTTTTATTGACAATTACATTAAGTTTATGCAAAGAGTCAATATTTGCAGTGTTGACCCTTCTGTTTCAAGACCTCTGCAATTCCGCTCGACATGCTGTCAACTTCTGGGCCACATCCTGACTGATGGCAGCCTATTCTTAAGATAATCAATGCTTGGAGTTTGTCAGAATTTGTGGGTTTTTTTTTTTTTTTGTTCACTGGCCCTTTGAGGATTGACTACAACTACTCATTGATTTTACCCCAGTCCTCAGCAGTCCAATCCCTGTACCTTTTGCAGAATATCAGTCTGTCCCTGATGTTTTTCCTGGAGAGAAGTGGCTTCTTTGCTGCCCTTCTTGACACCAGGCCATCCTCTTCACCTCACTGTGCGTGCAGATGCACTCACACCTGCCTGCTGCCATTCCTGAGCAAGCTCTGCACTGGTGGTTCCCTGTTCCTGCAGCTGCATCAACTGTATGAGAGGGTCCTGGCTTGCTGGACTTTCTTGGGCGCCATGAAGCCTTATTTACAAATGCAGTGGAAATATTTTTTATGGGATTAAGATTTAATTTTCATGGCAAAGAGGGACTTTGTGAAAATTTATATTTATGTCATTCTCAACATTTTTGGACATGACTGTATGTGTGCATTGACATGTAGGCTAACATGCAGGGGAGTTTAAAGGAAGGGAAAAAAAAAAATGCCAGACACCCGTAGGCCTAATCTATGAAATCTATGAGCTACTTTTATCAGCTTGATTTTTACTGGTATTTTAGCATGCAGGGCAGTAGGCTTCTACTAGTTTGCATCCTTCATACTCTTTCAGCATAACCAATATCCTATAGTTGTAACATAATTAAAGCATAATATTGTAAGAATTGTATGCTTCGGCATTGTAATATCTTTTTTTTGTGTGTGGTAACGTATTACAGTGAGTGTCAGTAGTTAGATGCAGGTAGTAGCTTTGTTTTTTCAGACTCAAGTACTGTACGACAATGGTTAGTATTCTTTACCCTACATCCTCCAAACTTCCTGCACTTCCTGGTAAAAACACACACACACACACACATTGGCGCTTCTTGTGTTCCTCCTCCGGATGCATTTGAACTTCTCTGTTATCAGCATGCTAACTATGATCTACGAGAACAAATCCAATGTAGGAGTGCAGCACTGCCATTGTTGGATTTTTGTCATGTTTCAAAAGTAAAATCCAGAACCTTTCCCACAAAATATATTTTTGCTTGAGATCACCATGCTAAACAGAAAAGAACTTACACCAGCTTGATGACAAACAAGAAAAATTCTTTGAAAGAATTTGATGGGTTACTACAATCAGAATTTACACTATCGCTAAAATGTTCTGCTATATGATCATCCAGTCTCAAATTAGCACAGCCCACATACTGCATATTACACAAGGCTCAATTAATAACAACTGAATAAATAACATACATGAATAAGTTTTGCAGCATGAACTGCATTTTAACTGATCCATACTTACCAAAACCATATTAAGAAATTAGAATTTTAACCCTGCTTCTAATTTGGCATGCCAGCTCAGAGGAAGCTCAGAGGACTGTCCATAATTGTTTAAATTCACCCTAATTGTGCCAAACAAGGACAGAGATTTTAGGCCCGTACACACGTGCAGATTGTCGGCCGAAAAGATTCGGCCGACGACCGATCGGCCGATTTTCGGCTTGTTAGTATGATGCTTCCGACAGCCGACAGCGCACTTTCGGCCGAACATAATCTGTCGTGCAAACATTAAAATTTTTGTATGCCGACACCAGAACGGCCGATTGTTCGCCAGTCAGTACAGAATTCGGCCGACAGACAGCAGATTTGCAAGACTGGGCATGCTCAGAAAAGAAAAAACAAAAAAACACAGGGAAAGTTAACCATCACATGACATCACTTCTGCAGTCGGCGGACAAAATTCGTGTGCAGTCTTTTGCACTTTTCAGCGGACAGGACAGCCCAGGGACAAAAGACGGCCGATCGGTCGGCCGACGATCGGTACGTGTGTACGGGGCTTTAAGCTACTCTATATCCTCTTTCACAGTCTGCTGCCATGGACAAGATTCTCTTCACCTGTATTTGCAGGAAGTTCACTGCTTTGTGGTAGCGGTAGCACCTGGGAAGCTGTAATGGAAATGCCTTTGCCAGTGCATTGCATATAGTAAAATTGCTTATGTTGTTACATTGTTGAATAGTTTGCAAAATACATACCTTCAGCAGCTATAGTACTATTGGCAAGATATAGAGGTTTGCTAGTATTTATACTTCACTATTGATGGAAATCCCTAGGTTTAGTATAGTTGGAACAGGAGCCAATAGAGGAACAGGAGCTTTTCCAATACAGGAACAGGAGCTGCTTGCGTTGGGACCTTGTTGCTGATGGTATTTAGTGCAGAGGATAAGAGTAATGGTGTGCTTTGAGACAAAAGGTAAGGGAGCTGGTTATTTTTGGGGTTGGTATGGGGTTGTAGTGTAATGGATCCATTTGTATAGGGCATCACTGTCTGTGTATTCCAAAATCTAAAAGTTCTGATCTCCTGGCAAAAAAACCTCACATACATGTAAATACTATATTTTGAATGTTTTCTTTGTCAGTTCAGTTCCCATTTTTGCTTTCCATGTTCATAAAAACAGAACCTTGTGTTAAACCACTATGGTAGAAGTTTCTCATTACGCTCAGACATTTATGGCTACTGGGAACCCTCAAGGGTTTACTGGAAACATTACATATGATTAATGGAAAGAATTATAAAATACATCATTTCTTTAATTGTTAAAGTAGTTCTAGACCATTATTATATAAATGAAAGAATATAGGCCAAGTTAAAAGCAAACTCTGAAAAGGGCTAGTCCAAGTAATTGTGCAAATACATGACAAAAGCTGCCTATGCAGTGTTCAAAATGTGATTGGTTCAGCAAGGCTGAATTTCGATTTGTTTGTGGCCATCTTCGCTCAACAGAAGTAAATCATTTGATCAATTTCTGTCAAAGGGACATGTTGGAAAAGTTTCTTCAAACAACAGCTACAGGCAATCAGCTGCCACCTCTTATTGGTGTATTCTGAAAGCAGCAGGTGCTGCTGTCAGTATACAGCAGGACTTGACAAATTTGCTCTGAATCTAGGAGCCTGCTAAAAAAGTTAGGAGCCAGTTTTGGCTTTATGTTCCCGAAGCTGTTGTTGATTGGATCTATGTGCAGGGGGTGCGTCTGATTGCTGCAGAACCGACCACCATACTCTGTATGTTGGCTTTTTGGCTCTCCAGCATATGGCAAGCATAAGGCAGCTTCCTACTGTTTTAATTACAAACACATAAAAATGAAAATCAAGATGCCTGTAAAGTAGCTAAATGGGCAAAGTGACTGTATTTTGAAAGATAATTTCTTGCCAAAACCTAAAATTGACAGACCAGTACAAATTTTGGGGACAATAGGAACAAAAAAATATTTTGAAGGAGCCAAGGTAAGTGCACTTGTTTGTTTATTTATTTATATATTTATTTATAATTTTTCTTGAATATACAAAGAAGACACAGAAATGCATTCCCAGCATTAGAAGTATGAAACACATGTGTCAGTACAAATGAACACTGTTACATGGAAAAAGAAAACAAAGTTTCAACAGCAAGAATAAATTGAAGTGAGAACAGTAAGTATGTGCAAAGAAAAGTGACAAATAGAATAAGGTGTCCATGGAAGCAGGAGAAAACATTAAAACGGAATAATACATAATAAGAATGTCAACATGGCACCAATCAGATAGAACAGCACATCATTTTCCAGGTACATCAGATTGTCGTAGTTGTAAGAACATGTAATATGATTCTTGTAGAGTGGTTAGGATGACAATCCGTGCCCTAGGAGATAACTTAAATATACTTTCAACCATGTTTGATCAAGAAAATGAGAGGTAGTAGAAACTAGGAAAGAAAAGAGATTATAAAGAAGAGAAAGGAAGAATGTGTCAGGCAGAGAGGCAGCAGAATCATCTATCCTAGAATGAAGTAGACTAGGGAATCAGGAAGAGGGACCAGAGAAAGCCGAATTAACCTGCTAAGATTCATTTGAATTCCTCTCGGAAGGAATACCCATTCCACTAAAACCAAGTTTTTTTGCATTGCTCTTACCCTTCAATTTGCACAATAGCTCCTCCATGAGTTTGATATCTTCCACTCTATACTGTAGATCTATTGCTGTATGGATGGGGGTAGATTTCCAGTTCGCTGGTATACAACACCAACTGGGGCGCTGTCTAAAATCTAAATAAAAACAGAATGCAATGATTTGTTGGCAAATATCATAAACACTTAGTTTATTCACAATAGAAAACATTTTAGATGTTTAAACTCAGAAAATGTACTATTCTAAGAAATAATAAGGTCATTTTGAAATTGATGGCAGCAACACGTCTAAAAAAAAAGTTGATACAGGGCCATGTTTACCACAGTGTAACATCCGCTCTTCTTTAAAAGGGAAGTATGGGAATCATTCTTTTTTTAAATCATACTTACCTAGGTGGATACAGCATTGGTCTGATGCTGGATCTACTACCCGCCGGCTCCAAAACTGAGAAGCAAGCGATCAAACATTGCCGATCGTTTAGTTCTCTAAGCAGAGAGCTGGGGAATATCAGTCAGCAGCTCTCTGCTCTGACACCCCCCCCATGCTCACTGGAGCGCTGGGCTATAAAGGGGGTGGGAGCTTCCGGCTTATGCTCTCAGCGGCTCGCTGAGAGGTTGAGTCGGGTGCTAGTCCTGGCATGTGGGCAGATCCTGACCATATGGTCGTGATCTTCCCCCGAGCCTGGACCGACTCTGTGATGTCAGCCAGCTTCAGCCCGCTGTCTGCTGAAAACGGGTCACAGGAGTGCAAAACTATCTGCAGTCCTGGGATCCATAGGAGAAGTACAGCCAAACAAGCTTTGGCCGTACTTCTCCTTTAAACAACACTGTAAATTTCTGGGAACTAAGGAAACCAGTTGCTGGAGTTCTGGGAAAGAAATGTTGTTTCATTCTTGCCTGCTATATGATTCTTATTGCTCAACAGTCCTGGGTCTTAAGTCAAATTTTTTGTTTCAAAATGCGCCAAATATTTTCAATTGGTGAAAGGTCTGGACTGCAGGTAGGCCAGTTAAGCACCCATATTTTTCTGTTACAAAGCCATGCTGTTGTCATAGATGCAGTAAGTGGTTTAGCATTGTCCTGCTCAAATATGCAAGGCCTTCCCTAAAGAAAATGTCTAGATGGCAGTATATGCTGCTCTAAAACCTGGATATATCCTCAGCATTGATGTTGCCATTCCAGATGTACAAGCTGCCGATTCCATACACACGAATGCACCCCCATACCATCAAAGATGTAGGCTTTTGAACAAGCCAGAAGGCCCCTCTCCTCTTTAGTCAGGAGGACGCTGCACCCATGGCTGCCAAAATAAAAAAAGTCTGACTTAACCACAAAACAGTTTTCTACTTTGCAACAGACCATTTTAAACAATTTTCTTTGTCCCAGAGAAGATGGCAGCGTTTTTGTATCATGTTCATATATGGTTTCTTCTTTGCATGATAGAGTTTTGGCTTGCATTTTTGGATGGCATGGGGGACTGTGTTTGCACACAGTGATTTTTGGAAGTATTCCTGAGCCCATGGGGTGATGACCATCACAGAATCATGTCTGTTTATAATGCAGTGCTGTCTGTGGGCTCGAAGATCACAAGCTTCCAATCTTGTGTTTCAGCCTTGTCCCTTGCGCACAGAGATTTGTCCAGATTCTTTGTATCTTTTTATGATATTATGTACTGTAGATCATATATTTAAAGTCTTTGCAATTTTACATTGAGAAATACTATTCTGAAATTGGACAAATTTTAGATGCAGCTTTTCACAGATTGATGAACCATGTTTACTTCTGAGTAGGGCTGAACGATATTCGATGTAACATCGAATATCGTGCTGCGGGCGTGGGCAATAGTCACATCGCCGACATGCAATATTGGGGATTCACAGTGAAGGTAGAAGGATACAGCCCCACATCCATCCCACATGTTAAGTCTGTCCTACAGCTCCCCTGACTGAGCGGTGAGCAGCGCGCCGCGAGCAGCGGCACAGGGAACCAATCACGCATGCCTGCACATCTGAATGGTTCGCTGTGCCGCGCTCACCGCTCGGTCAGGAGAGCTGCAGGGCAGACTTAACATGTGGGACGGATGTCGGGCTGTATTTTTCTACTTCTACCACCACTGTGAGACTCTAATAGTCACAAATAACCTGGGTGAATGACCATATAACGAATTATATGCGTAAGAAATCACTGCTGGCACAGTAGTGACTTTGGTAAGAGACGTTCCTGCCTCTCCTCCACCTTCCTACCATTCAGCTGGCTGAGACAACTGTGACAGGCAAAGGGGTCCTAATGAGGCTCTGCCTTCCACAGCACAGTCATACTGTCAGTGTTTTATTAACCTTCAGTTCCCTGTCCACCCAGTTCCCTACATTACCATTAACCCTGGCCTGCCCTGTATGGTGCAACTGCAATGACAATCAGAAGAAGGCTTCTGCTGCACTACTTCCCAATCCCTACTACAGTAACATTAACCCTGGCTGGCCCTGTAGTACAATCAGAAGAATGCTGCTGCACTACTTCCCAAGGTAATTGTTGACTTTAGCCTGGATTGATGGCTCTCTCAATATCGCAATATATATCGTTGAGAAAAAAAATATCGCAATGTATTTTTTTTCCAATATCGTGCAGCCCTACTTCTGAGACACTCTGACTCTCTAAGATGTGCTTTTTTACCCAATCATGTTATTGACTTGTTGCCAATTAACCTAATTAGTTGCAAAATGTCTTTCCAGGTCTTCCTTGTTAGTACCACAAACTTTGCCAGTTTTTTGTTGCCCTGTCCCAACTTTTTTAAGGTGTGTTACTGCCATCAATTTTAAAATGACCTCCATTTGCAAATCCTTGCATTCTGTTTCTATGTGGTTTTTTCACAACGTCCCAACTTTTTTGAAATTGGGGTTGCACATAAATGGGCAACATTAATAAAGGATGTATGACACATTTTTATGTAGGCCTTAAGAGGGATTTTAATATGATGCAGAAGAAAGCAGGATGGTCAGTCCGGGACTACTTTTTTAGTAAATTTTTGAGCAATATTGTGCACCTGCGTCCAAAAGGGTTGGCTAATTGGAAAAGACTAAAAAATGTGTAGAAAATGTCCAGGTGTTTTGCCACATCTCCAGCAAGTTGAGGGGATAGAGGGCTACATAGCATGTAATTTGGAGGGGGTATGATACCATCTTGTAACAATTTTGCATCCCAACTCTTAAAATTTGTTGCTACTGGATGACTTATAGGACAATGTAAGTATCTTGGAACGTGAAAGTTTGATTTGGAGATCTGTTTCTCAGTGATCCAAGAAGAGCAGAGTAGCCTGCAAGGCCTCCTGCAGAAGCAATTGATATGCCAAAGAGACAGTATGACATTGTGGTCCAGAACCTCTAAGTTCTTGTTCAAAAGGTGTCAGATCTCTTAAAAATCGACTTGCCTCAGGAATGGATCTAAAAAAGTTGGATAGCTGACAAATTTGTTAGGGACCCAGGGAGGTACGTAGAACGTAGAGGTTCTGGTATTTTACTTCAGAGGGAATTTTCGAAGGAGTGTACCACTTGTGAGCTGATATAAAATGATGGGCACTGTATGTGTTCATGCCGAAGTGTCTCGAATGATGTGTCCAGAAGAAAAGTTAGGATTCTCTAACATTAGGAAGAAAGGAGAAGGAGATAGTGAAATACTGTAAGTATTCAAAGATTTCATACATATGCTCCATGTGGAAGCAATGGTAGGGTGTTTAAATAAGGCAGGAGAAGGGAGTGATGGGCACAAAGGTAAAACAGTCAGCAAGGTATGTGAGAACTCCTGCTCTAAATGGACCCATCTTTTTCGGCAGTATGGCAGTTCCAGTCTATTACTCTCATTAGGTGTATAGCAGCATAATATACTGTAGTTTGGCATTGGTACAATATGTATAAGGTATAGCAGCCAAGGCAAATAACTCTGATCATGTTATAACTGCCCATGCAAGAAATCGGTTTTGATGACCAAGAAGAGAAACTTTCTAAATTAAGAAAGGAGCAGTGTATAGTTTAAGGGGAAAAGCAGTGACAATTCATTTGGCAATCGGATGCCTAAATAGCATATGTGGGATTGAGCCCACCTAAAAGGAAAGTTAGATTGAATCTTTAGCTGCGACTACCTGGTTTGGGTGAGATTAAGCACCTCTAATTTTGATAGTTTATATGGAAGTTTGAAAGTTCGCCATATAATTTAATATCCTGCATTAAGTTAGAGGCTGAAATGTCTGGTTAGGATAGGAAGAAGAGTAAATTGTCTGCGTAGGTCAAGATCTTATGGTGACATTGACCTACTGTGATCTCTGTGATGTCCCTGTCAGTTCTGATGAACCTTAACAAAGGTGCTAAGGTCATTATGAAAATAAGGCGTAACAAAGGGCAGCCTTGTCGGGTTCCATTGTGAATCTTAAATGAAGGAGATAAGGTGCTGTTTATTTTCATTTATGCCGCAGGGGGAGAATAAAGAGTGCTAATCTAGGATATCATATGAGGACCAAGGTGCACATATTTTTTTAAATATCTTTATACCTTAGATAGCAAAGAGTTGTAAACAGCTTGTTATGTCTTTGTGAGACAAATAATACTTAGCTTAGGAGTAATCAGCACCTATTTGCTCATTTTGTATTTATCTAAGTCAATTTTTGTAAGTGTTTTGCTGTTCTCTAAATGAAGCACACTTGATCTGGAAACTTGTGACTCTTGCCAAGATTTCACCTAGTAATAAGTGGCTAATGATGCATCATGCTGGTGGTGTTTTAAGCAAAATAAGGTGCAACAAATTAAAGAAAAACAGCACTGATGAGACTGATAATTGCAAAAGAAACACAGTACTCGAATATCTAAACAACATTCTACATCTTTATCAGATTTCCAGATTTACTCAACATTATATAATGTTTAAAATATTCGACTAGTGTACTTTGTAAACAGTCTTTGAAATATAATTGTACATTTTAACTTTGCCCTCAAAGCCAGATAAAGCTTTTTAACCACTTTACCACCGGAGGATTTTGCTGTCTTGGCCACTTTTTGCGATTCGGCACTGTGCGACTTTTACATTGACATTTGCGTGGCCGTGCGACGCCATACCCAAACGAAATTTACGTCCTTTTTTTTGCACAAACAGAGCTTTCTTTTGGTGGTATTTGATCACCTGTGTGATTTTTACTTTTTGCGCTATAAACAAAAAAAGAGCGTAAATTTTGAAAAAATAACAATATTTTTCACATTTTTTTTATATGAAATTCCTCCCCAAAAAAATTAAAAATCAAATTTTTTTTAAATTTATGGCCAATTTGTTTTCTGCTACCTATGTTTGGTAAAAAAAATCACAATAAGCGTATTTTGATTGGTTTGTGCAAAAGTTATTGCGTTTACTAACTAAGGGAAAGATTTCTGTCATTTTTGGTGTTTTTTTTTTTAACGAGTAATGGCGGCGATCTGCGATTTTTTTACGGGACTGCGACATTGCGGCGGACAGATCGGACCCTTGACTGACATTTTTGACACTTTTGGGGGTACCAGTGACATTACTACAGTAATCAGTGCTATAAATATGCACTGTTACTGTAAAAATGACACTGGCAGGGAAGGGGTTAATTTTATTGGAGAGGGAGGGGTTAATGTATGCCTGGTGCTTATTAACGTGTGTGGGGGGAGGTGACTGAGTGACACAAGGACAGATCGCAGGTTCAGCTATGCTGAACCCTGCAATCTGACCCTGCCTGTCACTTAGGAGATCCGCCCGATTTGTTTACACAAGCAGGCGGATCGCCACACTCGATTCCCCGACGATCGGGGAAGAGCAGCGGCGATCGCTGCTGCTCTTCCCCTGGCCCGACTCCCGCTGTGACTGAATACAGCAGGAGCGAGCCTCCGGCGGCGCGCGAGCGCCGCCCACAAGGGGAGAAGTCTGGCAACGTAGGTCTACGTCGCCAGACGATAACGAACCACTTTGCCGCAGTAGAGCTCTAGTGAGCAGACGGCAAGTGGTTAATAGCAGCAAGTAGTATGCTTGCTTTCTAGCACTACAGACATGAGAGCTGAAAGCTGGTTGGCTGGTAGGGACTTTATTTTTTGCTTTTTTAAGTTTTGGTTAGAATATGGGGACAATTAACATTTATTTTGGGTCTTTAATTCTACCTTTGGCCAAATTTGGGACATTTTTCCTCACTTCCTGATACTACAAAACAGTTAAAAAAAAGGGGGCTGCGCAGCTGTCACTAGGACAAATAGCTAAAAACCTAAATAAAACATTGTTAAAAGTTTTAGCCCTTTTCCACACTACTAAAAATGTGTATTTGCTTTTGGCTGTGTCATTTCTGGACATATTTCCAAACACTTCCTGTCCTGACAGTAAGTGAGAAAAAATCTTCTGAACAGGAACACTGACGTGCACCGCCACCGAGTACTCATGCTGGGAGTCCATCTTTGTAAGTCTCTTGCTTTTTGGCCATTGTTTACATTTATGCTGCAGTTTAAGTATTTGGATTTTGATATAAAACTACACTATGTGAGAATCATTTTGGCTCCCGCATGTGAGCTTTGTTTTGTACAGTTCCAGTCTCCCATGAGGTTCACCCTGCTGATAACAACTCTGAATGGGATGTCACCAGGCTTCATCATATTAATAGAAGGCTCATAGTAATTTTGATATCTGGTGAGTGCAAATAATGGTAATGGGATACCACAGTTAAGGAGCACTGAGCAATACTCAAATCTTCCGGTGTATGATTATATGCTATTTCACATTTTCTCTTTGGTGAGTGTTTTGGCACACCACACAGTCACGATTGATCTTTGAAACCTATTAAGGACCTTCTACCTAATAGGATTGATTGCACATGAGACTATAACTATTTAATACATGGACATTCACAATATTTTCTGTAGTGCTGCACTTCTTTTGTTATTCTGGTGTTTACTGAAGGTTGTATATCCACCTTCATAAGTGCTGGCTCCTTGTTGAATATTTTATCAGCGCTCACTTATTTCATTTTGTTTTGAAAATATAACTAAATTACTTTTTCACATGAGTTTTGAGAGCTGTCATCACAGGCCAAAGGCAATATAAAGTTGCCCTTTTATTTTCCGGCTGGCTGCACTGTAACTGCAGACAAAGTTAGGTGGTAGCTAGTATTCGGTGTTAGTTGCCAGTTGAGTGATAGGTCTGTGGACAAAACTTTTTGTTAATTAAAAAGGATATAAGATAATGACTAGACTTGTTTAAAGTTTGTGCGAAAGTTATAGCATCTACAAACGATGGTATATATACTGGAGTTTCATTTTTTTTATACTGGTAAGGGGGGTGATCAGCGACTTATAGTAGGACTGTTATAGTGCGGCAGGAAATCTGACAGTAACTGGCACTTTGTGGGAACTGACTGTCACTGACATCTCCAGTAACACTAAGGCTGCCCGTACATGTTCAATTTTCTTGTACAATTTTCTTTTAGATTTACCAAAAACCTAAAATATGAGGTCAAAACTAAACAACTTTAAATTGTATCAAATTAGGCAGGCCTTTGCACTACATAGTTTAAGGTAAATCTAAAGGAAAATTGTATAAGAGGATTGAACATGTATGGCCATGGGATAGATTTACTAAAACTGGTGCACTCAGAATCTGGAGCAGCTGTGCAAGATAGCCAATCAGCTTCTACCCTCAGCTTGTGCACTTAAGCTTTGGCAATAAAACCTGGAAGCTGATTGGTTTCTATGCAGAAGTGAGCCTGATTTTGCACTCACCAGCTTTAGTAAATAATCCCCTAAGTGACTACTACAGTGATCAGTGCTAATAATATACACTGTCACTGTACTAATGACACTGGCTAGGAAGGGGTTAACATCTCAGGTGATCAAGGGGTTAAATGCATACCTAAAAATGTGTAATGTGTGCTGCTTTATATAAATATCTTTGTTTCTTCTCCCTACTTTGCAGTGAGAAGAAACAGAGAGATTGTTTCATCTGTACAGAGCCCTGTGTTGATTGTCAACACAGGGCTCTGGGCTGATTGCACACAGTCCCATTAGCAGGTCCTGGTCATGAATCATTGGCTGGGATGGGCTGACTAAGTCATGCTGTGTTCAATCACAGCAGAGCCAACTGGCAGGGGCGCGCGTACAAGTATGTTATGGTGCCTACACCAGCCACCCTGCCGCAGTATGCGTACTGCGGGGGGTCGGCAAGTAGTTAATATCACTAGCTTGTATAAGCCATCATGTCACTATTTAACTTAACAGATCTAGAAGCTAAATACTTGAGCTTAGGTCTGCCAGGCATAAAGTAGCCAGTCTTCTGGACGAGCTGAAAACACCTCTACCAGATTCAGCTTCCCAAATCCAAAAAAGCCAAACAGTTAAATACTTGGGAGTAGAGGTTTCTCTAAATGTAAAGGACTATACTGATTTAAATCTAAAGCCACTATTAGTCAAATTTTACAGATAAATCTCAGAGTTGGTGTAAACTTCCATTGACAGTGATTGGTAGAGCCAATCTTATTAAAATGATATGGACCCCGTAAATACTTTATATACTCCATAATTCCCCCATATGGATTACATCGTTATGGTTTAAGAAGATAGATTCAATTTTTCGAGAACTTATTTGGCAAAAAAAACCCCTGTATTAGATTGACCACATTAATGCTAGCTAAAGATACAGGGGGGCTAGCTATTCCCCCAATGCTAAAAATATTTTTTTAGCTTCGCAATTACAGAATATTGTTGGATGGAGAGAAATGACAGACTCTGATCCAATACAGGGTCTGTTATTATCTGTATATGATGATTATCCATGAATAGCTTTGTTGGAGACAAGATACCTGTTACTGGATAAGGGTTTTTTAACGGGTAAACTATTTGATAAAACGTGGCAGAAAATGAAAAATATCACAATTGTTAAGGGGTATACATTATTTACCCCATTGTGGTATAATTCCAGCTATGGAGATATAGAGAGTGAATGAGACATACTGAGGGTACCACTCCTGCCACATCCCTACAAAATGTATATAAAAGGACAAGCTATGGAGAATTACAGAGATTGGAGCGGTTTGATTTATGAAAGACTAGAGAGTTGAGGTATTTATCCCAATTATTTCATAATGATGTGTTAAAAACTTTTACACAATATAGTAATTAATATGGGATCCCAAAACAAAGATTTTTTTTCAATATCTCCAGCTTAGGCATGCTATACAGGCACAGGCTAGCTCCTATGTATTACATTTTAATAAATCTATAATAATTTCACTGCTGTCTAAAAGGGATGCTGAGAGGTCTCATATCTCAATTATACAGTGTATTTTATAATAAGTTTCAAGAATCCATGGATATACCATCAAGGGCACAGTGGGTTTGTGACCTAGGGCCTATATTGGATGATCAATGGGAGGCGGCACTGGTCTCTTTATCTCCCACACAAAAATGAACCCAACTATTTATTATATATAGGACTTACAATACTCTGGATAAGTTATTTAAATGGCGACGTAGGGACTCAAGGTGTAATGGGGGATCGGCCAATTTATTACATATGCTATGCAGATGCCCCAAACTCCACTGATATTGGCGGGGGGTTATTTCAACGATTAACTTTCTCTTTAACACGGAACTGTTATTGGAGCCTGGTATATGTCTTTTAAATATGATAGATAAAACCGATAGTAAGGAGTGTTTTTCAGGCTCGTAAACGTATAGCACAAAAATGGATGTCATATTCCCAAACAATAGTTGAATGGAGAACACAAATAAAGGAAATTATACTTAAAGAAAAATATATATTTTCACATAGAGGTTGCCCAGGGAAATTTGAAAAAGTGTGGAAGAGGTGGTTGGATATTTTGGATTTAGCAGTTACTTCAGCGAGTTAGAAAGAGAGGGAGACTGAATTGGAGGAACATAATGGAAGTAGCAAAAGTGTGGTGTCCCCTTTTTTTTTTTCTCTCCTTTCTTTCTTGGAATATTTGTTTATTGTGATTATTAATATGTACATGGGTTGTATGTGTGTTTTGTATTGATTGTTTATAAAATTAATAAAAAATTATTTGATTAAAAAAAAAGTAGCCAGTCTTCTGATGTTTGACTGGAAGTCCAAACGTTTTTGAAGGCTGTGGCATTGATATTTTAGAAAAAATTTAAATCAGGTGAAGGCTAGTTAAACCAAAGCCTAGTAATCAAATTTTAGGCAAATGAGGTTGAGGCTTGTGTTTGTAATATTTGCCATTTGCAGATACGGAAGGCAGTTCATCAGCTGTGTCTCTTTCATCTGCAGGAGACTCCAGCTCAGATTGGTGTTGTTATCACATTGTTTGCAGAAGAAAGAGTAAGAGAGAGAGAGAGACAGTAGATGAACTTGCATCTAGATCTGATATATGGTAAGTTTTACATTATTGAATTTTTGCTGGTTTTCCCAACCACCGTGTACAAATTATTTTAGCTCTACACTATTAGCAAGGTGCAAACAAAGTTGGATGGCAAAAGTGGATAAGAGAAGCACAGTCATGCACATCAAGTATAAGGATTAGCGAAATGGAAGTGGTGCTTTTACAGCTATAGTGCCCCCCCCCCCACCCCCCAAAAAAAGTTCATAAAACCTTAGAAGGGTAATTTGAAGAGATGTAAAAAGTCAGGGAAAGATACAAAAGCATGTTTTAAAGGCTAGGATGTTCATCAATCAAGTACTGCTGCTACTTTACTTTGGATGACCTGCAGTGATCATTGAAAGAGTGAAAGAGGTGAATGAGAACATAGGGACTCAAAGAAGAAATTATTGGTGTCCAAAAAAAGAGATTCAAGTGTCATGCTTGAAAAAGATCATCTGGATATCCCAAAGTCTCTAACACAATATATTAGCAAGTAAAAGTTTATTTTGGTAGAAATTTGCAAAGCTTTACTATGAGACATTGCAGGCCAATGCCAGAATGTCACCCCAACTGTGAAGCATTGTGAAGGAAGCATCAGGAATTAGGCTTGTTTTGTTGTCTCAATTCCCAGACATCTGCTCTCATGGAGAAAACAATTAAAGCCCAAGCCTAGAAATTGAGCAAATTACCTCCCACCCCCCCCCCCCCTCTAACTGATCGCTGGTATGGGAAACTAAACCATTCCAATGCCTATGTTACGTGACTGAAACCACGGTCACACGAAGGTTCCTGTTTTCTTATGTTTACTTCCTGGAGTCCTTTGGTGTCTACATCTTTGCCTGCTTGATGTGCACACCTCCTATTGGTGGAGGCAGCACTTCCAGCGGCTGGATTCTGTCTCATATGCTGCAGGACACCTCATGGGGGCGGTGAGAGGACCAGTGCTTCAAAAGATAGAAAACAGGGAAAAAAAAGCCTGGTCCCCATAGAGAAAACTGTAACTTTTATATATTACATTACAGGATGGCTTAGGAAGAGGTGCATGGAATCAGAGCTGGAAGTAATTGACACACAATGCTCTATTTACATTTTACTTTTTCATGGAGTTGGGTTTTAATTCAAACTGTTTCCTAGAAAAATGGTTTCAAGAGAATATCCAGAAAGTGTTCCTCCATCTACAGCCCAAAAGAGGTTGGGTGATGAGACAAGATTCAAACACAAGAGTAACTCAACAACAGAATGGCTTAAACAGAAGAAAATGTTTATTCTAGAATTACTATTTCTTACTTCAGCTCTCAACCCAATTGAGATGCTAAAGCATGACCTGAAGATAACTGTTCATATATGGAATGCCAGCAATGTCAGTAAACAAAATCCTTTTTGTAAGGAGGTACAGTCTAAATGGTGAAGTCTGAGCAGTAACTGCAAAAAATGATTGGCACAGGCCATGATTTACAATGGAAGTTCTACTGGTTAATTAATACAAATAGCAATACTCTTTTTCTGTTTCAATAGTTTTTTATTTGTTTTACCAAAAAACTAGAGTAGTACAAAACAGTATGTGCTTTTACATCACTGGAACTATCAAAGAAGATAAAAGCAAACAGTAATATCAAGATCGAGAGATAACAATATAGTCCCATATTGTAATCCAACAATGTAAAAAACCATAGAGCTATCATGGAACATTCCACAGTTACAATAACACCCATTTGTGATGTAAAAGAGACAGGCTGGCCTGCACCTGTCCTCCCAATTCACAGTCCAGCAAATATAATAATTTTTCCAGGAGTCATCCAGAAGTGAGGGACTTACCCAGGGACACAATACCAGATTGTTCCCGTCGGTAATTTTAGA
Organism: Pelophylax lessonae; assembly: GCF_965119305.1. Lineage (NCBI taxonomy): Eukaryota > Metazoa > Chordata > Amphibia > Anura > Ranidae > Pelophylax > Pelophylax lessonae. Next base: position 448,816,176 of record NC_138768.1, on the reverse strand, counting down.
AACACTGGAATTTTTAAGTGACAGGTTTTATACAGTAATGTAACACATATGGTAAGCAACCAAAGAACCAAAAGTCGGGATACAGGACTCAACATCATTATTGAGAGCAATTTGGAGAGAAAACCTCAAAAGAACAGAAGCAAGAAAAGAGAAGAAGAGAAGAGAAGGAAAAGAAGGGAAACTGGGGTATGTCTGTCCAGGTGCACAACGCCAAATCGTCAGGGAGATCACCTCTAGGTATCCAGTACCTGTAAATATGAGAGCCAGGGGTTCCCTGTTTTTTCAAATTGTGGTCGTTTATCCCTTAAGATACTGATCTTTTCGTGAAGCATAATCTAGGTCAGCCTTTGCTTCATCAAGGCGAGATCCACCTCTGGACTTTTCCGTGCAGTGGCTATTGCGATTTTGGTCACCAGAAAGATAAAATAGATCAGAGTTTGTGTGTGTTTGGGATTATTTTCAACCGGTTTGTTTAACAATGCTATCCGGGAATCTTCGGTGATACTGACCATGGTCACAGAAAAAATTCGGGAATGAATCCGCATTCAGAAGTCCCTGACTTTAGGATAGGTCCACCAAATGGGGAGGGTTTTCCCCACCTGACCACAACCCCAGGAAATGGAAGGACAGGGTACCCAGGTACATTTTTGCAAGTCGTTCAGGTACTAGGTACCATCTAGCGTATATCTTTTACCCTGCTTTCATCAGGGCTTTATTCATAACGCCCTTGTACATGCGAGCGTTTCAGGCCCGCCATTCCTCCGGCTCAGGGGCTATGTTCTGATCCTTTTCTCATGCAATCTGGTAAGAGAGTTTCGATGAGGGAATGACAAATAATCTGTACAAGATGCATCAACGCTGTAGAGTCTGTCATATAAACCTAATGTATGTTCAAACAGATCATCAGTAGATTCACATAGATCAAGAGCTTGTTTTCTGCAGTGAGCGGAGATATTGAAGAATTTGCTGCAAGCAGAAACTCAAAGATGGAGGTATCCCTTGATGTTGTACAAAATATGTGGGGGGACGTATACCCTTCCATTCAAGGAAATGTGCTATGTAATAGAGGCCTTTATTTTGCCAGGAGCCAAAAAAAGGGGCTGTAAACATGGTGAAAATAGAGGGTTGTTAAAGAGAGGAGCCACAGGAGTGTGAGGGGATTGGAGAGGCCACCTTTTACAAGAGGACTCCTACAGATTTACTGAGTGAGAGAGTGTAGGGCACATGATGGCTTTACAGTATTTTAAAGGTACCCAGAGCATCCCATCAATGGAGAGCAGGGAACAAGCCTAGACTTCCAGAGAAACCCAATCAGGCCTGTAATGGTTAAAATGCAGTTGAGACAGTTGAGTGAGTTGTCCTGCTACATAATGTTTTCGGAAGTCTGGGACCCCCAAATGCCCCAAGTCTTTGGTGGCCATACTCCTTTTCTAATATATTGTATCGAAAGTCAAGGAAAACAAAATTGGCATTGTCGCATATAGCAACCAGGAGAATATCACTATGAATTTTCTATAAAAATGTTGGAACTTCATTGCCTGCCATTGACAACAAATTTCCTTTATACCTGAGATTCATCATGTTAAACTGAATGTCCATCATGTTTTATCGCTTTATTACTAAATCACCGTGACAAGATACCAGCCATTTTCATCTAGGGTTCCTCCAGAGATTGCTAGGGGTTACCTGAGCTGTGGCTAATTGACCTCCCATGTGATAGTGCCCGCATTGTTCCAGAGCCAACACCACAAGGTAGGGGCAGCTGCATAACACCAGTGATTTTTTTTTTAAATCTGTATGGATGGCATTCTGACCATCACTGTATAGAGGGACATTCTTCCCAATAAAAAAAAAAAAAGGCTTCATATCTCTGGTAATGTGAAAAACAAATATTGCAGCCACATAAAAATGGTGTGGGTTACATTTTCATACATATTACATTTCTGGCCAAATTTGTACAGGGTCTGATTTTTGGCATTGCGTGTAAAGAATGATTCTTTTGTGTTGCTGCAGAATTTCCTTGGACAATCTACAGTTCTGAGACTATTAATTACCTGGCAAAAAGACGACATTAGAAAGTAAATGTCAGCCAAATAAACACTGAAAATTGGCTCTGTTTTTGTTTCAAAAAGGCAAACTAATTAAAGCATTTACATCATATTAAATAACAAATTAGGGTGGGTGTTTTTATGTGTGGATTTATGGCCTTGACCTAAGTAAATTTTGATCTTCTGCTCTATCTACATATTGCTATTTTATAGAAAAGGTATTCAACATACATGATACTAAAATATAGATAATAAATTGATATAGCTGGATTATCAAACAAATGTGTGCCTTAACCACAAATATTTAGATAATGCAGTTACTTTTAATTTAATGGGGTTAATTTTTTTTAAAGGCAAATAGGCTGTACACTTTGCAAGGAAATATGCCCAGAGATTATTGAATAAGGTGATTCTTTGCTGACTTCCATCATCAAATCAAGTGCAAGCAAAAATGTTTTTTTTTTTTTTTTTGTCTTGTAAGTGATTGGGTATTAAAGTGGCAAATAGCTTTGATGCTGCAGCCTTTATTTTCTGTCTCCCCACTGGTAAATTTTAAAATAAACTAAATATATATGGAGCTTGAAGAACACAGCATTTAAACACTAGCACTTTTTTAAAATGGAAGTATTTACATGGGGCTACATGCCCAGGGTTTAGGTCTTCACTTTGACATTACTTGAAGCAGTATACTGCATGCATGGGAGTGACGTGTTGGGGCCCAACCATTCAAATGGCCGGAATGCATGAACTCAGAAGGAAGACTGAGTGAAGATTGAAGTGCTGGCAGTTGTAACGGCGCGCCGCTGGAGGGCTCTGTTTGAAAGGTAAGTCTGTCATAATGTGCACCAAACTTCGGCACTGTGACGATGTCCCACACCACTGACATCTTTTCCTGGTCTTCTTTTGGGTTCTGCCCCTTTGAATATCCTGATTGGCCAGCCTGGGGTGAGGTAGCGCTACTCCATGTAGAGTACACACGGGTTTATTTGTCCTGGCAGTCTGCAGATGCTGGTACCGTATACTGAGCTGTGTATGTGCATGGCCCCACTAACCATTAGACAATCAAACGAAGATTCTTAAAATGAAAATTTTAAATTAAATTCCACTGGTGTATGGCAAGCTTTACTGTTTATGTGCCACAAATATGGTGTGCTTCCACTTTGAAATGACTAAGTGCATTTTTGGCTCTGAAGCTCCAAAGCACAGGGTGTCAACCCTGCCTGCCTCCTTTCCGATGTATTACAAGGAACACAGACCTCTCCTTGTCTTCTACCTCCTTCTCATCCCTATAACCCCAACTTTTGCACACGCCGAGAGCACAGGAAATTATGAGCTCACAATATTTCTGGCAAAATCAACAGATGTTTTTTTCCATTTATAAAACAGATATAACAAAATACTTTTATTGGTGTATATATAGCAGTTCAAATGGAGTGAAATCCACTATTAGGCTACCCACTGGATAAACCCAAATGAAGGTTTCTCATGAAAAAGAGACCCAGATTTAACCTAAAGTTAATAAACTGCAAATAAACGGGAGAGAGTCTGTGTTTTCAATTTTCACTATTTTAAAATAGGTTCTCATTTTTATTTTTGGCTAAGGGGTCTGCAGGTCTCCTCTACTAGCTCATTGGACTGGGGGTAACAGTTTTGATGGACCATTGAGAAATAATTAAGTTAAACATAAACCCTTGTCCAGTTGGTGGTACATTTCCACTTGAGCAATAGATATGTGGAATAGCCATCAGTCTGGCATACCTGGGGTGCTTCTTTTTGGGGACATCCTTCAAAGCATGCTCACCCTTCAGCCATAGGAATACCAACCTGTATTCCTGGTGTGTCTGTCTGGTATCTCTTGAGAAGGAAGGACCAATAATAACTTACCACATCACTAGAGAACACATCAAATGCTAAAGTTTATTATTGATTTAAAATACTGGACTTGCTTCTAATGAATAATGAACACCTGCTACGCAGTCAGTCAGATTTTATATGATTTTTTTAAAATGTATAATATGCTAACTAGTGCAGCATTCTGTATAATGTACAAGTGGGAACAGTGAAATGTGAGTCTTGGGGCCCTATGTGTGTTATCATACCTTTATGTTGCGCTTTTGTAGAGAGTTTATAAAAACGAAGGCGGTTGGGCTACGAAGATTGCCTATAAGTTCTGCCACAAAGCCAGTCTCAATGTGTCAGCTGTTGTACACAACATACAGCACAGTTTTGTTTAAAATGGTTGACCTTTCAGAAGGAAATGTGTGAACTGTCTGGTAAAGGAAACAAACAATATTGAATGCTCTCTGGCTGTATTTCTGCAGTTGTCATGTTCCCTATGCAATGATAGTGAAGCCCCACATTATCTCAAAGGGGTGGGAGAAGAACAAGGATCCATTGGACATTGAAAACTTTTTTTTTTCTTTTTAAGACAAAAGACCCCCCTGCGTTGTCCTTTTATCCACATGGGATCAAAGAAGCAATCTGCATATGAAAGGCTTATAGTATTATGCAACCTAAATTAGCCAATCCTCACCCCGTCAGTATCTAGACCTTCACAACAAAAACACTCACATCTGTTTAATCAATTGTCCTATCCTCTCTGTTTCTCTATTTTCAACTCAGCATGTCAAGTCAATCCGTTTATTAGATTATGGTTTGGAAAGTCAATCTCAGTGTTTTCTCAAAATTAAGTAGGGAAATAGTACTTATTGTTTCGTTTCAAGTGCCAGGATGCAAAATTTTCTTTAACATTTAAATTCGATCAAACCGGTCCATCAAATGCATGGTCTCTGAAAAAAAAAAAAAAGGTTGTGAAGTATAAAGCCGTAGATGGTGTTTATTCCACTATACAAGTATTTTCTGTGTTACCAGTGTGTATACAGTGTTAAAGATAGTATAGTCATACAATATCACAAGTGTCTCCTTTCAGCTTTGCAATCAGGTTAGAACTTTTTCTCTGTTGGTAACACAGAGGTGATTAGGGATAACCCAGATCTGCAGACATGCATTCTATACAGTATATTCACAGTGTTTGAACAAGGGGTCTGATCACTCATTTTTAAACAGATTGTCCAATGTAAGACCAGCTTTATTAAGATAAAGAAATGTTTATGTATGTATTTCATTTAATAAAGCATCTTATTTAGAGCAGTGTTTTTTTTTTTTTTAACCCGGGTGCTCATAAACTAGTTATCTAACCAAGCACAGATTATTAGCAGCAAGTCACTTATTTCTTGTGATCACGTAACACAGACCATTTATAGACACTATCTTGTGAGTTTGATTTAAAGCACTGTTGCATTGCTTATCAGTGTAGGAAAAGCACACCCTCTAGAAGTAAGGGCCGGTTCACACTATAGCGAGTGCGCCGATCGCATGTAATTCGGAGTGCACTGCTCCTTCATTACATGCGATCGGAGGTGCGGATGCGAATTCAGCCATACACTTTGTATGGCTGAATTCGCACTGTATCCGCACCAAACACTCACATGACCCTTTTTTCCAGCCGCATCAGGATTGGATCGAACAGTGGTTCACACTTGTGCGATCCGATCCTGTGCGAACTGTCAGATCGCACTGCGATATGCGATCAAACTGGGGGTGTCGTTAACATTTCATTGACACCCCCTGCGTATCGCATATGGCAGTGTGGCAGCAAATTCGCAGCCTTCCCGCATCGCACAAGTGTGACCCGGCACTGAGTGTCTTGATAAATTTGTAACAGAAGATAACTGGGAGTTGTTATGTACTAAGCCCCTGTTAGTCCAAAATGGCTGTGTTTTCTGAGCTACTGTGATAATTTAATTTCAAGCACAAATTGCAAGAAGCGTTAAATAACACACCTATTGTAACACCTCTTTATTTTAGGGGTTTGCAGGGCTACAATGGAATGGTTTAGATCAAAGCATATTCATGTGTTAGAATGGCCTAGTCAAAGTCCAGACCTAAATCCAATAGAGAATCTGTGGCAAGACTTGAAAATTGCTGTTTCAAAACACTATCAATAACACACAACTCTGCCCCAAGCTACATCACCAATCTTGTCCCCAAATATCACCCAAACCGTCTCTCCCAAGACCTCATGCTCTCTAGCTCCCTTGTCTCCCCCTCCCATGCCCATCTCTAGGACTTCTCCAGAGCGTCTCCCATCCGCTGGAACTTACTACCCCAGTCTGTCCAGCTATCTCCTACTCTGTCCAGTTTTAGGTGATCCCTGAAAATACATTTCTTCAGGAAGGTCTATCCTTGCTTTAGCTAAAAACTCAATATTCTATTTCTCCCATCAGTTCATCTCTCACAGTTATTACCTTTTGTTCCACTTGCCCTTCCCTGATAGATTGTAGGCTCGCTAGAGCAGGGCCCTCCTAACCCTCTTGTATTGAATTGTATCTTTGTTGTATTTTCTCCCTTTTTTATTGTAAAGCGCTGCGCAAACTGCGCTATATAAATCCTGTATAATAATTGTACAATAACTTTGTTTAAAATTAATAAAAACATTAAAAATAAATATTTTTGAATGTTATAGATCTTTCTTTCAAACTGATTAGTTACCTAATTTTACCCAATGGTTTGTTTTATTTTACAGGTTATATTTGCCCTAAACCAGACCCTCCTACAACAGGAGAGCCGTAGAGCAGGCAGCCTCCAAACTCCGTACACAACAGAGGACCTCATTAAACATTACAATTGTGGAGATCTGAATTCCATAATTTCCAACCATGATTCTTCGCAAGTATGTTATCATATGCTAGATATTCACACACAAACACACTGTATATATGCACGTTAGTTATCAATCCTTTGTATGCCAGGGGAGATATAAATATATTAGCATTATAAAATGTAGTGGTTTTTCGACAATAACTAATTGTTAATTAACAATGCATGTAAACTGCAAAATTCAATAACTAACAGTCCTACAAATTCCAAAGTCAGTTTAGCAAACAGTTCAGTAAGCACTGTTAGATTAAAAGAGAATTACAATGGTTTGGAGTATTTTTAAATATTTTTAAATAATTAGGAACAAGTCACACTTGTGAGTCCTTTGTGTATGTAACTATAAGCTTCAGCTAACTATAAGCTTCAGCTATTGAGCTCTGTCAACAATTGCCATTTTTGAATTAAACAGAAAAGATTTTTTTGAAAAAAAAAAAAGAAAAGATGGTCTGGAAGTATCCTAGAGCTCTACCATCTAGCATGTTAAAGCTGTGCTCGGCTTTCATGCCAGCAGCCTCTCAAAAGAGAAGTATGGAATTGTTTTTTCATTTTTGAATCATACTTACCTAGCTGAATACAGCTCAGTTTTTCACAGCTCAGTCACCGGCTCTCTGTCCCCCCCTACGCTCACTGGAGCGCAGGTCTGTGGAGGAGGCAGGAGCAGCCAGCTCAGTCTCTCAGCGCCTTGATGAGAGGCTGAGCTGGGTGCTCATCCAGGCATGTGGGCAGATCCCGACTATATGGTCACGATCTTTCTTGAGCCTGAGCCGGCTATGTGATGTCATCTAACAGTGGGCTTCCGCCCGCTGTCTGCTGGAAATGGTTCACAGGAGTACAGAACGAACTGCACATTTCATGTTTAAGACATCAGCTGGGTTTTATTCATGGCTCAAAATTACATGGAGTGGCTTAGATCAGCAATATTAATGATGCTAAATGTAGCTAAACCCAGAAGTGCCATAGTGAATGAGGCCTCAGTGTGGACCTAAATATCTTCAGCACTGGCACTGTGTTACTGCACAGTGGCTAAGTGGTTAGCACTTCCACCTAGCAGTAGCAGGGTTATTGGATCGAATTCCAACCACGGCACTACCTGCGTGGAGTTTGCATTTTCTCCTTGTGCCTGTGTGGGTTTCCTCTGGGTGCTCTAGTTTCTCCCCACACTCTAAAGACATGCTGGTAGGTAAATTGGCCCTAAAATATGTGTGAATTAGGTACCTTAGATTGTAAGCTCTTGAGGGTAAGGACTGATGTGAATGTACAATATATGTGTAAATTGATGGCGCTAAAATAAGTTAATAGTGGAGGATTGGTGGCCTGCATTATAATTTTAGATACTTTTTTGTGTGTCTTGTGGTTGTGCTAACACCATTACTATAAATGTTTTTGTAGGTGCCTCATTTTTTAAATGCCTCATTGCCATCTCATGAACGAATAACTGCACAGGAGATTGATAACTATTTTCGACAAGAGCTTATATATAAGAGGAATGAGCGAATGGGGAGGAGAGTGAAAGATCTGCTAGAGGAGTTTCCAGAGAAAAGCTTTTTCTTTGCATTTGGAGCTGGTGAGAAGTGATCATTTTATGTTTCAGTTTTACTGTGACCTCATCTCTTTATCTCTTGTGCATATTTTGTACCCTATGGAAAAGTGTGTGGTTGAGCAGTCAGTAGCCTACAGTGCCTTGAAAAAGTATTCATACCCCTTAAAATTTTCCACATTTTGTCATGTTACAATCAAAAATGTAAATGTATTTTATTGGGACTTTATGTGCTAAACCAACACAAAGCGGCACATAATTGTGAAGTTGAAGGAAAATGATAAATGGTTTTCAAAATGTTTTACAAATAAATATCTGAAAAGTGCGGTGAGTGTTTGTATTCAGCCCCCTTTACTCAGATACTCCACACATCTGGCCTTTATGGAAGAATGGCAAGAATAAAGCCATTGTTGAAAGAAAGGCATGAGAAATCCCATTTGCAGTTTGTGAGAAGCCATGTGGGGGACACAACAAACATGTGGAAGAAGGTGCTCTGGTCAGATGCAGCAAACTAACCCTGCACATCACCCTAAACACACCATGGTGGTGGCAGCATCATGTTGTGGGGATGCTTTTCTTCAGCAGGGACAGGGAAGCTGGTCAGAGTTGATGGGAAGATGGATGGGGCCAAATACAGGGCAATCTTAGAAGAAAACCTGTTACAGTCTGCAAGAGACTTGGGTGGAGGTTCACCTTCCAGCAGGACAATGACTCTAAACATACAGCCAGAGCTACAGTGGAATAGATAAAAGCATATTCATGTGTTAGAATGGCCCAGTCAAAGTCCAGACCTAAATCCAATAGAGAATCTGTGGCAAGACTTGAAAATTGCTGTTTACAGACACTCTCCATCCAATCTGACATATGTTGAGCTATTTTGCAAAGAAGAATGGGCAAAAATGGCACTCTCTAGATGTGCAAAGCTGGAAGAGACATAACCAAAAAGACTTGCAGCAAAAGGGGGGTTCTAAAAAATATTGACTCAGGGGGACTAAATACAAATGCATGCCACACTTCAGATATTTATTTGTAAAAAACATTTATCATTTTCCTTCCACTTTGCAATTATGTGCCACTTTCTGTTGGTCTAGCAAATAAAATCCCAGTAAAAATGGATTTTTGTAAAATCTTACCATAAAATCCTTTTCTCTTAAGCTCATTGACAGACGTAGTCCTCGTTGATTAATAACAACTCGGGTTATACTGCCCTCTACAGGAGTAGGACTAGACAGGAAAGAAAACGTTCTGGCCACACCCTAGGGGCAGTCCCAGAGGGTATATCCTCTCACTTCCTGCTACAGCAAACCAGTTATGTTACAAAGCAGTGTTTAGAGAATTTAACCCAACCCAACTCAAAAACAGAGGGGCGGGTACTACGTCTGTCAATGAGCTTAAGAGAAAAGGATTTTACGGTAAGATTTTACAAAAATCCATTTTTCTCTGTCGCTCATTGACAGACGTAGTCCTCGTTGATTAATAACAACTCGGGACGTCCCAAAGCAGTACCACAAATGAGGGGTGGGATAACAGAAATCAAAATCCAGAAGGCCCAACCGGAGCCAACCAGAAGCATCAAGGACTCATCGAGCAAAAAGATGAGACCTAAGTGAAACACCCAACAAACCCTTGAGGTAGACCAACAGTCTCCTCAGATTGCGGCCTGCAGAACCTTGTGGCCAAAAGAGGCATCTGACGATGCCATCACATCAACTTTATAAAATGTTGTAAAGGTATGAACCGATGATCAAGTCATCGCCTCTGACAGGTAGGATACCTTATGCTACCACAGTAATATTCTAGTACTGCCACTGACTTCAGTCATCTTTACAGTTTTGAAATGACATTAGATTGTCAGCTCCCAAACCAAGCCTCCTGGTTTCTTGTTCACAAAAATCACACTCAAATAGGGGGATCTGTGACATGTTATAGGATAGAGGGGAGACCCATCCTTACCACTTCAGAGAGGGGCCCGCGTTCACCACAAACCCGTCAGGGGGAAAAGGGGGAACATACTACTCACCATACCGGAACCAGGCGGGCGCCAACTCCTGACAGTACCCCTCTCCACCGGGGTGGGAGGGCTGTCGACCAATGCGGACGCCGTGACTCATGGTCATTGGCGTTTAAGCGAGACGTTTAACTCGCAGGGTCAGTCCCCGTCCAGTGGGACAATGTCGCGGCCGACCCAGCGCAGAGCTATGGCCTGCACGCGCTCGTAGGCTGAACTGGGGTGACCACTGGATCTCAACATCCAGCCCGTCGCCCAGTTCCAGCTTTCTTGCTTGAAGATCTCACAGGAACACTGGAGAAAAAAGCTGTCTAGAAAATCTTTCTAAGAAAAAAATCCTGCCAGGACCGAAGATCCTAGCAAGGCATCTAGGTCCTTACTCCTAACTAGACAGAAAAAAACTGATTTGCTGTAGCAGGAAGTGAGAGGATATACCCTCTGGTACTGCCCCTAGGGTGTGGCCAGAACGTTTTCTTTCCTGTCTAGTCCTACTCCTGTAGAGGGCAGTATAACCCGAGTTGTTATTAATCAACGAGGACTACGTCTGTCAATGAGCGACAGAGAAAATACATTTACATTTTTGGTTGTAACATAACAATAATGTGGACAATTTTCAAGGCACTGTAAATCCCATCACGTTATACAGTAAGGAAAAAAAAAGTATTTGATCCCCTGCAGATTGTGCAAGTTTGCCCACTGACAAAAAAATGAAGGGTCTATAATTTTTTTCATAGGTGAGTTTTAACAGTGAGAGACAGAATAACAACAAAAAAAATCCAGAAAACGCATTTCAAAAAAGCTATTAATTCATTTGCATTTTAATGAGTGAAATAAGTATTTGACCCCTTCGCAAAACATGACTTAGTACTTGGTGGCAGAACCCTTGTTGCCAATCACAGAGGTCAGACGTTTCTTGTAGTTGACCACCAGGTTTGCACACATCTCAGGAGGGATTTTGTCCCACTCCTTTCTGCAGATCCTGTCCAAGTCATTAAGGTTTTGAGGCTGACATTTGGTTACTCAAACCTTCAGCTCCCTTCACATATTTTCTATGGATTTAAGGTCTGGAGACTGGCTAGGCCTCTCTAGGAACCTAATGTGCTTCTTCTTGAGCCAATCCTTTGTTGCCTTGGCCCTGTGTTTTTGGTCATTGTCATGCTGGAATACCCATCCACGGCCCATTTTCAATACCCTGGCTGAAGGAAGGAGGTTCTCACCCAAGATCTGATGGTACATGGCCCCATTCATCGTCCCTTTGATGCGGTGAAGTTGTCCTGTCCCCTTAGCAGAAAAACACTAGCATAGCATAATGTTTCTACCTCCATGTTTGATGGTGGGGATGGGGTTTTGGGGTCATAGGCAGCATTCCTCCTCTAAACACAGCAAGTTGAGTTGATGCCAAAGAGCTAGATTTTAGTCTCATCTGACCAGAAAACTTTCACCCAGTTCTCCTCTGAATCATTCAGATGTTCATTAGCAAAGTTCAGATGGGCCTGTACATGTTCCTTCTTGAGCAGGGGGAACTTGCGGGTTCTGCAGGATTTCAGTCCTTCACGGCATAGTTTGTTACCAATTGTTTTCTTGGCGATTATAGTCACAGCTGCGTTGAGCTCATTGACAAGTTTCTCTAGTGTAGTGCTGGGCTGATTCCTCACCGTTTTCGTGATCATTTAAACTCCACGAGGTGAGATCTTGCATTAAGCCCCAGACTGAGGGAGAATGCCAGTTATTTTGTGTTTCTTCCATTTGCGAATAATCGCACCAACTGTTGTCATCCTCTCACCAAGCTGCTTGGCGATGGTCTTGTAGCCCATTCCAGCAGGGGATCAAATACTTTTTTCCCTCACTGTATGAATGTTTAATAATATTGTAGTAGATAACTAGCTTCACCTATTTTGCAGAATATACTATAGATTTGAAGAACAATAATAGAAGAACCAGCACAGAGGTATAAAATCAAATTAGCTATGGAAACAAAAGTGTAACTTTTGTGCCCCTGTGCAAAAAAATGTAATAGTATCTAGATAAGAAATACTTATTTTTACTGCCTGGATTTTATTGATTACTTTGGAAAGTAGATTGGTGATGTTGGAGTGAGTTATGCACAGGGATAGTCCAACAGCCCTCAGATATCTGTGCTTTTCCTAATCACGATTGGTCACCTTGGGGAAACTCTTTGTGTTTAGACTATGGAAGATGGCCAGAGAACCAAGCTGCAGACACCTCCAGTGTGGGTTTAACCATTAAATAAATTGCGGTTGTTTAAGGGTTTTCTAACTTGTCCAATAACTGTCTTCCCTGATGAGTCTTAGCTACTGGTGTCTGTGGGTTCATCATAGACATTCGCTCTCTGCTATCCATAAACTTTGAGCACTTTTGCAGTTCCCTTTGTTTGGAATTAGCAGTGTACATTAATTGGGGTTATATACACCACTCAATCACACTACAAATCCCATAGTCCGTGGTCTATTTCGTAAGAGAGGAAGACGGGGTGGCCATATTTAAACATACAGTGGGACCATGGAATATAAATAAAGCCACTTTTTAACAGGAAGTTGGATCACCAAATAAAAAAAAAGGAATCTGGAGAACTGGATGAGACAGAGAGCAATAGAAGGTACTTTTTTGAGTTAAGAATACATACAATATGTATGGTGCACAGGACCCCAATTATTGTGCATATAATCTCGCTGAAATCTGAGCATGCGCCGAATTGCCACTACAGCTGAAAAATCCCTAGCGGAACTGAGGGCATAAACAGAAGGTGGAGATAGAGAGCATACATGATAAAAATTGGAGTTCTAAATAAATTAAGTTCTAAGAAAATCATTAAAAAATAATCCATATAGTGCTTGAACACTAAAGTACATAGTGGCAGATAGAGAGCAGCAGGATCCACCATGTTTTTTTGCAGAATATAGAAAACAAATCTCATAATGACTGATCAGTGTTGGGCGAACACCCGGCTTTGCTCTTCATGCTTTGTGCATTCTAATTGGATGAAGCCTTGCACCTGACCGCTAGTCAGTTAGGGCACAGATCACTGTCAGAGCCCTGATTAGACAAAGTAATGATGACTTTCTCCGATCACGGCTCAGTGCTCAAAGTCCTAACCCACACTATAAAAGGTTCCTTCCCATAGGAAGCATTTGCAGTGTGTTGGAGTTGAGATTGATAAAGCAGGGCTCAGTTTGCTACTAGTGAATTAGTGTATTCACTTATTTTGACTCTGAGTGTAGAGTGTTAGTATAGTGCAGGGATCTCCAAACTAATCTCCAAACTACGGCCTTCCAGCTGTTGCGCAACTACATGTTCCATGAGGCATTCTAAAACTCTGGCATTCACAGCTGTCAAAGCTGGCAGAATATTAGCATGCATAAGGAATGGGATATATTCCAGAGACAAAGCTATAATCCTACCACTTTATAAAACACTGGTCCGGCCACACCTGGTCACCAATCCTAGAACTGGAGAGAGTCCAAAGAAGGGAAAAAAAACTAATTAGGGGATTGGAGGACCTTAAGGCCCGTACACACGTACCGATCGTCGGCAGACAAGCGTCGGCCGACGACCGATCTGCCGATTGTACGCTTGTTAGTATGATGCCTCCGACAGCCGTCAGCGCACATTCTGCCGACAAGAATCTGTCATGCAAGCATTAAAATTTTTGTATGCCGACACCAGAGCGGCCGATTGTTCGCCAGTCAGTACAGAATTCGGCCGACAGACCGCAGATTTGCAAGACTGGGCATGCTCAGAAAAGAAAAAACACAGGGAAAGTTAACCATTACATGACATCACTTCTGCAGTCGGCTGTAGTCGGCGGACAAAATTCTTGTGCTGTCTTTGCACTTTTCAACAGACACCGACAGCCCGGGGACAAAAGACGGCCGATCGTTCGCCGACGATCGGTACGTGTGTACAGGGCTTTAGTTACGAGGATTGATTAAAAGCGCTTAATTAATTAACCTTGGAGAGGAGATGCCTGAGAGGGGACATGATAGCGATTTACAAATACCTCAATGGCGATCCCAGCATAGGTAAAAAACGATTTAGTCTCAAGGATTGCAAGAGGACACGTGGCCACACAATGAGATTAGAGGAGAGGTGGTTTAACCTTAAGCTGCATAAGTCAGGCCACTGACACACACACACACACCTGTACAGGTTGAACGGGATGGACTGTTGTCTTTATTCAACGTCAACTACTATGTAACTATGTAACAGACATGACTAGACATGATGGGAATTGTAGTTCCTGAACAACTGGAGGACCATAGTTTGGAATCCCCTGGTATAGTGTGTGAGTATAGTGGGTCAGTATAGTGTAGTGTCAGTGTAGTGTGTTAGTGTAGATCAGTGTTTAATACAGCATTACATAACATTAAGAGCTGTATACAGTGCTGCATACACTTTTTTTTTGGTTGTCGCGCGTTTATTTTTTTTGGGGGGGGGGGGGGGGTATTTTTTTTTAGTTGTCCCCTGCCTGCCTCCTTTTTTTTAATTTCCAGTTGCAGTTTTTCTGACTGCGAGGCTGGTATTGATGTATATTTGGGTAATATACCCCGCCCCCTTATGTCTAGGGGGCCAACAAGGAGAGGCAGACATTCCCATGCCACTATGAGTGTCATGGACATGCAATAGTGTCCGGCAGCTTACCTTCTCCTCCATGTCTCCATTAGAGGCCTGACTCTCTTTCTGGCTGCCTTTTATCGTCTCTCCTCCCTGTATGGCTCCACCCCAGGCCATTCCAGGAAGTCTATATTAACTAGTGCACTGCAGGTCTGCTTTGCTGTTCAACTTCATTTGTTTGCTTGTGTTCCTGTCTGCCATGTGCTACGTCTACCTTGCTGTGTACCGATCTTTGGCTCGTCTCTGACTACTCCTGTTTGCCTGTAACCCTGACCTTTGGCCTGTCTCTTGGTTACCCTCGCCTGCCTGTTTGCCCGACCTTGGCTTACCCATCACTATCCCTTGTGTCCTGAGTGGCTGCTTCCCCTCTTCCTACGGAGCGTGACCTGGGGGACTCCAGGGGCCGCGACCTGGGTTCAGCTGCAGCGAAGGCCATCCTCACCATTAGAGGCTCTGGTGAACACCTGCTGGGCCTTAGAATCCGCGCCCTGGGGAATCTTGGGCTCACGTTTCCTGTCCATCCGCAGCAGTCAGCTATTGGGTTCACTACCTTGTGGTGCACCCTTGTCCCCAACAGGGTGCAGTTGTCACCTGGCCACCGGTGACCTGACAATGAGGGGGCCAGCAGCGTCTGTGTCCACAGGCAAAGGTGGATGTGGTCTGTCCTCAGGCAGGGCACATTTGTCTGTGTTTAGTGATTTTGCCTGTGCTATCCAGCCACATCATGCGGAGGAGGTCTTGGACTGGCTTACTAAACTATCCTCATCCTCTATGACCCAAGCTGACACTAGTGTGCAGTCTACCGCAGCTGCCAGGGTGGCTTATTCTGCCTTCTTGTCCACAGCTACTCCTGCCATAGCCCCAGCATCATGCATGGAGGAGTCAGCTGAATTATTTGAACACAGCGTAAGCCACTTGCTTCATGAGGATGCACAGACATTACTTGATTCTGATGTTGATTCTAAAGTGGGAGAAGTGAGGAACATAAGCCTACAGAGAGGGAAGAACACTTATAAACAACAAATTAGCAGTCATGTTCCCCCAGCTGCAGCGTATTACAAAGCTGGCTCCAGTGATGATGAGAATGGAGGGGATGATGATGAGGTCACTGATGCGACTTGGGTGTCGGATAGAGCAGAGGAGGAAAGTGAGGGGGAGAAACAACCCCAACAAGGCAGGATGTCCTCCAGAGGCAGCCATCATGGAAGAGTAGAGAGCAGCCACCCTATTCCTTCAGATTTTGGAGTGGATATCTCTACTGGCCCAATTCTCACAGCTCAGCTGTGTGGGCATTTTTTATCACATATGCAACCGCTCACAATTTTGCAATCTCTGCCTGCAAGAAGATCAAGTGTGGCAAAAACACCAACCATTTGGGTACCACATGACAAGGCATTTAACATCCCACCACTCAGCCAGTTGGCAAGAGCACTTGAAAGCCACACAGGGACACAATTCTTCTCCTCACTCCTCCACACTTTCATGTCTACCCCCACTATATCTTATGACCCCTCAGCAGCCTCCACTGACAGGGATGATGGTATAGCAAAGGGTGTCACAGGTCCTTGCAACACATCTGCCAAGAGTATAACAGAGAAATGTTTTCTGCTCCAGCTGCTGCAGCAAAAAAAAAAAAAAAAAAATTCACTGCCACCAACACGCCCAGCATCTAAATTCCAGCTTGTTCAAATCTCTGGGTTTACAACTCCTGCCTTTCGGTCTGGTGGATTTCGCCCCTTCTATTAATTTGTAGAATGTGCTGTACCACAATAGCAGGTTCCCAGTCGCTATTTCTTTGCACGTAATGCCATTCCAGCTCTGTACCATCATGTGAAAGGCAATGTTTTGGTATCGCTGGGCAAGGCACTCAGCCACAAGGTCCGCATTACTGCTAACACGTGGTCCAGCAAGCATGGCTTGGAACTATACATTTAGTTCACAGCATACTGAGTAACTCTGCTTGCAACTAGGAAGGATGACGGACAGGGCTCAGTGTCGTGGCTTGTTTTGCCGGCACGTCTCCATATACAGTATCTCACAAAAATGAGTACACCCCTCACATTTTTGTGAAAATTGTATTATATATTTTCATGTGACAAAACTGAAGAAATTACACTTTGCTACAATGTAAAGTAGTGAGTGTACAGTTTGTACAACAGGGTACATTTGCTGTGCCCTCAAAATAACTCAACACACAGCCATTAATGTCTAAACCCCTAAGTAAAAATTTCCAAATTGGGCCCAAAAAGCCATCTTCCCTCACCGCTCTCTTGTGACTCATTAGTGTTACAAGGTCTCAGGTGTGAATAGGGAGCAGGTGTGTTAAATTTGGTATTATCGCTCTCACTTTCTCATACTGGTCAGTAGGAAGTTCAACATGGCACCTCATGGCAAAGAGCTCACTGAGGATCTGAAAAAAAAAAAAACTGTTGCCTACATAAAGATTGCCTAGGCCAGTAATGGCAAACGTTGGCACCCCAGATGTTTTGGAACTACATTTCCCATGATGCTCATGCACTCTGCAGTGTAGGTGTGAATCATGGGAAATGTAGTTCCAAAACATCTGGGGTTCCAAGGTTTGCCATTACTGGCCTAGGCTATAAGCAGAGTGCCAAGACCCTGAAACTGAGCTGCAGCACGGTGGACAAGACCACACAGTGGTTTAACAAGACAGGTTCAACTCTGAACAGGCTTTGCCTTGGTCGACCAAAGAAGTTGAGCGCACATACTTAGCGTCATATCCAGAGCTCATCTTTGGGAAATAGACGCATGAGTGCTGCCAGCATTGCTGTAGAGGTTGAAAGGGTTTGGTTCAAATGGTGTCAAGCATGTGTGGCGGCAACCGGTTGAGGAGTACAAAGGCAAGTGTGTCTTGCTTACAGTCAAGCATGGTGGTGGGAGTGTCATGGTCTGGGCCTGAGGGTAAAGGTGATGGACTGGCCAAGCATGTCTCCAGACCTAAACCCTATTGAGCATCTGTGGGACATCTTCAAACAGAAGGTGGAGGAGCGCAAGGTCTCTAACATCCACCAGCTCCGTGATGTCGACATGGAGGAGTGGAAGAGGACTCCAGTGGCAATCTGTGATGCTCTGGAGAACTCCATGCCAAAGAGGGTTAGGGCAGTGCTGGAAAATAATGGTGGCCACACAAAATATTGACACTTTGGGCCCCATTTAGACATTATCACTTAGGGGTGTACTCATTTTGTTGCCAGCGGTTTAGACATGAATGGCTGTGTATGGAGTTATTTTGAGGAGACAGCAAATTTACACTGTTATCCAAGCTGTACACTCACTACTTTACATTGTAGTAAAGTGTAATTTCTTCAGTGTTGTCACATGAAAAGATTTAATTAAAATATATACAAAAATGTGAGGGGTGTACTCACTTTTGTGAGATACTGTAGCTGGTGGAGATGATGCGAGATCTGTCAGCTCCACCCCCTCCTCCTCCATGCCTTTCTCTGCAGGATTGTCCTATGAACTACCAGTACCCCCTAAGCGTTCAAGGTGCCATTCAACGAGTCATGCTAAAAAATGCCATGCAGTGCTTCAGCTAGTCTGTCTAGGGCACAGGAGCCACATTAGAGCGGAGATTTTTTCAGCTCTGCAGGGGCAGGCCCAGAGTTGGTTCACGCCATGGAAGCTTGAGCCAGGAATGGTGGTGTGCAATAATGGCACTAACCTTCTGTCCACCCTTCGACAGGGAAAGTTGACACATGTGCACACCCTCAGTTTGGTGGTGTAGCGTTTCCTAAACAGGTACCTAGGTTTGCAAGATCTTCTAAAAGTGGCCAAAAGAGTCGGTATCCATTTCAGGCAGTCATACACAGCCAGTATTCGGTTGGCTGAAATTCAGCGGGAATTCCACCTGCCTGTAAACCGCCTGATTTGTGACATGCCCACTAGGTGAAACTCAACTTTGGCAATGATGCATTGGCTGCACATGTAAGTATGGCACAAGGACAGCTTTGGGGCAGCTCAGGATTTTTTCCCCACGCCACTGGCTGATGATAAAGGAAGCGTGAACTGTACTGTCACCATTTGAGGAGGCGACAAGGATGGTGAGCCTTGACAATGCATGCATCAGTGACACAATCCCTCTTGTGTTCCTGCTGAAGCACAGTCTGTTTGGCATTATGGACAGGACACTGGAGGCAGAGCAGCGGGAGGAAGAGGAGGACTTCCTTTCCTCTCAAGGCCTGCTATATGCAGACACCATTCTTGCAACACCACAGAACACAAGAGGGAGGAGAAGGACACTGGCAGTTTTGGAGGCATAGAAGCAGAGGAAGACATATGTCAAACCTTAACAGATGTTTTTCAGTCCCCAGAAACCTTGGGAGTGGTATGTGGCTGGAAGGAGGCTGTTCCAGATACTGTAATCCTCAGTGACCCTGAGGACTCTGCTTCTCATGCCTCCACATACTTACGGTGCATGGGCTACCTTATTCTTCAAAGCCTGGGAGAGGAATCGAGAATTTGTGGCCTCACGGATAAAGGATCACTATTGGTTGGCAGCACTCCTTGACCACAGTTACAGGGGGAAAGTCTCGGAACTTATCCTGCCCTCGCAGAAGCAGCACAGGATGAAATATCTTGAGGACACCTTAAAGAGGAGTTTATGTAACGCATTTCCAGACTCTGGTAGGTTAAAGGCTCATGGAAAAGCTAGTTTTGAGGCTTCTGTTGGTCAAAGGAGAAGCGTCTCAGTGATGCATTTCATAATTTAGTCCTCGGCGCCCAGGGCTGTCAGCTTCAAGATCCTATCAACGGCATCTACATCATATGGTGAAAGATTATCTAGGACTGAAAACAGACTTGGAGAGCTTTCCAGTAGACGATCCACTGGGTATTTGAGTCATGAGAATAGACCACTGGCCATAACTTGTCCAGTATGCAATTGAGCTGCTGGGCTGCCCTGCATCCAGCATGCTTTCTGAACAGGCATTCAGTGCTGCCAGAGGTTTTGTGACATGTAAAAGAGAGCATCTGTCCACAGACTTCATTGACCTACTGACATTTGTCAAGCAGCTATCAAGCCCCTGATGCCGATATCGCTGATTAAGTGGTATTGGGATCTCAAATCTCTGCAAGACTCTCTAGGCTGCCTAGCTTTGTGAGTGTTGATTTTATCTTTATGTTTTTAATATAGGTTTCATGGGCACAATTGACACCCAAGGACCAATTTTTATGCACCTGTTTGACAGGTGCATTAAATTTAAATTTTTTACAGCAAGGCCAATTCTTGCTTTGAAGAGTACCTCAATAGGGTTATGGTGTGAAGGCACCACCAACACCTAAAGCCCAAATTTTCCACACCTGTTACTTCTATACAAAGTCTGTGACCGAGACACCAGACTTTGCCTTACAATTTTTTTTTAATCTTGACCTGAGTGTACTATAATTTGGCTTCTTCACATGGCTTTCTCACTTTGGTGCAAAACTTTATTTCCATCCAATGTCTGCCAAAGAGATTACACCAGAATTTATTAAAAAAATCTCTATTCTTGTTCCGATTGCACTAAATCAGACTGGCTCCCCAAGGCAGCTGCAGGCTTCATTCAAAAAAATGTTTTCAGCTGCCAATGCACTCTCATATAAAAACAATTATACGGGCTGTTGATCCACTTGTTTGTTTTTACAGGGGGGGGGGGGTCCCTGGCAATCACTATGACCTTCAGAGGCCAGGAGCGAGGTCATGACATCATTTCAGGCCCTGGCAGATGTAAACACTGCCATTTTTTTAGCTGGAGAGCCCAAGATTGCTTTTTTTTCTCTTTATCTTTTCTTATATCTTTCCAACCTAGAGGAGACCCCCAGATCTCTCCATAAAAAGGACCCATCATGCCCCATTCCTATTACAAGGGCATGTTTACATTCCTTGTAATAGGAATAAAAGTGATCAAAAAATAAATAAATAAATAACGGGAAAGTGTAAAAAAAAAAATAAATAAAAATGTTTAAAGTGCCCCCGTCCCTGTGTGCATATGTACGTCATACCTGCATATGTAAACAGTGTTTAAACCAAACGTGAGGTTTTGTCGCAAGTGTTAAGAGAGACAGCAATAATTCTAGCGCAAGACCTCCTCCGTAACTCTAAACTGGTAACCTGTAAAAATTTCTAAAGCGTAGCCTAAGTACCTGAGTTTGGCGCCATTCCACGACCGTGCACAATTTTAAAGCATTTTAGGTATCTATTCTCTCAATGTAACATCATCTTTCACATTATACAACAAAAATCGGGCTAACTTTTAATGTTTTTTTTTATTTTTCTTATTCATGAAAGGTTTTTTTTCCTGCAAAAAAATTGCTTTTAAAAAATTGCTGCGCAAATACCACGTGACATAAAAAATTGCAATGACCGCCATTTTATTTCCTAGGGTCCCTGCTAAAAAAACATATATAATGTTTGGGGGTTCTGAGTAATTTTCTAGCACAAAAATGATTTTTACATGTAGGAAAGCAGTGCCAGAGTAGGCTTGGGCTGGAAGTGGTTAAAAGCACTGCTCCTTTAAAAAATGTTTTTTTTTTTGCATTGGTACACGTCTCCCAGGGCAGTAACTGGGCCCCCATACTGTTTTTATGGCCAATAACATGCATATAAGACTTCAAAATGGGGACTTTTGATTTTTCAAGTTCTGGTCCCATGGACTTCAATGGGGTTCACCGTTTGGGTCCAGACTTTTGCAAGGTTCGAGAGTTCTGGCTCAAACCAGACGGGGGGGGGGTGTTCAGCCCACCTCTATGAGTGAGTATGAACAGCATGTAATATAGCATTTATTGATGGTTTTTAATTTATAATGTGGGTTTAGTAACACTTTAACTCTGTCATTCAAAAGATAATGTAAACCCCAACCAGAGCCTTGGAATTGAAATAATGTAATAATAGTAGGAAGAAATATGCCCAAAAATGTGCCTTTTCTTAATCAGAAAAATTGAAAATATGACACTAGTAGAAGACAGTGGTGGCTGGTAAAGTTTTAAGATGGTGGGGCGCTGACCTGGCCTTTTTGGCCCCTCCCACTTATCATAAGCCCCACCCCTTATAGATTCCACCCACTCTGTCCACTGTATTCCTCTTTCTTCCACCCATAGTGTATAGTATAGTCATAGTGTATAGTATAGTGTAATACCATACATTATACTATATACACTAGTATATACTATATACACTATATACTATACTACAGTGCCTTGCAAAAGTATTCACCCCCTTGACTTGTTACCTATTTTGTTACATAACAGCCTTAAGTTCAATGTTTTGCTAATCTGAATTTTATGTGATGAATCAGAACACAATAGTCTAAGTTGGTGAAGTGAAATGAGAAAAATATATACCTAAAACTATTTTTTAGAAATAGAAAACAGAAAATTGGCATGTGCGTATGTATTCACCCCCTTTGTTATGAAGCCCATAAAAAGTTCTGGTGCAACCAATTACCTTCATAAGTCACATAATTTGTGAAATGATGTCCAGCTGTGTGCAATCTATGTGTCACATGATCTGTCATTACATATAAACACCTTTTTTGAAAGGCCCCAGAGGCTGCAACACCTAAGCAAGAGGCACCACTAACCAAATACTCCCATGAAGACCAAGGAACTCTACAAATAAGTAAGGGACAATGTTGTTGAGAAGTACAAGTCAGGGTTAGGTTATAAAAAAATATCCAAATCTTTCAAGATCCCCAGGAGCACCATCAAATCTATCATAGCCAAATGGAAAGAACATGGCCCAACAGCAAACCTGCCAAGAGACGGCGGCCCACCAAAACTCACGGACCGGTCAAGGAGGGCATCAATCAGAGAGGCAGCACAGAGACCTAAGGTAACCCTGGAGGAGCTGCAGAGTTCCACAGCAAAGACTGGAGTATCTGTACATAGGACAGCAATAAGCCGTATGTTCCATAGAGTTGGGCTTTATGGAGTGGCCAGAAGAAAGCCATTACTTTCAGCAAAAAACAAAATGGCAAGTTTTGAGTTTGCGAAAAGGCATGTGGGAGACTCCCAAAATGTATGAAGGAAGATTCTCTGGTCTGATGAGACTAAAATTGAACTTGTCGGCCATCAAAGAAAACGCTCTGTCTGGCGCAAACCCAACACATCACATCACTCAAAGAACACCATCCCCACAGTGAAACATGGTGGTGGCAGCATCATGCTGTGGGGATGTTTTTCAGCAGCCAGGACTTGGAAACTGGTCAGAGTTGAGGGAAAGATGGATGGTGCTAAATATAGGGATATTCTTGAGCAAAACCTGTACCACTCTGTGCGTGATTTGAGGTTAGGATGGAGGTTCACCTTCCAGCAGGACAATGACCCCAAACACACTGCTAAAGCAACACTTGAGTGGTTTAAGGGGAAACATGTAAATGTGTTGGGATGGCCCAGTCAAAGCCCAGACCTCAATCCAATAGAAAATATGTTGTCAGACTTAAAAATTGTTGTTCACAAGCGCAAACCATCCAACTTGAAGGAGCTGGAGCAGTTTTGCAAGGAGGAATGGGCAAAAATCCCAGTGGTAAGATGTGGCAAGCTCAAGAGAGTTATCCAAAACGACTTGGAGCTGTGATTGCTGCAAAAGGTGGCTCTACAAAATATTGACGTTTACTTTTTCTTTTATTTAGTCCTATTTGTTGTTTGCTTCACAATAAAAAAAAAAAAAAAAAAAAAAACATCTTCAAAGTTGTGGTCATGTTCTGTAAATTAAATGATGCAAATCCTCAAGCAATCCATGTTAATTCCAGGTTGTGAGGCTACAAAACACGAAAAATGCCAAGGGGGGTGAATACTTTTACAAGGCACTGTATATACACTAGATCTGCATGATTGTTATAAAATCGCGATCTCGATTCACCCCCCCCTCACGCTCTTAAAACGGCATTTCCTCGATTCCCACACAGACCGCTCTCTGCTCACTCACAGCTGTCAAAAAAAAGAGCCTCCGGCAAATGTTTATCAGCATTGCTAAGGCTTGAGATAACTATAAACACAATGCTTTACACCAGTGGTGTCCAAACTTTTTTCAAAGGGGGCCAGATTTGATGAAGTGAACGTGCGTGAGGGCCGACCATTTTGCCTGACATTTGAACCATTAAAATTAAATACACACACACACATATATATATATATATATATATAAGCATCAGTACTTTATGAATAAAATCACACTTACTGAAACAGGCAGTAGGATTGTAGAAGTAACACCTCCTCGGTCAGCTCACATACATACACACATACATACATACATACATACATACATACACACGCATACATACATACATACACACACACACATACATACACACATACACACACACACACATACATACACACACACACACACATACATACATACATGCATACATACATACACACACACATACAAACATACACACACATACATACACACACACATATCACACTTACAGAAACAGGCAGTAGGATTGTAGAAGTGACATCTCCTAGGTCAACTCCACAGGATCCTTGGTCGGCTCCTACAGGTGGCTGTGTGCGGTGAAGGAGAGAAGGCATTCTGCACTCACGCACAGTCGTGGGCGGCGCCGGGCAGATAGAGCTGAGCGGGGGGCGTAGTGGGACTCGGGAGCAGCCGAGCTGCCGAGGGAGGCCATAGGCCCCGAGCCATCGAATCAGCATCGGGGCGGGGATGTGAGGAGGCATTGACAAAAGGCATTGACAAAAGTCAGCAGTGTCTCAGGGGGCCGTACAAAACTAAAGGACGGGCCAAAACTGGCCCGCGGGCCGGACTTTGGACATGACTGCTTTACACTGTATCATTTCGTTCTTTTAAATCAAAGGAATGAACTTCCATCTGTAAATGAAGTCAGTTTGACCTCTAAGGCTCCATTCACACCTGATCGTATCGTTTTCGGGGGGGTTTTTTTGGGCTTTTTTCAGGCACTTTTTTAGGCGTTTTTTCTGGGGGGTTTTAGGCATTTTTTGCAATCATTGACATCTAACAAAAACATTTGTAATCTGCCAAACAAGAAGCTCATGTACTTTTTTGAGCTTCAGGCATTTTGTATCAGGCAACAAAATGCTCAGATGTGAACAGGGGCCATTGAAATGAATAGGATTTTGCTTGTTGGGCGTTTTGAGACTTCAAAGATGAGCGTTTTACGAGCTGAAATACACTCAGATGTAAACAGGGTCTTATAAACTAAGCCTTTTTCTGACACTTGTTGCTTACAAGTTAAAATCAGAATTTATATATATATAAAATGGCGGTCATTCCAATAATTTATGTCACACTGTATTTGCATAGCGGTCTTTCAAACGCAATTTTTTGGGAAAAAATACACTTTAATGAATAAAAAAACAAACTAAACAGTAAAGTTAGCCCAATTATTTTGTATAATGTGAAAGATAATGTTACGCCAAGAATCGTGAGGGAAAAAAAACATGATTCTCATTTTATCAAGAATCGTGCAGCTCTAATATTTTACAGTGCCTTGCGAAAGTATTCGGCCCCCTTGAACTTTTCGACCTTTTGCCACATTTCAGGCTTCAAACATAAAGATATAAAACTGTAATTTTTTTGTGAAGAATCAACAACAAGTGGGATACATCATGAAGTGGAACGAAATTTATTGGATATTTAAAACTTTTTAAACAAATAAAAAACTGAAAAAAATTGGGCGTGCAAAATTATTTAGCCCCTTAAGTTAATACTTTGTAGCGCCACCTTTTGCTGCGATTACAGCTGTAAGTCGCTTGGGGTATGTCTCTATCAGTTTTGCACATCGAGAGACTGAAATTTATGCCCATTCCTCCTTGCAAAACAGCTCGAGCTCAGTGAGGTTGGATGGAGAGCATTTGTGAACAGCAGTTTTCAGTTCTTTCCACAGATTCTCGATTGGATTCAGGTCTGGACTTTGACTTAGCCATTCTAACACCTGGATATGTTTATTTGTGAACCATTCCATTGTAGATTTTGCTTTATGTTTTGGATCATTATCTTGTTGGAATCTCAATTCTCCGTCCCAGTCTCAGGTCTTTTACAGACTCCATCAGGTTTTCTTCCAGAATGGTCCTGTATTTGGCTCCATCCATCTTCCCATCAATTTTAACCATCTTCCCTGTCCCTGCTGAAGAAAAGCAGGCCAAAACCATGATGCTGTCACCACCATGTTTGACAGTGGGGATGGTGTGTTCAGGGTGATGAGCTGTGTTGCTTTTACGCCAAACATAACGTTTTGCATTGTTGCCAAAAAGTTTGATTTTGGTTTCATCTGACCAGAGTACCTTCTTCCACATTTTTTGGTGTGTCTCCCAGGTGGCTTGTGGCAAACTTTAAACAACACTTTTTATGAATATCTTTAAGAAATGGCTTTCTTCTTGCCACTCTTCCATAAAGGCCAGATTTGTGCAGTATACGACTGATTGTTGTCTTATGGACAGAGTCTCCCACCTCAGCTGTAGATCTCTGCAGCTCATCCAGAGTGATCATGGGCCTCTTGGCTGCATCTCTTATCAGTCTTCTCCTTGTATGAGCTGAAAGTTTTGAGGGACGGCCAGGTCCTCGTAGATTTGCAGTGGTCTGATACTCCTTCCATTTCAATATTATAGCTTGCACAGTGCTCCTTGGGATGTTTAAAGCTTGGGAAATCTTTTTGTATCCAAATCCAGCTTTAAACTTCTCCACAACAGTATCTCGGACCTGCCGGTGTGTTCCTTGTTCTTCATGATGCTCTCTGCGCTTTAAACGGGCCTCTGAGACTATCACAGTGCAGGTGCATTTATATGGAGACTTGATTACACACAGGTGGATTCTATTTATCATCATTCGTCATTTAGGTCAACATTGGATCATTCAGAGATCCTCACTGAACTTCTGGAGAGAGTTTGCTGCACTGAAAGTAAAGGGGCTGAATAATTTTGCACGCCCAATTTTTCAGTTTTTTATTTGTTAACAAAGTTTGAAATATCCAATAAATTTAGTTCCACTTCATGATTGTGTCCCACTTATTGTTGATTCTTCACAAAAAATTACAGTTTTATATCTTTATGTTTGAAGCCTGAAATGTGGCAAAAGGTCGCAAAGTTCAAGGGGGCCGAATACTTTCGCAAAGCACTGTATATACCCTATACACTATAGGAGCTGACACTATACATAGTAATGAAGCTGCAACAGTATTATAAGAGAGGAGACAACTGTACTATATCACACTGAACTATATTAGTGGACCCTGCACCATTCTATATCACTCTTACCCTGATGGTGGCAGTGAGGGGTCAGGTAGTTCTCCTTCCTCCGGCATGATGGTGAACTGTTGCAGTGACAATATGCATTGCTCAGCAGACTCTCATCCCTGCTGTACAGTATGGCTTCCAGGTCCTCGCTGACTAAAAAAAAAGAAAAAACACCCTTGAACTCCATGCGCCCGGCGCCCCGCATGCGGATTGGGGGGCCGGACACATGGATAGGGGGGGGGGGGGAACCACTGCGCCCCCAATGCACCGGCCGCCACTGCTGCACAGGCATATCACAGGACAGACGGGGTGAAGCAGCTGTCACTTGGCGGGGCTGCCTGGGCTCCCCCTACTACAGACTGATGATGACACAGGCTCGTGACTCCTACCCTGAGAGCTGGACCTTCTGGATCTCCACCCTAGTTCAGGGAGCAAATTTGGGAGCTCAATAAGTAGGTCAGGTCGCCACATCGGCCCGTCCTAATGAGCTCCATTGAACGCAATAGGGGACTGCCAAGGAGCCAGTAAGTGTGGAGAAACAGTTTCTGTGTGTTTCTTAATGATTTTTAGGATAGACAGTCTGTTGCTAGGCAGGTTAGAAAGAAAATCATGATTAAACCTTTTTTTTTTCTAATCTACATAGCAACAGCAGATAGAGAGATCAAAATATATACAGTAGATATATACAAAGTTAAATACTAAACAGAAAAAAATGATTATATTGATTATTTTTTTCCCGCAAACTGGTGGGGGGCGCTGCCCCAGGAGCCCCTATGGACGAGCCTCCACTGGTAGAAGGTATATGAGCTAACAATTAGATCCTTTATGAGAGGTTACAGCCTATTTTTGGAAGGCCATCTGGAAAACAATCTTATTACACATCATTTACTTATGCACTCCGATTTAGAATATTGCCATGCATACATTTTCTACTGTGGTCAGAAAGATCTCATACAACACACTGACAAATCAGTAAATAATCATATAACATGCTCTGCAAGGGCTCAGCCTTACATTTATTGTTACTTCAGACCAAAAAACTTTGTAAAACACGTAAAACTCGTCTTTTGGAGAAAAAATAAAACACAATCATCTCCAATTTCTTTATATACATTAAAAAGTTTTCAAATTCTTTATATTTATTTATTTCTAAGTAGATACTGGCAATCATTTCCTTCTTTATAAGTACTAAGCGGCAGAGTATGCTTGTTAAATTCATATGATTAGCCCCAGTGTTGTAACAAGAGATAAACAGCTAGAAAAAGTAATGTGTCAATCAGGAAATTTCTATTCTGTACACAGTGTACAGAACACCTTAAGTTGCCATGGTTAAAAAGCAGTAACTTTAACATCTTTTTCCAATTTCAGTAAATTTTACTTGCCTGCTGACTGAATTGTAAAGTTAATTATAATAGAATTTCATTACAAAATGTATCAATTATGTATGCTATACAAAAGTTTAGCAAAAAAATGTTTGTATAGCTTACATTTATTGAGATTTTGGGTTATACTGCCACCTACAGGAGGATTTTGACACTGGAAAGTAAAAAAAACAACCAGCCTGGTTTAACCCCCTCCCATTCCCAGAATGCCCCAGTTTTTGCTAATGTGCTAGGAGGATGGATGCCTTTTCTCTGCTGAGAAAAGTTTAAACCTTTTTGTTAAACATTACTTTTTATTTTTTCTCAAGATTTTTTTATTCGGTCAAGACTTTACAACATGCTGGTTGAGGTAATCTCTTGCAGCTATCCAAAACAGCATATTCACTGCAGTAATGCAGAATTTCATGGGCCAATTTGCAATTTTGATTGTGGATTCTAACCCCAGAGGTTATAAGGGTACCTCAACGCCCATCATTATCTTATCTAACTGTAACTTTAGCAGTTTTAGCAACCTTTCAGCCTTCTGCTATATTGGATCCTACCCGATAAGCCTCAAAAAATCCTTGAAAAATTATTTTGCCCCTGAAGTGTCGCAGGCATCTGCCATAGCGAGATTATTTTAGCTCTTATTGATACGAAGCTTGTTGCCTTCACTTTTAAGATTTCTTCATTTAGAAGCTTGTCACTCTTACTACTCTAGGATCTCTTGGAGGCTTTAAGACTTTTCTGATGCACCAGCTCTAAGACCTGATAAACTATTCATATCTCCCAAAGGTTTTTCAACTCAGTATCCAATTGGAGGAGTTCTTTATTAGGAAGTAGTCAGTTTCCAACGTTGATTCAACAGGGTCACATTAAAAAAAAAGTGTTGATTCCTGTAGAGTATACAGCAGTATTTAGATAAATGTTTGGAGATTCTTTTAAAAACCTTGTTTTCTCTTACAGCTCCTGAATTGCAACCTTCCATTGCTAATATGTTAGTCTGTCAAATATTAGGGGGAAAAGGCATAAAAAGGCATACAGTTTGATTTAATTTCCATTCATGCAAATCCCCTATTTTATAGAGAGCCTAGAACTCATGCTGGCTGCCCTATGCAACTGCTTAAGACAGGCTAATGGATGTCTCCAGTCTCAATTTGCAAAATAGTTTCCTGTCAGTAAACATACAGTACCTCACAAAAGTGAGTACACGCTTCACATTTTTGTAAATATTTTTTATGATAACTTTTCATGTGACAACACTGAAGAAATGACGCTTTGCTAAAATGTAAAGTAGTGAGTGTACAGCTTGTAAAACAGTGGAAATTTGCTGTCCCCTCAAAATAATTTAACAAACAGCCATTAATGTCTAAACCGTTGGCAACAAAAGGGAGTACACCCCTAAGGGAAAATGTCCAAATTGGGCCCAAAGTGTCAATATTTTGTGTGGGCACCATTATTTTCCAGCACTGCCCTCTTGGGCATGGAGTTCACCAGAGCTTCACAGGTTGCCACTGGAGTCCTCCTCCACTCCTCCATGACGACATCACGGAGCTGGTGGATGTTAGAGACCTTGCTCTCCTCCACCTTCCGCTTAAAGATTCCTCACAGATGCTCAATAGGGTTTAGGTCTGGAGACATGCTTGGCCAGTCCATCACCTTCTTTAGCAAGGCAGTGGTTGTCTTGGAGGTGTGTTGGGGGTCATTATGTTGAAATACTGCCCTGCGGCCCAGTCTCCGAAGGGAGGGGATCATGCTCTGCTTCAGTATGTCACAGTACATGTTGGCTTTCATGGTTCCCTCAATGAACTGTAGCTCCCCAGTGCAGGCAGCACTTACGCAGTCCCAGACCATGACACTCCCATCACCATGCTTGACTGTAGGCAAGACACACTTGTCTTTGTACTGTTATACAAGCTGTACACTCACTGCTTTACATTGTAGCAAAGTGTAATTTCTTCAGTGTTGTCACATGAAAAGATATAATAAAATATTTGAGGGGTGTACTCACTTTTGTGAGATACTGTATGGAGAATTCTTTGGTTGAAATTTTGGGCTGCAGAACAGGCATCTAAAAAGTATCTTCTGAGCATGCCCTTCAAGGGAAAATGTAGCTTAAAAACTGCATTAGACACTCTCATTAGAGATGTCACTGGGGTTAAGAGTACTCATCCACCCCAGCAGAAGAAGCCTAGGCATTTAAAAAACTGCTATTTGTACCTATTAGGGATATTTCAATTTCTACCTTTACTTACAAGGTTGCTTTCCTTTTCGCCATCAGCTCTGAGATGTGCGTGTCTAACACACAGATGTCTGGTCTTGTATAGGGACAAGTTGCTGTTAAGGCCTAGAGCCTCTTTCCTTTGCAAGGTGGATTCCCCTCAGCCAAAACATTGTGCTTCCACCCCTCTGTCTGGCTCTAGTACATTGTCTGGATGTATAGTAGGTCATGCTTTATGAGTTCCCCTTGTAGCCACTGCTTCTATTAGGAAAACAGAGCCTAATTTTGTCATCCCACATCGATTAGTGTTCAAACCTATGGTCTTAAAGATTAGGTTCTACCCTTTCCTATCAAAGCACACTCTACTAGATCTGTCAGTGGACTGATTTTGAAGGTCTCAAATGTTTCTGAATCCTGTGTCACTCAAGGAACAAGAAAGAAAATAAAATTTTTGTATTCATCAATAAATCCTTTTCTCAGCCTTCTTTGAGGGACATAGGTCCCACCCATTTGTGTTATAGTAGTACACTTGGTACTGCTTGTTACAAAACTGATGCATGCATGTAGTGGGATGGGTTATACTGGGCTAGTAACTGGTTTTTGTTTGCTAGTGTCTAGATCCTCCTGTAAGTGGCAGTATAACCCAAAAGTCTTTGATTCCTGTGTCTGTCAAACTCCAGAAAATAGATTCTACAGGTACAAAATATATATATATTTTTTTTTTCAAATATACCAGGATACAAAACAATTGAAAATTATTATTAGCCATGCTGGTAAAATTTGGAAAAAAGAATAGCAATGTCATCCAACACAACTAATCAAATTACTGTTTATTTTCTAATATGGACTAGACAAATAGCAGCTGGATTCTAATTTCTATCATTTGTCCTTTTTGTATTTTATTCATGACTTAAAACAAACAATAATTACACATTTATTGTAGGGGTGGTAACCATTGAAGAGAAATGTAAATTTTGGGCCAAAACTTATTTTAGGGAATTATTCTTTCATTATTTTTCAAAAACTGTTGAGAGTGCGTTTCCCTATGCACCAAACGCCACTGGTAAAAAACTTAACCTTTAGGCCCCTTTCACACAGCTCAGCGGGGGATCGATCCACTCTGTGTGCGGAGATGGAGGTGTCAGATCCCTGCTATCCTCTATGGGGGAATCGGATGAGAACGGACCGCCTGTCCGTTCTCATCCCATCCGATCCGCCAGACGGATGGAAAATAGGGTTTGCATCCGTCCGGATTTGAAGGACAGGATCCAATGTCAGCTGACATCCGATGCCCCATAGAGTTGCATGGGGGATCTGTTCAGATCCGCCTGAAAAACTGACAGGCAGATCTGAACAGTCCGGAAGTGTAAATGGGGCCTTATTAAGGCTTTTTTTTAAATTGTATATAAACAACTGTGTGTGTGTGTGTGTGTTTTTACTTCAAGAGAGACTTAGATTGAACAAGTGTTGATGGTCAGTAATTATCACAGGTGAAAAGAGCTCTGCTCTGCAAACTTGCACCTGTTCCTCCTCATCTGAGGGAGAAAGGAAAAAACCTATACAGGACCCCACTCTGCAACCAAAAAAAGGGGGGAGGGAGGCATTTTCCCTGCAAAGAAAAAAGCTAGAACTAAGAGGTGCAAAAATGATCCACAAGGTGTGAAACCAATTGTATAAACAATGCCAACAACATAACAATGACCTCTATAATAATTGAGTAGTGTAGTTACCACACGATTTTCAGGATTCCTAAATGAGTTATACATTAGCCTGCTTCACTGACTTTACCCTATCTAATCAAAAGACAGTGGGACTGGCTACCCAAACTTCAGAGGTTGCTGGATAAATTGCTACAATAATCTGACTTGTTTCTAGGTTATGAATAAATAACTGGCATCCCTAGAACAATCTTTGAGTATAGAGATCTCAATAGTATTCCTATATATTGGTCTCCAAATCTGCCTATCAGGTAACCTCTCTCCTTCCAATAGGCTGGCTAAAGGTACCTATAGTACTCTGGAGTAACTCAACTCACTGTACCACTTCTGCACACTGACTGTTGATAGACTAAAAAAAAAAAAAAATAAGAGTACCTATAGTACTCTGGAATACCTCAATCCCTCTGTAATAGTCTTTAAAACCACCTTCCCATCCAGTAATCTCTCTATTAAATAGGCTGGTTTAAGCTCTGGAGTAACTAAATTGGTAAGTCTTACTACCTAGAACTACTGACCATCAACTACCAAAGCATAAATCAACCCCCACCCCCCTCCCCCATTAAACCATGTGTGAGAAACCCCAAAACAAAGGTGGCCCCAAAAACAAAAGGAAACCTTACATGATTCACTCAATTAAGAGCTTTGTCAGGGGTGTTAAAATAAAAATATAAGGACTACCAACATAAAGTGTGAAAGAAAAATAAAGGTGGAATAAACTATCCAACTACATCTATTTTTAATATTTTGCCAAGATAGTCACCACTCTGGCAGCACATACTTTTGTATTATCGCCGTTTAGTGGAGGGAAGACAGAAGGCAGGTTCTCCAAATGGGAAAAAGGTGAGTATATGGAAGTATTTATGAGCAGGACTTAAAGACAAAAAATATCCGTGTAAAAGGGGCCCATACCCCTAATAATAGTATACCAACAAAGATAGAAAAAGATGGGGCTTTACGGGCTATTGGGAGGAGAACGCTCAATCAAAACACAATATAACTAAAAATTATATTTATTTGTACATATTAAAATGTACATGGGAATGGTTACCCATATAGGACATAAACAACATTATTCATAAATTAAAAACTCGCATTGTAGAAATACTTCCCAGTGAGGGAATGCTGATAACTTAAATCAGATGGTGACGTGAGCTCTCTGATGGAACACGGTCTAAAGGGTCCCCAGCAAGCCGACGAGTTTCGCTCGAGGCTTCCTCAGGGCCAGAGAGACCTGGGCAGACCGATATTTCTGAAAGTCACATACAGTAATTAGTATACAATAAAACAACAAGTAGATTATATATACATCTATATCAATAATGTTGTGATGCTATTTTCAAGTTGCAATAGAACAAACAGCAACATTGTACTTTACATTGATCCTGGACCAATACTACCATCCTCGCATTTTGTCCTGCCTGCCATCACCTAAATCGCATTGGCTCAGTACAATGTTGCGGTTTGTTCTATTGCAACTTGAAAATAGCATCACAACATTATTGATATAGATGTTTATATAATCTACTTGTTGTTTTATTGTATACTATTACTGTATGTGAGTTGTAGAAATATCGGTCTGCCCAGGTCTCTCTGGCCCTGAGGAAGCCTCGAGTGAAACGCGTCAGATGGCTGGGGACCCTTTAGACCGTGTTCCATCAGAGACCTCACGTCATCATCTGATTTAAGTTATCAGCATTCCCTCACTGGGAAGTATTTCTACAATGCAAGTTTTTAATTTATGAATAATGTTGTTTATGTCCTACATGGGTAACCATTCCCATGTACATTTGAATATGTACAAATAAATATAATTTTTAGTTATATTGTGTTTCGATTGATCCGTCTCCTCCTAATAGCCCGTAAAGCCCCATCTTTTTCTATCTTTGTTGGTAGGACTTACACTTGTCATCTTAAAATGCTTCCATTGACCCATAGAAGTCCTCCTTCAGTCTGCCAACCTTTTTATTACCATGTTGGCTGCTCCATTCTCCACATCATCATCTCTGCCTCCTGTTATTTACTCAACCAGTACATACCAAAATAATATAACATATTTGAGGTGTCCAGACACACACTACAGAACACTACTTATGCACAAATGGCAGATATATAAAGCCCTCATTCAGCCCATGTGGAGAGCGTGAGTTGAGGTGAAATATCCATCCTCAGTTTTTAAACAGGATTTTATCAAAATCAAATTTTTTTTCGGCCCAAGATGAGGTTGTTTAATGATCCATAACTTTAAACAATCTGGTTTACCTCCATGCATTTGCCACATGTGCCTTGTTTTAGGTCTATCCTTCTTTAACAGTGTGCATTTACATGCTCCAGGGCACAACGCCTGAACTGGCGAATTGTCTTCCCCACATATATAAGTGAGCATGGATATTTCACAGCATATATCACACCTTCTGAGGTACAATTCTCCTACAATTCATCCTTGGGGTTCACATTTTTTTGTTGTAGGTATGTAGGAACAGGTCTTACAATGCCCATACTTACAACCCCATCCGATTTTCCGGTACCCATGTGGGTTTTTTTCGTTGTACAGTAGCATTTTCCAAATGGATGTGCGCGAGAATATCTCTCAGATTTCTCCCCCTTTTATATGTGATCATGGAGTTTCTTGGAAGGATCTTTGATAAATCTTTATCTTCATGTAACATGCTCCAATAGCATTTAATGATGTTAAAGATCTGGCCTGATTGATTTGAATATGTTCCAATTATACGCACCCCTTCTTGGGTCTTGATTCTTTTCTGTTTGTGACCGAGAAGAGATTCCCTGGGGATATCTTTTACTTTGGCAAAGGGAACCTTTTTAGATCAGATACTATATAACTCCTTTTCCCGAAAATGTTCCACTAGTTGCAGACTCTCCGTACGAAATGCTGCCTCAGTGGAACAGTTTCTCTTCGCCCACATAATCTGTCCAGTGGGGATACCTCACTTTAGAGATGTGGAGTAATGACTGCCCCAATAAAGCAGGTTATTGGTTGAAGAGGGTTTCTGGTAAATTGTTGTACTAATGATTCAATTTTAAACCCATGTAATTTTGAGATCCAGGAATTTGATACATTCATACTAAATCTCACTCGTAGTACATCCCAATATTGTTCTCGTTTAAACGGGCTACAAACTCAGTAAAGCTGTATGACAGCAGCACTTTTCCTTCTTTCATGGTATTGTTAAATATAAGTAAGTTGTTTTATGGTTTTACAAACAAAAAATAAAAAAACCCTCTAAATCTTTGAATAGGGCATTTTATGGGAAACAACACCGTCATTGATGTGCTAAGAAGATATGGCTATGATGTACATCACACTCCTGCCGGGCGGTCAGTTACAAGGTAGGATACAAAATAATATGCTATCAAAGAGAAGATTATTATTAAAAGTATAAACAAAAAGATGAATAGATAAAAAAGTGTCTGAGAAAGCTTGTTAACTGCTCCTGCTGAGACAAAATTGAATTTTGATAATTTATTTAAAATGATTCCCAATGAGTTCTGATCTTGTTCATACCATCTTTTTAGTTGAAGAAATATACCACCTGTGTTCACCTGGTAGATCTTCACTTACCTAGTTAGCTATTCCATAATTAAAACATTTTCCAAAATAGTAAAATCTGACTTCTTGCCAGATCTATGCAATATGAGGATCTACCTAATAAATCTATTTAATTTTTTTATTGTCAGGCAGATCCTTATACAACTTAGTAGGGATGAGCTTCAGCAAACCCAGCCTGTTTGTGGCTTGGCGAGTGGGCAGACAAATTGTCTATACTTGGCCAGTTTCCCCACCCAATTCCCAAGCTGATGTAGCCAGAAGCCTGTTTAGCGACAATATCACTACCACCTTTAAATGACAGATTATTGCAGGTTTCTGTTTAAAATGGTAAGCAAGCCAGGAGGAATCCTGATTGACATCATTGACCGAATATGGCCATGACCATAATATTGGGTCAATGATATCACCCAGGTACCCTGGTGCTGTTCTTTACATTTTAGCAGTGCTGGGGAATTATTTGTGACAGAAGTTGTGGTGCCTATGCATTACGCCACAGGGTCAGGTGGCTTTCTCAGGGGGATTCATGGGGAAGCTCAGGGGGAAGTATGCACCCCTCTCTCATGCTAAACCATACCAGCCCAATGTCCTCACCATTGGAATGGTACATTGCAAGAAGGGAAGCCAAGCCCCTCCTTCTTGCAAGGCACCTTGTCGCTATGTTGCTAGAGACAAAGCATTCATCACAATATCCTGTCTCCCAAAA
This sequence comes from Pelophylax lessonae, assembly GCF_965119305.1. Taxonomy (NCBI): domain Eukaryota; kingdom Metazoa; phylum Chordata; class Amphibia; order Anura; family Ranidae; genus Pelophylax; species Pelophylax lessonae. Next base: position 448,779,445 of record NC_138768.1, on the reverse strand, counting down.
AGGATGTGGGGGTTTGCGGAGGGGACTTATCAGAACGCTAAAATCCCCCTTTAGAATCCCCTAAATATCTGCCCCCATCCCCAGGTGAATAAGGGGTATAACATACCTTATGTTACTCTTTCACAAAAAAAATGTAAATAGTATATAAAACACCCACACTGTCTCTTAAAAACAGAAAGAAAAAAAAATAATGTTCTCTAACGAATATCCACCGTCAATCATGTCTAAGGATGTGGATCCCATTTAATCCTGATGAGCAATGCCCAATGGGCCACTACAACGATGCTGTCCGGTTGCAACTACCATTGCAAATGACAGCTCACTGGCACTGCTGAAAAGTAAACACAGAGGCAGAGATCCCAGGTGATGCCATTGACCAAATAAGGGGATGTGTCATTTTGTAGCAATAGTAAACACTGGTTTTCCATAGATAAAGTACTGTCAATGATCAATAGAGGAAGAAAAGCCTGAGACTAAAATAACAAAACTAATGTAACCACCACATCAAAGAGTGGTTAGCTTCAGTATATAAAATGTGTGTTTTTGAGTTTAGTTACAGTTTGGTCATAGGAAATGATAGAAAACAAGTTGTTTAACCCTTTCACTGCCAGGACCGTACGGCGTACGGACCTGCAGCACTGCTTGCAGCTGGCCAGGTCTGTACGCCGTACAGACCTCATTTCTTCCCCTGCTATAATATAAGTTCATAGTCATTTCAATAATAATGAACTTATAACAAAATTGTTCAGCCGACTCTGCTGAACAATTCTACTGTAGAACTCTGATCAGCACATTCGAATCTGCTGATCAGGGTTATGAACCTAAAATGTGACCGATCCACACCCCCCCTCCCCCATGTCACCGCTTCCCTGTCCCCAGCCTCTCCACCTCCCGCCACTCCCTGTCACTTAAAATTACTCCCCCCCACCCTCCTTTCCTATCCCCTTCACCCCCCTTCCTACCCCCCAGCACTAATCTCCCCCCCCCCACAAACTTGATCCCCTGTAGCTATCTTTAGAAGCCAGTATGGGGCTTGTGGGGGATCACAGAATGCTCCCCCCGGCAGGCCGATCCCCTCTCCCATACTGGCCCCTGCACCCCCCATCCATCAATCCCCCCGGTGGCATCGTGGGTTTGTGTCCGGGTGTCTGTCATGCTGAGCGGGGTGGGGTTCTGGTGAAGCTTGGGCTTGGTAAACGTGTTTTGCTTCTCGGCCTTTTGTAGTATCTGTTCTTATCAGTGATCCAGTGGGGGCACTGTGCTGTCATCTGACCTGACCAAGGTTGGGTGGCGGCTGTGCAAACCTGCTGGAGTGATGGGGACTTAGAAGGTTAGTATTGTCAGGAACTGAAACCGGAGCACTTGAGCGTAATTGGGGGCCGGGAGTAAGTTCTCCCCGAGAAAGCTGGAAGGGTCCTCCTGGTTTGAGCGTGCTACCGTGTCTGGCCATGGGCTGGGAAGGCAGAGAGTCCGCAGTGTCTGTGCCCTCTGGGAGTGGTCGTCCCAGAGGTGCTCTTAGTAACAATTGGGTGTGGGACCCCAATGTGTGAACCGGCACATGGTCACAGTCTCCAAACACTTTTTCCGCACTGCGCCTTTTAGGGCTGGGCATTTTGGCTATAGTCCAGGGCAATTTTTGTTACCAGGCCTCAGGGCCCGGCCAGTGCACCATGCACAGCCACTTATTTATTTATTTTCTCCCATGTTTGTCACCTTTCACTTATGTGTGTGTTTTCTTCTCACTAAGATGGAGGGTGTGAGTCCTTGGGCTTGCCCTGAAGTAAGGGGGAGGATGTGTGGCCTTCTGGTTCCTTCCTCCACTGTCCCTAGGGGGTCTCTCTTCGGGAGAGCCCCTCAGACTAGTATTTGGGTGCAGCTTCAGCTGCCCAGAAGAATGGGGTCTCCCAGGCCAGTGCCACTTACCAGTGCCCACCAGTGCCACCTATCAGTGTCACCTATTATTGCCAATCAGTGCTGCCTATCAGTTTCACCTACCAGTGCCCATCAGTGCCACCTATCAGTATTACTTATTAGTGCCCATCGGGGCCACCCATTAGTGCCTCCTTTTCAGTACCGCCTCATCAGTGCCGCCTTATCAGTGCCCATCAGTGTCGCCTATCAGTGCTTATCAGGGCCCATCAGTGCTGAGTCATCAGCGCACATCAATGAAGGAGAAAAAGTGCCTGTTTGCAAATTTAATAAACTTTAAAAACAGTTTTTTTTTTTTCAAAATTTTCGGTCTTTTTTTGTTTGTTCAGCAAAAAATAAAAACTCCAGTAGTGATTAAATACCACCAAAAGAAAGCTCAATTTGTTTTAAATAAAATGATAAATTTTATTTTTAATTTGGGTACAGTGTTGCATTTATTGCGCAATTGTCATTCAAAGTATGACAGCGCTAAAAGCGAAGAATTGGCCTGGACAGGAAGGTTTAAGTGCCCAGTAGGCAATTGGTTAAAAACTCTTAAAGCTGAAAGTAAAAAATTAAAACCTCCAGATTTGTAGAAACATTTGGTTATTTACAGTCTTGTGTACATTCAGTTTTCACCATTTCACAAAAAGGTGCAATTTAAAATTTACAAATATTTGTTATTTAACAACTGAATACAGGTTAAGCTTTTAAATTTAGTAGAAATTTAGCAGGAATTTTGTAAAATGTGCTGTGGTTGTATCTGCTCTAAATAATTTTAGTGTATTTTTAGCAAAAATATTGATTTGGTAAACATTTGCGCAAATATCGTGGGGCCTTAAAAATCAGTACCACCTTCCTTTTATTCTACTGGTCCTGTGGTTTCAGAAAATATATGGTTTGGGGGCCTTTAACAAACTCGGAAAGCTGTAAGGGAACAATGAAAACCAGATTTTTAGAGAAATGCGGTTCTTTACATTTTTGCGTACGTTCAATTTTCACCATTTTGCAAAAAGGTGTCATTTAAAAATTACAAATATTTGTTGTTTATTACCTCAATACAGGTTAAGCTTTTATATTTAGTAGGAATTTAGCAGGAATTTTGTAAAATTTGCTGTGTTTATATCTGCTAAAAATGAATTTAGAGAATTTTTAGGGAATATATCGTTTTAATAAACATTTGCGAAAATATGGCAGGGTGTTAAAATCAGTAGCATCTTCTTTTTATTGTACAGGTCATGTGCTTTCAGAAAATATATGGTTTGGGGGATCTTAAACTCTGAAAGCTGTAAGGGAACAATGAAAACCTCTAGATTTTCTGAGAAATTTGGATTTTCACCATTTCGCAAATAGGCGCAATCTAAAATGTACAAATAGTGGTTACTTATTGACTCAATATAGGTTAGCTTTTATATTTAGCAGGAATTTTCTACAATGTGCTGTGTTTTTATCTGCTAATAATAATTTTAGTGTATTTTTAGCAAAAATATTGTTCTGATAAACACTTGCCCAAATATTAATGTGCCCTAAAAATCAGGAGCACCTTATTTGTATTCTACTGGTCCTGTGCTTTCAGAAAATATATGGTTTGATGGGTCTTTAACAAACTCCGAAAGCTGTAAGGGAAAAATAAAGCAGAGGAAAAATTGCAAAAATGGCCTGGCAAGCTAAGTTTAAAAACAGAGCACAGGGCCTGGCAGCAAAAGGGTTAAAGGCCGTTTACACCATTGCACTGTGATTATGAAAGTTACATGTGTGTGTGTGCTGTGGTACAATTAATTGTGTTGCAGCACACTAAAACATATGTTAACACACTACTGTACACTGCAGTGCACTGCACTAGCAGGTCAGATTTTTGGTCTATTCAACATGTTAGGCAGCCCCTTCAAACATCTTCACTGGGGAGATTTACTCTATTACTTCCAATGGCCACTGTCACCAGGACAGAAAAGGAGGAAAAAAAATAACATTTTGAGTTACCAGAACAAGAATTGTGAGAAAAATCTCCACTGAATGATTCAGTGACCACTTTCCAAAGCTAGTCATACACGGCAAGATAACTTTCACTCGACCCCATGGGTTAAGCGAGAGAAACCATAAATCCCCCCATCCACACTAAACAGCATGGATAGAAGAATATCCCAACCTGGATAGTATATTCTGACAACCAATTGGAAGCAGTCACTGTTTAGCTGATAATTTTTCACCTGGTTCCTTCAATTTTTATGTGGCACCCTCCTAGGTAGGTGCTAGAGAGAGTGAGTATAGTTTTGGCTCTGTCTGCCTATCAGAGGAGCAGCAGGTAAATTCTATATTGCTTTCTGCTTAACAGGGAGCAGGATCTGTGAGTTAGGTCTGCTCAGTGTGCAATACATTTCGTCTGGGGGAGTGTCCCCACTGGTCCAATAGGGAGGCACATTGGACAGTGGAGGAAACCTGACCAATGGGTACACAGGCTTTGATACAGCCTCAGTGATTGGCACAGACTGCTGCCTTGTGCATTGTGGGGTGTGGTATAAGAGCCAGAAACAAATGTGCTCTGGGTCTTTGGCTGGTGAGCAGAGCCCCGGAAGGAGGGCGGCGGCTGCCTCCTCCTCTGCAGCAGTTGGTACATGGTCACAGGCAGTCGGCCTGGTGAGCCAGAAGGCAGGAGCTGAGCCCAGAGTTCAGGGAGAACTGACTAAGAGGTGTTGAGACACTGGAGAACCTGGAAAAACAGTATCGTGAGTTCAGGGGATCGTGTCCAAGGGTTTGACCAAGAAGGGGGCCATCCCAGAGTAGAGTAGTCAGAGGACGGGTGTCAGCTGGTGGATAGAAAGGGGGTGCTAGGCGAGTACCTTGTAGATAAGTGCTAAGGAACTTTACCTCAGATTCATCTAGTGGCAAGGTGAAACTGCGGCCTAGCCGCATCCTCAGATACAAGTCCTCAACATTGTGAATAGTTCAAGTTTTGGAGTATCCCACTCTTCCCTTCTCCCATCCCCATATAAAATAAAAATAAAAACAACAAAACAACAACCCCTAGACTGTTTATTGACGGAGCCGGAAAGCAAAGTGTTACGATTCTGCATGCAGTTGCTACCGGTAACCCAGAGGGACCCGAAAAGGTGAGAAATCCAGCAGCCCTCAAGGGGGCAGTGCTACATTTAGATCAAAGGTAATTCAGCTATGTGGTGCCATTAGGGCCACCCATGGCTCGAATTTTGGCCAGCTAAGCAGGAACCTTTCTGTGACCTTGCAGTCTTTAAAAGCACAGTTTGTTGCAATTGAAAATGACTGCAATGAAAAAAAAACACATCATTTTATGGGATATAATATTTTGACATGCACTAGCAATGTGCAAAGCTTTGCATTTCACAGCTTGAGATCAACTGTGGGCTAGTCCTAACCATACTACATCAGAACTTTTTCACAGCCTTTCTGTGGGAAGGCTTGCCACAAGATTATAAAAATGTGTTGCTGAGAATGTGTGCCCATTTAGCCAAAGGAACATTTGTGAGGTCAAGTAGTGATGATGGACAGAAGACCTGGCTTGCGATCAACATTCCAGTTCATCCCAAAGGTGTTTCCTCTTAACACAAAAATATCATTGTATGCATTAACAGTACCTTCACTGAAAACACCTGACCTCAATAATTTGAAGTGCCATAAATATTATTTTGGGCATATACGTTATCTGCTGAATAAAAAATGCTAGCATTAATTCAGAGCGATTTTCCAAATGTGATTCAATGCAGCAAAAATATTCTATACAGCGTTGAAGATATTTGCAAGTAAAGTAGAGAAAAGAACATGGTAACAATGTTGTTACCCATAGTAACTAATTGGATCTCATCTTTAATTGTCTTAGAAAATCTATTTATTAACCATAGGTAACAACGCTGTTTTTGTTTCTTAGTATTTCTTACATTTTAAAATGTATTTTTGCAGTGGTAAAAGTAAAAAAGGGCCACTCTCCTCAATGTTATCACCTGCGTCAATATCAGGACCTCCGTCTTCTACAAGAAGCTCCAAATTAAAGCAGCCAATAAAGATACAAAGGGACAAGGAGCAGTTACCTGATCTGCCAATGTCTGACAACATACATCCAATGGATAAAACTGAAAGAAAATACAAAAGGAAGAAGCATCGGAAAGAAAATCCCCGCCACTTCAGCGATCTCTGGGTTCGCATTCAAGAAAGGTGGGTTGGTGAAGGATAAAAGGCATAACAAAATTACTTCTACAAGAATAGAAGTGCATGATAAAAATAAGAGAGATTAAATACATCACCTTAATTTATACAGCACAAAAGGGCCTAAATTACTTAGTATATTTTTTTTTTTTTGGTTGCTGGTAGGAACAAATGGTAGGAGTCAACGATCTGGGCTTGCTTATGGAGATGTGTATAAATGGTATTGGTGCAAGCAGCTGTATAAAACCTTGTAAAGTGGGAACTTTTGAAGCTATACTTCAAACGGATATTAAAAAACACCAATGAATGCAGTGATATATTTAAAAAATGATTATTATGTGTTAAATGCATTTAGATTAAATACTTAAATATGACTGTTTTAGCCTCTTGTAATTTCCTGTACAGCAAAACGGACAGACAGGGAGGTACAGTACTAGAGGCCAATCCAGTTTCCTGCATTCACTTGTGCTGACAGGAGGATAAAAGCGAGAGATGACCTTATATGTTTTTTGCTGCCTATTTTCGGTCCAATTACAAGCTAGGGGCAGTGAGTTGACCTAGCTGTGTTGAGAAATGTCATGTTTCTAGGTGGGTTGTGCTGTGTGACAAGACTATGTAAATCTCAGGGCTGGATGGACAGAAATACAAATCCTATGGAAGATAAAACAGTTCCCACATATGATTTTAAAGTTTGCTTTCTGTCTGGAATTCAGCTTTAAAACCAAACTAAGAATATAAGATGTAATATATTTCAGCCTACCAGTGCGAAAATGTGGTGGCATATTCTATTTTTGTGGTGTATATTTTCTTAAAGCATAAAAATACACATTTATCCTGCTAGAAATGCAGTGTCCTTGTCACTTTGTGTGAGTTGAGCAGAAATCTCTCACAAAGATTCCAAGCTTAATTCCAACCTTAAATCTACAATTTTCTATGTAATGAAGATTAACTTTATTGTTGCTGTGTTTTTCATTGTAGATACCACCATTCTACTGTTTTACTGCACTGTATACTATTATATTGTAATGTTTTATTGTTACTGTGTTTTATTGTTAACCATTGTTTGCTTTGCAGGTATGCAGCAGCTGCAGCACTGATTTGTTTATTCTGACAGCAACAGCGTTTGCTCTCAGCATATATTTAAATCAATGATTGCAGCGCTGTAGGAGGTAATTTCACCACCGCAGTTAAAAAAAGAGCATATATGGCGAAGCATAGGGGATGGGGTGGACACAGTGGGCGGATCTCCCCTATGCTTCGCCCTATATTTTTTAACACTTTTCTTGGCAGAGATTTCTTCAATCACATCGATCGATGTGCATGGAGGAATCTGCTGTGTAAGTTTTTTTTGTTCAACCCACAGGCTGTATGAAAAAAAAAAAAGAACCTTACAATATATGGCCAACAATGATCAGCAACGTACTGGTACATCGTTGGACTTTGAGTGGTTATACCAGGATGATGCCTGCAGATTTAGGCATCATCTTGGTGTCATTTTTTACAGCCAGAGGTCGGCTTTCATGTAAAAGCAATCCTAGTGGATAATTAGTGGATAATTTAAATTCCCTGTGATAACAAAAATGATAACAAAAAAAAATTAAAGGGAAGGTGTAAAAAAATAAAAAAGCAAAATAAATAATAAAAAAAAAATTAAGCACCCCTGTTCCCTCATGTTTGCACGCAAAGGTGAACGCAAACATCGGTCTGTTGTCATATGTATACAGCAATTGCAACATGCATGTGAGGTATTGCCATGAAGGTCAGATCGAGGGCAGTAATTCTTTCAGTAGACCTCCTCTGTAAATCTAAAGTGGTAACCTGTAAAGGCTTTTAAAAATGTACGTAGTTTGTTGCCGCTGCACGGGCGTGCACAATTTTAAAAAATGCCATGTTTGGTATCTATGTACTCGGCATAAGATCTTTTATAGTTTACCAAACAATTTGGCAATATATAATGTATTTGTGTATTAAATAAAAAAAACAAAATGTTTTTTCCCCCCAAAAATTGCATTTGGAAAATCTCTGCGCAAATACCGTGTGACAAACAAAAAATTGCAACGCCCACCATTTTGTTCTGTAAGGCCTCTGCTTTAAAAAAAATATATGTTTGCGGGTTCAAAGTAATTTTCTAGTAAAAAATATATTTTTTTTTTATGTAAACAAAGTGTCAGAAAAGGATTGGTCTTCAAGTGGTTAGAAGAGTGGGTGATGTGTGGCATAAGCTTCTAATATTGGGCAAAAAAAGCCAGGACAGTTCAAACACTCCCCAAATGACCCTTTTTTGGAAAGTAGACACCCCAAGCTATTTGCTGAAAGGCATGTTGAGTCCATGGAAAATTTTATATTTTGCCACAAGTTTTGTGAAAATTACAACTTTTTTTTTTTTGTACACAAAGTTATTACTAAAGGATATATTGCTCACACATGCCATGGGCATATGTGAAATGACACCCCAAAATACATTCTGCTGCCTCTCCTGAGTACAGAGATACCACACGTGTGAGACTTTTTGGGAGCCTAGCTGTGTACGGGACCCCGAAAACCAATCACATCCTTCAGGTTTTCTAAGGGTGTAAATTGATTATTTTACTTCCTCACTACCGATCATGGTTTTGGAAGCCCTGAAATGTCAAGATCGCACAAAACCCCCCAAATGGCCCCATTTTGGAAAGTAGACACTCCAAGCTTTTTGCTGAGAGGCATTTTGAGTTAATGAAATATTTATTAGTTTGCCGTGGCCCACCCAGCAGGACCAAAAGGCCATGGCCAGCGGGACCAACAGGCCATGGCCAGCGGGACCAAAAGGCCATGGCCAGCGGGACCAAAAGGCCATGGCCAGCGGGACCAAAAGGCCATGGCCAGCGGGACCAAAAGGCCATGGCCAGCGGGACCAACAGGCCATGGCCAGCGGGACCAACAGGCCATGGCCAGCGGGACCCACAGGCCATGGCCAGCGGGACCCACAGGCCATGGCCAGCGGGACCCACAGGCCATGGCCAGCGGGACCAACAGGCCATGGCCAGCGGGACCAACAGGCCATGGCCAGCAGGACCAACAGGCCATGGCTAACTGCCAGCAGGACCCACAGGCCATGGCCAGCAGGACCCACAGGCCATGGCCAGCAGGACCAACAGGCCATGGCCAGCAGGACCAACAGGCCATGGCCAGCAGGACCAACAGGCCATGGCTAACTGCCAGCAGGACCCACAGGCCATGGCCAGTAGGACCCACAGGCCACAGTCAGCAGGACCCACGGGCATTGGCCAGCAGGACCCACAGGCCATGGCCAGCTCCCAGCAGGACCCACAGGCATTGGCCAGCAGGACCCACAGGCCATGGCCAGCATGACCCACAGGCCATGGCCAGCATGACCCACAGGCCATGGCCAGCTCCCAGCTGGACCCACAGACCATAGCCAGCTCCCAGCAGGACCCACAGGCATTGGCCAGCAGGACCCACAGGCCATGGCCAGCTCCCAGCTGGACCCACAGACCATAGCCAGCTCCCAGCAGGACCCACAGACAGTGGCCAGCAGGACCCACAGGCAGTGGCCAGCAGGACCCGCAGGCAGTGGCCAGCAGGACCCACAGGCCATGGCCATCAGGACCCACAGGCCATGGCAAGCTCCCTGCAGGCCCACAGGCAATGGCCTGCCCAGCAGGACCCACAGGCAATGGACAGCTCCCAGCAGGACCCACAGGCAGTGGCCAGTAGGACCCAAAGGCAGTGGCCAGTAGGACCCGCAGGCAGTGGCCAGCTCCCAGCAGAACTCGCAGGCAGTGGCCATCAGGACCCGCAGGCAGTGGCCATCAGGACCCACAGGCCATGGCAAGCTCCCTGCAGGCCCACAGGCAATGGCCTGCCCAGCAGGACCCACATGCAATGGACAGCTCCCAGCAGGACCCACAGGCAGTGGCCAGTAGGACCCACAGGCAGTGGCCAGTAGGACCCGCAGGCAGTGGCCAGCTCCCAGCAGAACTCGCAGGCAGTGGCCATCAGGACCCGCAGGCAGTGGCCATCAGGACCCGCAGGCCGTGGCCATCAGGACCCGCAGGCCGTGGCCATCAGGACCCGCAGGCCGTGGCCATCAGGACCCGCAGGCCGTGGCCATCAGGACCCGCAGGCCGTGGCCATCAGGACCCGCAGGCCGTGGCCATCAGGACCCACAGGCTATGGCCAGCACCAGACAACCAGACAGTATTGAAGGCTATTTCCTATTTTAAGGTTACTGGGTTGGCAGGGCACGGGGGCAGGGTAAATGAAGTGTATGGGGGGGATGGAATGTAGGGGTTAGGTGGGGGTGTCAGGGTCTCTCACCTCAGTAATGCCGATTGCAGCTCCTTGCACGGCCTCCTGGAGGGTGATGACATCTTCCTCTGCCTGCCTCCAGTCCAAAGACTTCGGGAGTTTTATAAAAGTAAGCTGTTCTCACTGCTGCAGCCATCCAGACATACATGACCCGTCCCCTCGCGCCCTGCCTTTACTCGCCTCAAGACTCCGTCTCCGGGAGTTGTCATTTCCTGCTGCTCAGTTCTCTCCACCCACCGCCACCAAGAACTTGAGCACTGTCCGGCGGCGGCCGTGGCAGCGGATTTCCTCAAAAAAAAAAAAAAATGTCAACAGACAGCGGCTGTGAGAGCGGCTGTTTTCAATAAATGTTAGCGGGCGGGATACTTGAATTCTGCGGCCGGTGGGCAGTATTGCCGGCGGCCCGCGGGCCGCAGGTTGGACATGCCTGATTTACACCATAGTTTGTAGACGCTCTAACTTTTGTGCAAACCAATAAATATACGCTTATTGAGATTTTTTTATCGAAGACATGTAGCTAAATACATTTTGGCCTAAATGTATGACAAAAATTGAGTATATTGGATATTTTTTTAAAGGAAAAAGTAGAAAATTAAATTTTTTCTGAAAATGTTTGATCTATTTTCATTTATATCGCAAAAAAAAATAAAAAATGCAGATGTGATCAAATACCACCAAAAGAAAGCTCTATTTGTGGGGGGAAAAAAAGACAAATTTTGTTTAGGTACAGCATTGCATGACCTCGCAATTACCAGTTAAAGTCACGCAGTGCCAAATTTAAAAAAAATGGCCTGGTCATTGAGGGGGCAAAACCTTCCGGTCCAGAAGTAGTTAAACTGCTGCAGGCTATACAGTGGCATACTTCAACAATATACAGTAGAGAATTCAACAATATGCATTAAGTTGCTTAAATCTGATGTACATCAAACAAGACCAGCAGCAACCTGTATCAACATGTGCTTGTCTTACAATCTCTTACATATGTCACTTTAAAATGTCAGGGTTTTAACCTAGAAAATATTCTGCAATAGAAAATATATAACATATATTTGTCCCTAGCACCGTTTTAAAATGGCACCTGGACACAGCAGCTTCTGCGGATCCCAGCTAGCATGTAGGCTGAAATGCTGACTATCAGTGACTGGCATGCTGCACTAAGCCCAAGAGCTGAAGCGATCAGCTTCTGGGCTTCAGATCTTGTTAAACAGCACTCAGTAGGAGAACTTGTAGCAGGTCATTATAAACACTCATTGGTAGTGTAGTGATGTCGCAGCATTTCCTCTTAATACAGAGCTGTGCAGTTCTGTCCTGCATCTCCATGCAGTAATAGTTCACTGATCTGTTGCTGCCAAATTGCAGCCAGCAGTAGATCACTATGAGGAATGATCTGTTGCGCATAGGAGGACTTGATCATATAATATATACAGTATCTCACAAAAGTGAGTACACCGCACACATTTTTGTAAATATTTTATTATATCTTTTCATGTGACAACACTGAAGAAATTACTCTTTGCTACAATGTAAAGTAGTGAGTGTACAGCTTGTATAACAGTAAATTTGCTGTCCCCTCAAAATAAGTCAAACACAGCCGTTAATGTCTAAACCGCTGGCAACAAAAGTGAGTACACCCCTAAGTGAAAATGTCCAAATTGGGCCCAAAGTGTCAATATTTTGTGTGGCCACCATTATTTTCCAGTACTGCCTTAACCCTCTTGGGCATGGAGTTCACCAGAGCTTCATTGGTTGCCACTGGAGTCCTCTTCCACTCCTCCATGATGACATCACAGAGCTGGTGGATGTTAGAGACCTTGCGCTCCTCCACCTACTGAGGATGCCCCACAGATGCTCAATAGGGTTTAGGTCTGGAGACATACTTGGCCAGTCCATCACCTTTACCCTCACATTCTTTAGCAAGGCAGTGGTGGTCTTGGAGGTGTGTTTGGGGTCGTTATAATGTTGGAATACCACCCTGGGGCCCAGTCTCCAAATGGAGGGGATCATGCTCTGCTTCAGTATGTCACAGTACATGTTGACATTCATGGTTCTCTCAATGAACTGTAGCTCCCCAGTGCTGGCAGCACTCATGCAGCCCCAGGCCATGACCATGACACTCCCACCACCATGTTTGACATTAGGCAAGACACACTGGTCTTTGTACTCCTCACCTGGTTGCCGCCACACACGCTTGACACCATCTAAACAAAATACGTTTATCTTGGTCTCGTCAGACCACAGAACATAGTAATCTATGTCCTTAGTCTGCTTGTCTTCAGCAAACTGTTTGCAGGCTTTCTTGTGCATCCTCTTAAGGGATGACAGCCATGCAGACCAATTTGATGCAGTGTGTGGCGTATGGTCTGAGCACTGAAAGGCTGACCCCCCCCCCCCCACCCACTTCAACCTCTGCATCAATGCTGGCAGCACTCATACATCTATTTCCAAAAGACAACCTCTGGATATGTCGCTGAGCATGTGCACTCAACTTCTTTTTTGACCATGGCGAGGCCTGTTCTCAGTGGAACCTGTCCTATTAAGCTGCTGTATGGTCTTGGCCACCGTGCCACAGCTCAGTTTCAGGGTCTTGCCAACCTTATAGCCTAGGCCACAGGTGTCAAACACAAGGCCCGGGGGCCGAATGCGGCCCCCCCAAGCCATTTCATGTGGCCCTCGCACCTCTCCTGCAGCTGCAGAACCCCCTTGTCTGTGCACTCACCTTGGCTCAGTAGTCGGCAGCAGAGGGGACAGAACTCCTTTGCCAGATCCTGTCCTTCTCTGTGCTGCTGCAGAAAGGCTCGTCTTTGCCCACCCCCCCCCCCTTTTTAGCAGTCTGCAGCAGAGAGGAGGGAAGAACTCCTCCTACAGATCCTGTACCTCTCTCTGCAGCCACAACATCTCCTTGTCTCTGCCTCCCCTGGTCTCAGCATTAAGCAGACTGTTAGCTGACTCCAGTCCTCCTCTGGTCGTCCTCCAGACCTTGCAATTTCTTCTTCCCTGATCCACCGCATCTTCTTTCTGGCAGTAGCACAAGGTAAGGGGGTGCATTGTGATGTAAGAAAGGGTGGGGGACTCTTGACTTCTGATAGTGTTGGGTCTTGACATCTCATGTAAGGGTGTAAGGGGGCGTGGGGTGCTCTGGACATCTAATCTTACAGATATAACCGGCCCTTTGGGGGGCAACCATAATGCTGATGCAGCCCACGATGAAATTGAGTTTGACACCCCTGGCCTAGGCCATCTTTATGTAGAGCAACAATTCTTTTTTTTTTTATTTTTTTTACATCCTTAGAGAGTTATTTGTCATGAGGTGCCATGTTGAGCTTCCAGTGACTAGTATAAGAAAATTAGAGTGATAACACCAAATTTAACACACCTTACTTCCCATTCACACCTGAGACCTTGTAAAATTAAAGCGGTTGTAAACCCCCCCCAAAAAAAAAAAAAACCTGCAAGACAAAGGCATAATGAGCTAGTATGCATCTTAGAACGAAGCCCCCCGTCACAGCTGCGGGCGCTGCCATGATCCCTCGGCGTCTCTTCCGGGTTCGGCGGCTCCGGCGCTGTGATTGGCCGGAGCCGCGATGACAACAAACAAACTGTGATTTTCCGGCAAGCTCCCGGCAAGGAAAGCTGAAGGTCCCCCCGGACCTTCAGAGCGCATGCGCCGCTCGAGTGAGCGGTTGCATGCACTGCAAATATCTCCTAAACCGTGCCGGTTTAGGAGATATTAATTGTACCTACAGGTAAGCTTTATTATAGGCTTACCTGTAGTTAAAAGTGTCAAAAAGCGGGATACTACCGCTTTAACCACTTAAGCCCCGGAGGATTTGGCTGCTAAACGACCAGAGGGCATTTTGCGATTCGGCACTGCGTGACTTTAACGGACAATTGCGCAGTCGTGCGACGCTGTACCGAAACGAATTTGGCGTCCTTTTTTTCCCACAAACAGAGCTTTCTTTTGGTGGTATTTGATCACCTGTGCGATTTTTTGATCACGCGCTATAAACAAAAAAAGAGCGTAAATTTTGCAAAAATAGCAATATTTTTCCCTTTTTTTTATATGAAATTCCCCCAAAAAAAAATGTAAAAATCAAAATTTTTTAATATTTTCGGCCAATTTGTTTTATGCTACCTATGTTTGGTAAAAAAAATCGCAAAAAGCGTATTTTGATTGGTTTGCGCAAAAGTTATTGCGTTTACTAACAAAGGGAAAGATTTTTGTCATTTTTGTTGTTTTTTTTTTTAACGCGTAATGGCGGCGATCTGCGATTTTTTTTGCGGTACTGCGACATTGCGGCGGACAGATCGGACCCTTGACTGACATTTTTGGGGTTACCAGTGACATTTCTACAGTAATCAGTGCTATATATATGCACTGTTACTGTAAAAATGCACTGGTAGTGAAGGGGTTAACTTTATTTGAGAGGGAGGGGCTGTGTGTGTCCCTAGGGGCGTGATTCTAACTGTGATTGGCTGTGGCTTCAACTGTATGCAGAGTGATCAATGGATCTACATAGTAGATCCATGTGATCATCTCTCATACAGAGAGGAGAATGACAGGCAGCTTGTTTACACAAGCTGCCTGACTATCTCCCTCTCCCCCGCCGATCGCAGAGTGGCCGGCGGCGATCGGGTCCGCCGGTCACACACGCGGGGGGGTCCGTGACCACGCGGGAGCGGGAGCGCGCCTCCGGCGGCGCGCGCTCGCTCCCTAAACCCTCACAGGCGAGCGACGTAGACCTACGTCACTTTGCCTGTGAGGGGCTGACCGCCGCCGTAGATAGTCGTGCGGCGGTCGGCAAGTGGTTAACGAGTCACATGACACTGGGGAGGGAAAATGGCTAATTGGCCCCAATTTCGACATTGTCCCCTAGGGGTGTACTCACTTTTGTTGCCAACGGTTTAGACATTAATGGCTGTGTGTGGAGTTATTTTGAGAGGACAGCAAATTTATACTGTTATATAAGCTGTGCACTTACTACTTTACATTGTAGCAAAGTGTCATTTCTTCAGTGTTTTCACATACCGTAGTGACAAGTTGGGGTTTTCTAGCTCATTGGTAGAATTTATTTAAACAAAAATAAAGTTTAATAATGAATATCTTACCACGCAGGGGGTTCTTACCATCAATGTAACAAAACCTAGAATTTAGCCTCCTGGCTCTTGATCAGCCCTGCGACTCATGCCTCGTGCCTCCAGACGGTCAAAAACAGACAGTCCCAGTGCTCGTGCACACATGCTTCCCAGCGGTTCGGTCTCTCATAAAATGTCTCACTCAGGATTGGGCCTTTGCCTGTTCTGACCTGGACAATATGGTGCAGACATGCACCGCTCACTGCTCCCTTCACACACAGACCCCTTCGGGAGGGTGGGGCACTGTTCTGTACTTTTCATTCTAACATAAAGCCAGCACACACCTGTGCCATTAGTGTGCCTGTTTCCTGATAAACCTGGCCCAGACAGCTATAATAAAAGGCTACAGTGTGGGCTTACATTGCCTGGAGGGAGTCCAAGGATGCCCTCCCTTGATCACGCTGCCCACGCGCTCTGTGATTACTGCATCCTTAGGACACAGCTGATCACAGATTGATGTAAAGGGCCAATCACGACGGTCCTTTACCACGTGATCAGCTGTGTCCAATGACAGCTGATCACAATGTAAACACAAGCCGGTTATTGCCATTCCTTTCCTCGCGCTGACAGCGTGAGGAGAGGAGAACTGATAATCTGCTTGTGTGAAAGGGACATCTACACTGATAATCAGGACACTGATTGGCAGAACTAAACGGGGCTGCACTGATAATCACCTATCAGTGTCCTTTTGTGCCGCCTATCAGTGCACATCAGTGAAGGAGAAAAATTACCTGTTTGCAAAATTCTATAACAAATATAAAAAACTTTTTTTTGTTTGTTTTTTTTTTTTTACAAAAATGTCAGTATTTTTTAGTTGTTTACCACTAGGTTTTTCTATGTTTTGCTAATTAAATACCACCAAAAGAAAGCTGTATGTATTTGAAAAAAATGATAAACATTTCACATGGGTACAGTGTAGCATGACCACACAATTGTCATTCAAAGTGTGACAGCGCTGAAAGTTGAAAATTGGCCTGAGCAGGAAGGGGGTAAAAGTGCCCAGTAGGCAAGTGGTTAAATAACAGCATGGCCTTGCCCTGCCAAAATATATATATATATATATATATATATATATATATATATATATATATATATACACACAC
This sequence comes from Pelophylax lessonae, assembly GCF_965119305.1. Taxonomy (NCBI): domain Eukaryota; kingdom Metazoa; phylum Chordata; class Amphibia; order Anura; family Ranidae; genus Pelophylax; species Pelophylax lessonae. Next base: position 448,762,820 of record NC_138768.1, on the reverse strand, counting down.
ACACACGCTTTTTTTTTTTTTTTTATAATCCCCAGGTCCCAACAATGAAGTTGAATGATCTGGATGGCATTTGTATTTACTGCATCAAATGTTTACACAAACAACACAATGTCATTTGGATTTTAAGTGATCACATTACACCCCCCCCCCCCCCCCCCGCATATGTCACAGTGTAGCATAAGAAGGTAAATGAAGCTCTGGTAAAGTAAAATGCAAATGTTTATTTAAAGATTTACAATTCCACTATGTTAAATGGAAATCACACTTTATTTGTGGTTATTTTTGGTGGAGTTCAATTACTGGAGTGCTCAAATTATGAAGATCTTGCATTAGGGAAAAATTACAGAAGAATTTATTTTTTTCTTATTTTTCACCATTTCTTAAAAAAAAAAAAAAAAAAAAAAAAACACCCTAAAACATAAAAATGTATTTACACAAATGTACTACCGAACCAAAGTCCTATCTTTCCCTAAAATAAAACAATGAGGTTTATTCACTAAAGGCAAATATACTGTGCACTGTAATTGCTCCAGTGCTTAGTAAATGAGGTAAAACTTCACGGTGCAAAGAATACCAAATCACATGCAAGGAAAATAAAAAAATTGGATTTTTGTACTTGCTGTAAAATCCATTTCTCTGAGCTCATCAACGGACACAGTGCTCCATAAATCATAACTAGTGGGACGTCCAAAAGCAGTGGCAAAAGGATAATGAGGGGTGGAGAAGATAACCCCAAGGCTAAACATAAGAGCCCTTAACTAGGACACAGGAGCCTTAACCTGGTCACAGGAGCCTCGTCTGAAAAATAAAGGTTTAAAGAAAAAACACTTAAAACTTAAGAGGGAACAGCCCCTCAAAGAGCAGCCAGCAAAACGTTGCGGCCAAAAGAAGCATCCGCAGATGCCAAAGTATCTTACCTTCAATTTTGTGAAGGTATACATGGACGACCAAGTGGTCACCTTGCAAACTTGTGATATTGAAGCCTGATGACAGAATGCCCAAGAAGCACTTAGCGCCCGAGTAGAATGCGCCGTGACAGGAATAGGTGGAACCTGGTCCTTAATGGAATAGGCCTGAGTCATCCTCAGTCTGATTGATCTAGAGATGGTAGCTGAAGAAGCAGCCAGCCCTTTTCTTGGTCCGTCCGTAACCACAAAAAGCGAGTCTGACCTCCAATATCCTGTGGGCCGAGGTAAAGGGATTCTCCCAAATATTTTCAAATGGAGGTTTCGAAAGTACTAAATTGAAATCCCATGCTGGCAAAAGAGACCGTACAGGTGGAGCCACATGTTGAAACCCCCTGAATGAAGGGACTTACTAAAGAGTGTGTGGCTAGGGGTCACTGAAAAAAGATTGCCAGGGCAGACACCTGGCCCTTGATGGTACTCAAGGCCAACTTCCGATCAACGCCCTGTTGAAGAAAGGTTAAGACCCGAGCCACAAAAAAGGATCGAGGATGAGCGACAATCGACTCAAACCAAGAAATGTACGCTTTCCACGTACAATAGTATATCTTGCTGGAAGACAACTTCCTCGCCTTCACCATGGTAGGGATCACTGATCCAGACAGACCTCCATCCCTCAGTACCTGGTTTTCAATAGCTAAGCCATTAAAAACAGTGACTGTAAAGCAAGATGGTAGATCAGCCCTTGGGACAACTGTTCTTCTCTGAGAGGAAGTCCCCAAGAGACGTTTACAGTCACCAGGATGACTGAAAGATCCTCGCTCTTGATTCCTCGGAGGAACTGCAGAAGAAGCCTCAGCCGAGGATATTACTGGCCTTACCATGGCTCTTGGACGCCTGCGGCGTCTGTCAGAGGACCCTGTGACCTCGCCAAGAACTTTGATATCCTCCTGCGGAGCCGAACCTGCTAAAGGAGCTGCATGTAAGACTGTGCAAAATGGGAGAGAGAACTATCTGTGTGACAGCAGCTGGTGAATCACGGCCTGTGGTCCCTGAAGTTTGTGCAGAGGAAGGACCACCCTGGTCAGAAATAGAATCAGACCTACATAAATCAATGCCCTGGACAGGGATAGGGGGGACCTTAGGTAGCTCAGACATCCCCTGAACCTTTGCAGGAATTAAATCCGCACAAGGAGACTCAGGACCTAAAAAAAACCTGAAAAGGACAAGCTTTATTCCCCTTTTTGGGTACCCCCAAAATAAACATTTTGCGGATCTCCTAGACATGCCTTTTCTGCCCCGGGATCCCCACCGGACTCTAGGTCCAGACAGGGGGGAATGGGAGGGGGGGAAGCCCAGCTCAGTGAGCGATTTAAGGATGGGAGGAGGGAACCTGCAGGCAGGTCTGACCTTCCCTGGAGGTTACCCGTGCCAGTCCCAAAGAAAACCACCAAAAGGGGAGAGGGGGGACTGTACTTAACCTTCCATGGTGTGGATAACGCTCCAGGCAGAACTCCTCACCACCAAAGTAGGGAAGCTGTTGGCCAGGGGACCGCTGCGACTCAGACCCAAGCCCGGTCATATGCGACCCTGCGAGACGTTTAACTCACGGGCCAGCCTCTGTCCGTGAGGCTATGTCGTGGCCGACCTATCGCGTAGCTGCAGTCTGCATGCGCTTGCTGGCTGGCTGGGCTGGGGGGACCACTGGTTTTAGATTGCCCAGCCCGGCAGATGCTTGTAGATCTCCCGAAAGAAAAAACAAAAAAGATGTTAGGAAGGAGAAAATAGATAGGACCAGAGATCCCAGCCGGGAGCCTAGGTCCTTACTCCTGACTAGACAGATTAAAACTGATTACCTAGAGCAGAGAGGCAGGTTATATACCTGCTGAGGACAGCTTGTGGGCGTAGCCAGGTGTTTTTTGTTCTGCCTAGTCCTACTCCTGGAGGAGGCAATATAACCCACTAGTTATTATTTATGGAGTGCTGTGTCCATCAATGAACGAAAGAGAAATATATGTCACCCCATTTTTTTTTTTTTTTTTACTACTGACCCTGCAACCAGAATGTGGATGTCATGGCTACACATTCGCAAAGTCTAAAGGGGACAAACAAGGAAAGCAAAACAGAAAACCTTCAGCACTAAGGTGTGAAATGACCCAACAGAAAAGCAGCTAAATCTATTATAGCCGCATGCATAGCTATGTGTGTGTTTTGTGACATAATACCTTGGTGTCAATTGCAGCTGTCCATTTAATGAACAAAAAAGTGTCTGCTGCTTACCTACACACTGCAGCAAGAACTGAAAAAGCCCTTTATGGAACATCCATTTTCTACATACAGGTATTTGTGACGAAATCAGTAAAATTTAGGATAGTAACACATTATAATTTGATCAACCACTAAACTACATATACGATGACTTGCACTAAAGACTTTAAATGTCAGGGCAAAATAATAAACAAAACAGAAACATATGTAAACTAAACTCTGGTTTAAAAGAAAAATTATATTCAAGTATGTATTTTTAATGTAAAAGTTCCTTCTATTGCTCTCATCCTCCAAATTCCTTTTTTTGTTGCTGTGATCTGACTTCCTGTTAGAGGGTGGCTACATTTGTTTTACATGGACCTATTGGTCCTAAATGGTCCCATTGTATGTTGGAATGTAGCCACCCTCTCTTGCTCACTCCCAAGATGGATTAGGGAATCAGGACTTTGGGGTTTGTATCATGCATAGAGCAGTGCACATGACCGCAACAAACGTTCACTGCTTGTTCCTATTGATGGAAATGGGGGAGAAAAGAAGAGCAAAGTCAGCTCACAGAGAACTTTAACCACTTAATCTCCGAAAGTTTTTACCCCTTTCATGAATAGGCCATTTTTTGCTACTCAGTACTGCGCTAATTTGTAATCTGTAGACAAATGAAATTTGTATTCTATTTTTTACACAAATAGAGCTTTCCTTTGGTGGTATTTGATCCCCACTGGCTTTTTATTTTTTGCACTATAAACAAAAAAAGACTGAAAAAAAATTCCGCATAAACTTAGGGCAAAATGTATTCTGCTACATGTCTTTGGTTAAAAAAAAAAAAAAAAAAAAACAGTACGTATTTTTTTTTTTAATACTTGTAATGGCTGTAATCAGTGACTTATAATGGGACTGTGATGTGCGGTGGGCAATCCAACATGGACATCACCAGTGACACTAATACAGTGCTAATAAATATACACAGTCATTGTACTAATGACACTGAATGGGAAGGGGTTAACATCTCAGGGTAATCAAGGGGTTCAGTGTGCGCCTAACAAGTGTTACTGTGTGCCATGAATCATTGACTGGGACCTGCTAACAAAATCACACTATGCCCAATCACAGCAGGAGTCGTGGGGGGCGTACACACCCAGGAGTAGGGAATGACATACAGGTACATTGCTGTGCCTGTAGGAGCCGTCCATCCTCAGCACAATGCGGGCAGGCAGTCCTGAAGTGGTTAGAGGTGGCAGAAAAATACAGTGAGAAATGGTTTCATTAAAAATAGATCACAGGGCCAATAACCAGTGGATTATTATGTATATGGGTTTTTTTTTTTTTATTGCAGAACAACAATATTGTATAGCGTCACTTTAACCACTTAAGCCCCGGAGGAATTGGCTGCTCAAAGACCAGGCCCTATTTTGCGATTCGTCACTGCGTGATTTTAACGGACAATTGCGCGGTCGTGCGATGCTGTACCAAAATGAATTTTTTTTCCCACAAACAGAGCTTTCTTTTGGTGGTATTTGATCACCGGTGCGATTTTTACTTTTTGCGCTATAAACAAAAAAAGAGCGACAATTTCGAAAAAATAACAATATTTTTCACATTTTTTTATATGAAATTCTCAAAAAAAATAAAAATAAAATTTTTTTAACATTTAGGAAAATTTGTTTTCCGCTACATATTTTTGGTAAAAAAAAAAAAACAATAAGTGTATTTTGATTGGTTTGCGCAAAAGTTATTGCGTTTACTAATTACGGGAAAGATTGTCATTTTTATTGTTTTTTTTTTATTAACTAGTAATGGCGGCAATCTGCGATTTTTTTTTGCGGGACTGCGACATTATGGCGGACAGATCGGACCCCTGACTGACATTTTTGACACTTTTGGGGGTACCAGTGACATTACTACAGTAATCAGCGCTATAAATATGCACTGTTACTGTAAAAATGACACTGGCAGGGAAGGGGTTAACTTTATTGGTGATCAAGGGGTTAAGTGTGTTCCTAGGGGCGTGATTCTAACTGTCAAGGGGCGTGGCTTGTTAGATCATAACCGAGACATACGATCATATATAGCAGGATCGCATAGCCTCTGTCATGATCTAAGGGAGAATGACAGACGGCTGTGTTTACATCAGCTGTCTGCCTTTCTCCCTCTCCTGTGGGAGATTGCGAGTGGCCGGCGGACATCAGAGCCGCTGGTCACACGCGCGGGGATGTCAGGAAACAAGCGGGGGCAGGAGCGCTCCGCCGGCGGCGTGCGCCCGCCCCCTACGGGCTCGTGGGCGAGTGACGTACCCATAAGTCACTTTGCCCAGGAGGGGCTGACACCCGCCGTATAAAGTCGTGCAGCGGTCGGCAAGTGGTTAACCACTTGCCGACCGCCGCAAGTACATATACTGCAGCAGTCAGCCGCTCCTGGGCAAAGTACTACGTCCGCCGGCCTCTCGCAATCTCCCGCAGGAGAGGGGAAAGGACGGACGGCTGATGTAAACACAGCCGTCTGTCATTCTCCCTGATGTAAGTGCAGAGGCTATGCGATCCTGCTATGTAGGATCGTAGGTCTCTGTGGTTTCATCACAAACCACGCCCCTAGGGATACATTTAACCTACTGATCACCAATAAAGTTAACCCCTTCCCTGCCAGTGTCATTTTTACAGTAACAGTGCATATTTATAGCACTGATTACTGTAGTAATGTCACTGGTACTCCCAAAAGTGTCAAAAATGTCAGTCAGGGGTCCGATCTGTCCGCCGCAATGTCGCAGTCCCGCAAAGAAAAAAAAATTGCAGATCGCCACCATTACTAGTTAAAAAAAATGACAAATCTTTCCCGTAGTTAGTAAACGCAATAACTTTTGCGCAAACCAATCAAGATACGCTTATTGCAATTTTTTTTTACCAAAAATATGTAGCAGAAAACAAATTAGCCTAAAATGGTAAAAATTTTGATTTTTACATTTTTTTTTTGAGAATTTCATATAAAAAAATGTGAAAAATATTGTTATTTTTTCAAAATTGTCGCTCTTTTTTTTGTTTATGGCGCAAAAAAATAAAAATTGCACAGGTAATCAAATACCAGCAAAAGAAAGCTCTATTTGTGGGAAAAAAAGGATGTCAATTTAATTTGGGTACAGCATCGCACGACCACGCAATTGTCCGTTAAAGTCACGCAGTGCCGAATCGAAAATAGGGCCTGGTCATTGAGCAGCCAAATCCTCCGGGGCTTAGTCCCCGTTCACACTGGGGCGACCTGTGAGGCGACCTGGTCGCCGTAGGTCGCCTTCCATAGGGAAGCTGCGGACCCGTTCTAATAGGAGCGACACAAGTCGCTCCTACTTAGATAAACGGTCCGGCCTTTCCGAGGTCACGGCGCGCTGCTCACACCGCGACCTCGGAGGTCGCCCCGGGAAGTCGGATCGCCCCAGTGTGAACGGGGCCTTAAGTGGTTAAGGCTTACATCACTGGCAGCAGAGCCGTGTAAACAACCTTTAGCCACTGCAAGTTTGTTTACATTTCTTCAGCTGGCTTTTTGTAGAAGTGATTTGGGAGTCTGTAAAGCGGTCTGGTCATTCTCACAGACCCCAGTAGTTACCACCTTCTTGACGTGTATACTTGGCTCTGCTGCCCCTTCTGGATGCCAGGGATGTCCCGATGTCTATGAGAACCTGTCATATTATATATTATTTGTAAAATGAAGCTTCTTTTTATATACACAAACCCTAAATCATGATAGTTTCCCCTTTTTATCTCCTGATTGTTTATTGGTCAGTTGAATTTACAATTTTTCCTGTCTTATTTTTCAGTGTTACAGATCCTCCTCCACAAATCCAAATTAAGAATGGATACAGTACAGCGGAGCCACAACCCAGAGGACTTGGAAATGTGCACTCTATACACACAACAAGCAGCAGTTCAGCCATTTTACCACTGCTACCTCATCTATGGTTTTTACTTTGGCATTTAAAGCAACTTTTATTAGTGCAATGAGGATGGGAAACAATAGAGCCAATACACAAACTGAGACGGAAGGGCAAGCTTGTAATGGATGATTAGGTGTTTTCAGGCACAGGAGGATGTCTAATGGAATACAAGTAACTTTCTCAGGTGGCCTTGCCCTAACAGCTTTACCCTGTACTGGACCTTTAAAATCACATACTTGGAAAATGTTGCCTTTTATTTGAAAAGTATATGTATTTTTCTCTTCTTTTTAAGAAGAATGATCCCATATTAATCCCATAATGCACTTGGGAAATGTAAAAATTCTACTGTGATATAGATTTACCTTAGATTTATAAAATGTGAGTAAAATGACTGTTTTCTAATAAGAAAAAATAGTATTTTTGAACAGATCACTTTATTTCTTAATGACAGTATATAATACATTACACAGAAAAAAAGAACTTTAAGATCCAGGGTACTTTTACTATAAAGGGAGCTTGTACTTTTTTTGCAGGCAGTTCCCTATGAGAATTCTGCCACCATGTGGTACTGATGTAATATTGCAGACTGAGAAAATGCAGAATTTACCTCTTTGGGAGGCAAAACATATTCTGTGCAAAGAAAATTATATGAATATATTTAAAACTTTTGGGGACACAGGTGAACTGTTTGCACTTCAATGTGATTTATTTTCATTTGTCACTGTTACTAAACATAAAAGTGGCACATTCTGTTTAGGGTCTTGTCACACCTGTGATTCTTGTGTGATGGTGACAGGATCCCTTTATAGGGCAGATATACACTCATAGGCCACTTTATTAGGTACACCTTGCTAGTACTGGGTTGGACCTCCTTCTGCCTTACACCAGGATTGGAAGTATTCCATGGGGCTTAGGGCTTCATTTACTGATCTGCAGTCGATAAACTGGCATATATTACTGATGATTGTTTTGTAAATTATTTTTAATGATCAAAATGTGTTATATCACAGCTTTCTGTTCTATCTGAAATAAAATCACTCTATTTTGCTAGCAAATGAAATGTAGGTTTTACAGTGTTTCTGACTTCAGTATGGCTGCCATGCAGCTCGCGCCATTGGAAAGGTTGAGAGGCACTAAATGAATTACCTTTATAAGAGCACTCATACAATTTTGGAATCATGTATGGAATAAAAATAACCGCTATGGAAGTTAACTGGACACCTTCAAATTGCCATTCAAGTTTTTATTTTTCCTTCGGGTTCTAGAAAAGTTCTGTATTTTATGTGACAACATGCGCTGCACTAAAGTGTCAACATTGATTATTTTAAATCATTATGCTGCTAGTATTAGTAAATAGATAGGAAAGTAGGAAAGTATATTATATTTACTTGTTTTTTAAAAAAAAAAAAAAAAAAAAAAAAAAAAAAAAATCGAATTTTTTTAGTTCCTTCTTGGTTTCTTGTCTAGGCAAATGATGTCATACATGTCCTCCCAGGAGATTTCAGGACAGGAGGAAGTGTTTTATCAAATTAGCACACCCTCCTGCATGCATTCTTGAGCTAAGGGCAGATGGATTACAGAAAGTCAATGCTACATGAACCATTTGCCCTTATTCACGATGGCCACAGCCAAAAATGCTAGAGAAGTGTTTTTTAAAGTAATTTCTCAACAAAATAAAGTATGTAGACATGAATAGATCAGGAGTTTGCTTTAAATATTAACCTCTTAACACTGACGTAATGCAAATTTGCGTCCTTCGGCTTCAAGGGGTTGTACCAGGGGGGGGATGCCTGCAGCTGCAAATATCCCCCTGCCACTGTTTTTTAGAGCGGACGGTTGACTTTCTTGTGAAAGCAACTGATGCGGCTAGGCAGCCGCTCAGCCATTATCACAAGCAGCATGAGGGGATGTACACCCCCCCCCCCCAATCCGCCTGGGTCTCACATGTGACCCCAAATCCCTCTTTCTCTGTCGCTCATTGACAGACTTAGTCCTCTTTGATTCACATCAATAGGGTTATGCTGCCCTCTACAGGAGTAGGACTAGGCAGAAAGAAAACGTTCTGGCCACACCCTAGGGGCAGTCCCAGAGGGTATATCCTCTTCCTGTTTGCTACAGGAAATCAGTTTTTTTCTGTCTAGTCAGGAGTAAGGACCTAAGTTCCTTGCTGGGATCTCTGGTCCTGGCAAGATTTTTTAGAAAAAATTTTTCCTTTTAGGTAGTTTTTTGTCTCCAGTTTTTCCTGTGAGATCTTCAAGCAAATCACGCCGGATCTGGGCGACGGGCTGGATGTTGAGATCCAGTGGTCACCCCAGCCGGCCTACGAGCGCGCGCAGACCATAGCTCCGCGCTGGGTCGGCCGCGACACATTCAAGTAAGTATGCGGGGCCGGGCGACGGGCTGGATGTTGAGATCCAGTGGTCACCCCGGTTCAGCCTACAAGCGCGTGCAGACCATAGCCCCGCGCTGGGTCGGCCGCGACATAGTCCCATTGGGGGACTGACCCTGCGAGTTAAACGTCTCGCTTGGACGCCAGGAACCAGAGAGTCAAGGCGTCCGTATTGGTCGACAGCCCCCCACCCCGGTGGAGAGGGTACTGTGAAGAGAGGGTGCCGTCAGCCGGTATGGTGAGTAAATGTTCCCCCTTCCCCCCTGTGGGGTCTTTGGGATACGGGCCCCTCTGTGTATGGTCGGATCCTTTCTGACATTAAAGTTCCCCCTTGTAGCCTATGACATGTTCACATATCCCCTGTGATAGTGTGATCTAATTTGGAAGCTGACACTCCAGCAGGCTTGGTTTGGGAGCTGACACTCTAGCAACCTTGGTTTAGGAGCTGACACTCCAGCAGGCTTGGTTTGGGAGCTGATACTTCAGCAAGCCTTGGGTTCTCTAGCAAGGAAGCCGAGTTCGATTTGCTATAGTAAACACATAGGAGGTATAGCCTACCTTAGATCGCCATACTCCCGCAGGCCGACAGGCCGCCATCAGCTGTTTTCAAAGCATGCAGGCCGCTGTACTGGAGGAGCCACGCTAGATCGGCAGTCCGCCGCCATTTTGTTGTAGACCACATGTCTGCATTGTCTACACAAGCCGCCCGCAGGTCACGCAGGCCGCCATTTTTTCGTAGCCTATTGTCTCCTTCATGGGGGCGGCCATGTTTGATGTGCCCAGCAAACCTCGAGGAGCAGCTGGAACGCCGGAAGGCGTACACAGGGGGCGGAGCCACTTCCTTTCACCCGGGAAACCTAGTGCAAGACTTCCCAGTCTGCACAAGACAACGCTGACAGAAGTTTTAATAAGAAACTTCTTTGCATCTGGTGGTGAGCCCTTGGGGTCTCTCTCTCTCTGTGGGGGTCCAAAGCAGGTACGCTGAGGGGCGCTATTGCGCTGGTGAATTAAAAAAGGTATTTTTCTATTTAAAAAAAAAAAAAAAAAAGGTATTTTTTTATTTATTTAAAAAAAAAAAAAAAATTTTTCTTTTTTACTGGCAAAGTGTCCGGGATTAACATGGACCCTGCCACACATGTATCTCCACCTGATCCCCTCGAAGTGGCTGCAGGACCCTCCAGTTCCCCACTTAATAGTGAGTCATTGTCAGCAGTTTTGGAAACTTTTTGTCTATCCCGGGTGGAATTGGCTTGTCAGGGACAGGGCGCAAGGAAGCGACCCCCGCCTACCCCCATTTTCATCTGAAACTTCAGATTCAGAGTCTGAGCCTATTCCTGCAGTTGCAGGTACCTCATCTGGATGTTTCGGCATCTACCATAGCCCGAGAGGAAGCGTTAGTAACGCATTAATTGTATCTGTTCGGAGGTTACACCATCAGAAGTAGCTGATACTGAGATCCCATTTGGTACTAATAAACGCACCAAAATGGCGAAAGTATTTCCCTTACCCAAGTGTTTCGGTAATGTAAGTAAGGAGGAATGGGGTCATCCAAGATGAGCCCCTACTATTTCCTAAACGCATTAATAGGCATTATCCGTTCGAGGAATCATTCCTCAAGAGATGGATAGTACCATCTGTGGTGGATTTTCCAATCTCCAGATTGAACAAAGCTACAGTTATCCTATTGGAGGATTCTCCATCCTTTAAAGATGATCGTAAGGTGGAAGCTGTGTCTCGCGCCATCTTTTCCCTAATTGGGTCAGCTTTCAGACCAGTAATTGCTATTGGTCTAGAATGGACCAAGTGGCTTAGAAGGGAGAGATATCCCCCAGGCGGTATCAGACCTGGTGGAACAGATGATACAAGAGTTACAGTTTGTCTGCGACGTTGCACTAGACGCCACTCCACTATTGGGGCGAGCATCAGTTTCAACAGTGGTCCTCAGGCGTACACTGTGACTAAAATATTGGTCGGCAGACCAAGGCTCCAAGTTAGATGAGATTATTAAGGATCTCACTAGAGGAAAGAGCACTTTCTTGCCACAAAGTACTAAGGGTAAAGGATCCCGTCAGAGACGGGCGCCTTCTTTTTCCGCTCATAAAAAGTTTTTTCGCCCCACGGGCGAAAAAAAGCAAAGTCCTCCAAAACTCCTTCGGGAGGTTTTTTTAAGGGGCGTTGGTCGGGCAAGCAAAAGCCCGGCTCTTCCAGACCTGAAGATAAGACTACTAAAGCCTGAAGGTGCGCCCCCGCCCATAGCTGGGGTAGGGGGACGTCTTCGCCGGTTTCCGGATCCATGGCTTTCCAGAACCTCGGACAAATAGTTCGCGAGGTCATACGGTCAGGTTACAAGATTGTATGTCAATCTCTCCCAGTGCGATTCTTCCTTTTCAATGTTCGACTATCCCCGGATCGCTTAAGAGCTTACAGGGGGCAGTCACGGATTTAATGCAACAAGGAGTGGTGGTCCACGTTCCTTGGACAGAGCATTTCAAGGGTTCTATTCAAACCTTTTCACAATACCCAGAAAAGAGGACAAGGTGCGTCCAATTCTGGACTTAAGAGCATTCAATCTTTTTTGTCAGGGTACAAAAATTCAAGATGGAGTCCATTCGCACAGTAGCGGCCTCCCTGCGTCAGGGGGATTTTCTGGCATCCATAGACATCTAGGATGCCTATCTTCACTTTCTTATTTATGCAGGACATCAGCGTTTCCTGCGTTTTTCCGTAGAAGAGTACCATTATCAGTTTGTGGCGTTACTCTTTGGTCTCGCCTCGACTCTCCGGGTCTTCACAAAGGTGTTGGCCCCAGTCTTGGCGTTGTTACGACAACGGGACATATCGATTCTAGGTCACCTAGACGATCTTCTGCTCCGTGCGGCTCTATTACTAAACTTAGAGATCACCATGACCTCTTTTGCAAGAGTTCGGGTGGCTGGTGAACCTGCATAAGTCATCTTTGGTTCCCACCAGGAGGCTGGAATATTTGGGTCTAATTTTAGACACATCCAGGCTTGCATGAGGGTCCTGGGTTTGAGGGTGGCTTCCTTTGAAGCAGTACCATTTGCCCAGTCCCATACCCGAATCCTTCAAGGAGAGATTCTTCTCAAGTGTAACCGGAATCCAGATTCCCTGGACAATCGGATCCGGCTGAGCGAGCGGACCAGGGAGTCCCTGGTCTGGTGGCTTCGGTCTCCGATGCTCAGCCAGGGGAAGTCATTCCTACCAATATTTGGACGCTTATCACCACGGATGCCAGTCTATCCGGGTGAGGAGAAATTCTCGGCTCAGGGGCTTTGGTCCCTGGAAGAGTCCAGGTTACCGATAAATGTATTAAAACTGAGAGCGATCAGACTTTGTCTGATTCACTGGACCGAGCAGCACCAGGGCAGCCCGGTTCGGATCCAGTCGGACAATGCCACAGCAGTGGCTTATGTCAATCATCAAAGGGGCACCAGGAGTGTCCTGGCGGCCATAGAAGTGGCCAGCATTCTTCGTTGGGCGGAACGATTGTTCCAGCTCTCTCTGCGGTATTCATTCCGGGGGTGAATTGGCAGGCAGATTATCTCAGCCGTCAGATTCTGGATCAAGGGGAATGATCTCTTCATCCAGGGATATTCCACCAACTGTGCCTCCGTTGGGGCACCCCGAATGGGAGCTATTGGCATCTCAGCTCAACAGGAAAGTGCGGAGGTTTGTGGCTCGCTCCCACGATCCTCTAGCAGACACCGCAGACATGCTGATCGCCCCGTGGGAGCAGTATCAGCTACTTCCCTCCTCTCAAGTTACTGCCGAAGCTTCTTCGCAGGATAGAGGTGGAGGGAATCCCAGTTATCCTGGTAGATCAGGACTGGCCTAGTCGGGCTTGGTACGCCGACCTGGTCAGGCTGGTCGCAGACGTTCCTTGGCGACTTCCTCTTAGGGAGGATCTGCTGTCGCAGGGACCGATCTTCCATCCTGCTTTACAATCGCTGGTTTTAACGGCCTGGCTATTGAGACCCAGGTGCTGAAGGACAAATGATTGTCAGCTTCAGTTATTCCTGCTCTAGTTAAAGCAAGGAAAGCGACTTCCAGAAAGATTTATCATCGCACATGGAAGTCTTATATTGCGTGGTGTGAATCCCTTGGGTTCCCTCCACGTTCTTATTCGGTGGCCCGAATATTGGTTTTTCTGCAACAGGGAGTTGAGCAGAAGCTGGCCTTGAGTGTTATCAAGGGTCTGTTTTCAGCATTAGCTATCTTCTTTCAGAAGTTTTTGGCTACTCATTCCTTGGTGCGGAATTTCATCCAGGGGGTGCGACACCTGGCTCCGCCAGTGAGCGCCGTTACCACCCTGGGATCTTAATTTGGTGCTGTCGGTTCTTCAGAAACCTCTCTTTGAAAATATCAGGGAGATTCCCTTGCTTACTTTATCCCAGAAGGTGGCCTTCTTGGTGGCTATCACTTCTGCACGCAGGGTGTCAGAACTAGCTGCATTATCCTGTTGTTCCCCATATCTGGTGGTTCATAGGGATAAGGTTGTTCTTCATCCGAATCCATCCTTCCTTCCTTCCTAAGGTGGTTTCAAAGTTTCATTTGAATGAGGACATTGTATTGTCCTTCCTATGTCCTAAGCCCAATCATCCTCGAGAATTTGCGTTGCATTCCTTGGATGCAGTTCGGGCGATCAGGATATATTTGAATACTACGGATTCAATTTGTAAGACGGATTCACTGTTTGTGATCACGGATGGCCCTAAGAAGGGGTTGCCTGTTTCTGCCGCGACCATCTTTAGATGGATCAGACAGACGGTGGTATAGGCTTATTCTATCTAAGGGTCGGGATCCCCCGTTCCCCGTTAAGGCGCATTCTACTCGGGCGCTTAGTGTTTCCTGGGCCTTCCGCCATCAGGCGTCAGTGGTTCAGGTTTTCAAGGCGACTACTTGGTCGTCGGTTCATACCTTTAGGCTCGGTTCACATATATGCGATGCGGGAAGGCTGCGAATTCGCAGCCTGTTCCCGCATCGCACACGCACCCCCGGCAGTTCACACTGCCATATGCGATACGCTGGGGGTGTCAATGTAATCTTAACGGCACCCCCAGTTTGATCGCATATCGCAGTGCGATCGTGCAGCTCGCACAGGATCGGATCGCACAAGTGTGAACCGCTGTGCGATCCGATCCTGATGCGGCTAGAAAAAAGGGTCCTGTGCGTGTTTGGTGCAGCTGCGGTGCGAATTTAGCCATACAAAGTGTATGGCTAAACTCGCACCGCACAGCCGATCGCATGTAATGTCGGAGCAGTGCGCTCCGATATTACATGCGAACCCCGCACACGCACAAGTGTGAACCGGGGCTCACAATATTGTATAAGGTTTATGTGAGGGCATCGTCAGATGCCTCTTTTGGCCGCAAGGTTCCTGCAGGCCGCTGTTTGAGGAGACTGTTGGTCTACCTCGAGGGTTTGTTGGGTAGGTCTCATCTGTTTGCTCGATGAGTCCCTTGATACTTCTGGTTGGCTCCGGTTGGGCCTTCTAGATTGGATTTTGATTTCTGTCAATCCCACCCCTCATTTGTGGCACTGCTTTGGGACATCCCTATTGATGTGAATCAAAGAGGACTACGTCTGTCAATGAGCGACAGAGAAAAAATGGATTTTTGTAAAATCTTACCGTAAAATCCTTTTCTCTTAGCTCATCGACAGACGTAGTCCTCGGTGATACACCACCTTCGGGTTATGTTACCTCCGCAGGAGCAGGACTAGACAGGAAATTAAAAAGCTCTGGCCACACCCTAGGGGCAGTCCCAGAGGGTATATCCTCTCTCTCTCTGCCTCAGCAAATCAGTTATGTGAAAAAGCAGTGCTTAGAGAATTTAACCCAACCCAACTCCAAAACAGAGGGGCGGGGACTACGTCTGTCGATGAGCTAAGAGAAAAGGATTTTACGGTAAGATTTTACAAAAATCCATTTTTCTCTAGCGCTCATCGACAGACGTAGTCCTCGGTGATACACCACCTTCGGGACGTCCCAGAGCAGTATCACAACTGAGGGGTGGGAAAATGGAAATCAAATCCCAATCTAGAAGGCCCAACCGGTGCCAACTAGAAGTTTACAATGCTCATCCTTAATGATGAGACTCAACCAAAAAAAGAGAAAACTATTTTTTTTTTTTTTTTTTTCAAACAGAAAAAAACCCTCGAGGTAGACCACCGGTCTCCTCAAATTGCGGCCTGCAAAACCTTGCGGCCAAATGAGGCATCCGCCGATGCCGTCACATCAATTTTATAGAATTTTGTAAAGGTATGTACCGACGACCAGGTGGCCGCCTTACATACCTGGACCACTGACGCCTGATGGCGAAAGGCCCAGGAAGTACTGAGCGCTCGAGTGGAGTGCGCCCTAACAGGGAACGGAGGACTCTGACCCTTAATAGAATAAGCCTGTACCACCGTTTGTCTAATCCATTTGGCAATGGTCGCGGCAGATGCAGGCAAACCCTTTCTGGGGCCATCCGTGATCACAAAAAGTGAATCCGTCTTACGGAATGATTCCGTAGCTTTCAGGTATACCCTGATTGCCCGAACCACATCTAAGGAATGCAACGCATGTTCCCGATGATGCTTGGGCTGAGGACACAAGGAAGGTAGTACAATATCTTCATTCAGATGAAAATCTGAAACCACCTTGGGAAGAAAAGATGGCTTAGGATGAAGTACTACCTTATCCCTATGAATCACTAGGTATGGTGACTGGCATGATAATGCAGCCAGTTCTGACACCCTGCGAGCAGAAGTAATAGCCACCAAGAAGGCCACCTTCTGGGATAGAGTAAGCAAGGGAATCTCCCTGATGTTTTCAAAGGGAGGTTTCTGTAGAACCGACAAAACCAAATTAAGATCCCAGGGCGGTAAGGGCGCGCGGACTGGAGGAGCCAGGTGCCGCACCCCCTGGATGAAATTCCGCACCAAGGATTTGGTAGCTAAAGGCTTCTGAAAGAAGATTGCTAATGCTGAAACTTGACCCTTGATGGTGCTCAAGGCTAGCTTCTGCTCAACCCCTTGTTGCAAAAAGGCCAATATTCGAGTCACCGAATAGGTACGTGGAGGAAATCCTAAAGATTCGCACCACGCAATATAAGTCTTCCATGTGTGATAATAGACTTTGCTGGAAGTCGCTTTCCTTGCTTTAATAAGGGTAGGAATGACTGAAGTAGACAAACCTCTGTCCTTCAGTACTTGGGTCTCAATGGCCAGGCCATTAAAACCAGCGACTGTAAAGCACGAAGGTAAATTGGTCCTTGAGACCACAGACACTCCCTGAGACGAAGTTCCCACGGAACGTCTGCGACTAACATGTCCAAGTCGGCCAGGCCGGCTTGAGGAGGCCAGCCTAGAATTTCTAGGACCACTGGCGCTGATTGGATCTGAACCAGGCGTCCCTAGAGCTATCTGGCCCCGACCATCCGAGAAAGTCTGGTCGTTTTCTGTTCCCACACATTTATCAGATACCTGATAGTTATCAGGAAAGGTGATCTTTTCTGGTTGAACCTCAGGGACCGAAGTCACCCGACTAGAGGCTACTTGGCCTATCTGGTCAACCAGATCCGATTCCTGTGAGGTATCGGGACTAATCTTAGGAAAAGGTAAAGGAAAAGATCTTTTCAGGGAACGGTAACTACCGCTTCCTGTGGTACTTAAATGTTGGAAGGGAAGAATCGCACCGGTAGTAGTGGTTGATGCTCGATCTAATGTCCTGAATACCGGTGAAAACGTCCCCCCACCCTGAAACCGGGTGGGGGCGCACCTTCAGGCTGTGTACTCCTTTGCTTCGGGTTTGGCTGGGTTGGTCCCCTTCTTGAACCCTCCTGGAGGAGTCTTGCCTTTCCCGCTAGTACCAGCCGGGCGCCCTTTATGGGCGGTAAAGAAAGGTCCTCGCTTGTTGCGAGGTCCCTTAGCTTTTGCAGCCTGTGGCAAAAAAGTGCTCTTGCCCCCAGTGGCATCCTTAATGATTTCATCTAGGTTGGCTCCAAATAGACGATTCCCCTGAAAGGGGAGATTGGTCAAGGTCTTTTTGGAACCTAGGTCAGCTGACCAGCATTTTAACCACAGCACACGTCTGAGGATCACTGCTAACTTAGATGCATGCCCTAATAGGGGAGTAGTGTCCAAGGCTGCGTCACAGATAAACCGTAGCCCTTGTATGATCTGTTCCATCAAATCAGATGTCTCCTGGGGAATATCTTTTCCCCTAAGATCTTGGCGTACCATTTTCGCCCATTCCGTAAGTGTCTGGGAAACTAGACCAATAACGATTACTGGTCTAAATGCTGACCCTATCAGAGAAAAGATAGTGCGGGACTCTGCTTCTATCTTTCGATCCACCGGATCCTTAAAGGACAAAGTGTCCTCCACTGGAATAACCGTGGCTTTATTCAGCCTGGAAATAGGCGGATCCAGGACTGGTGGTACCGTCCATTTCTTAATGATGGATTCCTCAAACGGATAGCGTCTAGCAATACGCTTGGAAATAGTAAAGGTACGTTTAGAATGCTCCCATTCTCCTTTAATCTGATTACCAAAACATTTAGGTACAGGAAAAGCCTTCGCCGTCTTGATGGGCTCATTAGTCCCAAAAGGCCTCTCTGTTTCAGTTGCCTCTGCCGGTAAAGCCTCAAGTTTTAAGGTTTCTTGCACTGCCACAACTAGTGCGTCCACCAATGCTTCTTCCTGAATTATAGCAAGAGAAGAAGCGTCCTCCTCACTGTCTGAGGGGGCTTTACCTGGGATAGCAGCCCTTGCAGAGGAACCTGCAACTGCCGTGACCATCTCTGAATCTGAGTCAGAGGTGTCAGATAGTATAGGGGTAGGCGGGGGTCGCTTCCTTGACCCCCGTCCCTGACAGGCCGCCTCCACCCGAGCCACCATAGACTCCAAAATTGCTGTAAATGACTCTATACTCTGTGCACCGGCGGGTCCCGAGGCCCCCTCGAGGGAAACAGGTGGGGGAATATGTGTGGCAGGGTCCATAATAACTCCAGTTACTTCCTGGATAATATAATTCAAAAGTAAAGAAAAAAACTTTTTTTTTTTTTTTTTTTCTTTTCTGACCCCCAGCGCCACAAAAAGCCCCTTAGTGTTACCTGCTTAGGGATCCCTATCGATCGAGAGAGAGAGAGATAGACCCCCAGGCTCACCACTTGATGCTCAGAGTTAAACTGCAACAGCTTACAGCGCTGTCTTGACAAACAGGAAGTCTTTTGGCTGGCTGCCCAGGAAGAAAGGAGGCGGCTCCGCCCCTCTGCACGCCTTCCGGCGCCTCCCCCAAGCTCCACGAGGTGTAGGATCACCTCAAACATGGCCGCCCCCATGCTGGAGACACGAGGCTACGCCAAAATGGCGGCTCGTGCGATCCAGCAAAAAAAATGGCGGCGGCCTAAACTGAATAGCGGTGTGCTGCAGGGCACACAACACTCTCTCTGCATGGGGATATGGCGTGGTTGGCGGTACCGGCCCTGGCGGACCGCGTGGCCGTTCGGGAGGCCTGCTAATAGCTGGAGATCTGATTTGGAAGGCAGTCTACATGTCCGTGGCTTCTGACTGGTAGGTAGCTTATACTTAACCCATAAGATTCCCAGAATGCCACAGATTACATCTTTAAAACATGTATACAATAGATTGTTAGCTCCCAAGCCAAGCCTCCTGGCTTTTGCACACATAAATCACACTCAAAGTAGGAGGATTTGTGACATGTTATAGGATAGAAAGGACTCTTTCTTACCATACAGAGAGGGGCCCGCGTTCACCACAAAACCCGTCAGGGAAAAAGGGGGAACATACTACTCACCATACCGGAACCAGGCGGGCACCAACTCCTGACAGTACCCCTCTCCACCGGGGCGGGAGGGCTGTCGACCGATACGGACGCCGTGACTCATGGTCTTTGGCGTTTCGGCGAGACGTTTAACTCGCGTGGACAGTCCTTTAATGGGACTTTGTCGCGGCCGACCCAGCGCGGAGCTATGGCCTGCACGCGCTCGTAGGCTGAACTGGGGTGACCACCGGATCTCAACATCCAGCCCGTCGCCCAGTTCAGCTTTCTTGCTTGAAGATCTCACAGGAACACTGGAGAAAAAAGCTGTCTAATAAAAAAATCCTTTAAGAAAAAATTCTTGCCAGGACCTAAGATCCCAGCAAGGTGTCTAGGTCCTTACTCCTAACTAGACAGAAAATAACTGATTTGCTGAGGCAGAGAGAGAGAGGATATACCCTCTGGGACTGCCCCTAGGGTGTGGCCAGAGCTTTTTAATTTCCTGTCTAGTCCTGCTCCTGCGGAGGTAACATAACCCGAAGGTGGTGTATCACCGAGGACTACGTCTGTCGATGAGCGCTAGAGAAATTGGATTTTTGTAAGATCTTACCGTAAAATCCTTTTCTCTTAGCTCATTGACAGACGTAGTACCCGCCCCTCTATCATTGAGTTGGGTTGGGTTAAATTCTCTGACACTGCTTTGTGACAGAACTGATTTCCTGTAGCAGACAGGAAGAGGATATACCCTCTGGGACTGCCCCTAGGGTGTGGCCAGAACGTTTTCTTTCTGCCTAGTCCTACTCCTGTAGAGGGCAGCATAACCCTATTTATGTGAATCAAAGAGGACTACGTCTGTCAATGAGCTAAGAGAAAAGGATTTTACGGTAAGATCTTACAAAAATCCAATTTTTGCACTTAAAAGCATTCAAAATGCAAGTTTGGCTTTTTTAACCACTTAAGCCCTGGAAGATTTTATCCCCTTCCTGACCAGGCCCTATTTTGCGATTCGGCACTGCGTGACTTTTAATGGACAATTGCGCGGTCCTGCGATGCTGTACCTAAACAAAATTGGCGTCCTTTTTTTTTCCCACAAACAGAGCTTTCTTTTGGTGGTATTTGATCACCTGTGCGATTTTTACTTTTTGCACTATGAACAAAAAAAAGAGCATAAATTTTGCAAAAATAACAATATTTCCCCCCCAAAAAATGTAAAAATCACATTTTTTAACATTTTAGGCCAATTTGCTTTCTGCTACATATGTTTGGTAAAAAAAAACAAAATCGCAATAAGCGTTTTTTGATTGGTTTGCGCAAAAGTTATTGCGTTTACTAACTAAGGGAAATATTTTTTTTTAATTTTTGTTGTTTTTTTTTTTAACAAGTAATGGCGGCGAGCTGCGTTTTTTTTTTTTGCGGGACTGCGACATTGCGGCCGACAGATCGGACCCTTGACTGACATTTTTGACACTTTTGGGGGTACCAGTGACATTACTACAGTAATCAGTGCTATACATATGCACTGTTACTGTAAAAATGACACTGGCAGGGAAGGGGTTAACTTTATTAGACATCCAGGGGTTAAGTGTGTCCCTAGGGGCGTGCTAACTGTAAAGGGGCGTGGCTAGTGGTGTAACAACAGAGACATACGATCCTACATAGCAGGACCATATGATCTCTGTTCTTACACAGGGGAGAATGACAGGCGGCTTTGTTTACATCAGCCGCCTGCCTTTCTCCCTCTGCACCGGACCATCACGAGTGGTCTGCCGGTCACACGCGCGGGGATGTGCAGGAGCGAGCGGGGGCGGGAGCTCGCCCCCTAAAGCCTCACAGGCTAGTGACGTAGTCCTACGTCGCTTTGCCTGTGAGGGGCTGACTGCCGCAGTAAATATACTGTGGGCGGTCGGCAAGTGGTTAAATACTTTCAGATTTTTAAAAATGGTGCCTTTAAGACTCCAGTAAACCCAGAAGTGACATTGTCGCTTCCGGGTTACTTTATCAGAGACCCGATCAAAGCCAATTGCGGGTTTGTTCGTGTCTCCGTCCAGCCGGCGGATGTGCCGGATGGTTGCTTGGGTCTCTGGGTGGGAGGGGAGATCCGGGACAGAGCGGCGAGGGGGAACAGGACATCCTCTCCCGCTGCTTGCAATAACAGCCGAGCGGCTGCTTAACCACATCAGTTGTTATTACGAAAAAGCTGACCGTCCGCATTAAAAAAAAAACGGCAGCTGCAGGCATTACCCCGATACAACCACTTGAAGGACAATGACGTACAGCTACGTGAGTTTACGGCAAGGGGTAAAGACTTTATAGACCCAAATACCGAGGCTGTGGGTTTCCTTTGGACATTAGTTATAATTTTTCTGTTATGGAAATATCTGGGCCTATCAAAATCAAATGTTGTTAATGATAAAGTTATAGAATTCATACAGGCATACGGTTTTGCCTCTAGTTATACTTCAACCACTTTAGGACTGCTCACATTGTTGCTACAGCAGCAACGCTGCAGCCCTGGGTCTGGCGACGTAGACGTACTTCACCAAATTCCCCCCCTGTCTCGGCGCCGCCTGAGGCTAGCTCCCGCTGTGTGTTTAGACACAGCGGGAGTCACACAGCGGGAGTTGGGCCATGGGAGGAGATGCGGTGATCCCCGTCTCTCCTCCACCATCATCATTGTGTAAACAAAGCGGGCGGATCTCCTCTGTGACAGGCAGGGACAGATCACAGGATTCAGCATAGCTGAACCTGCGATCTGTCTGTGTCTGTGTCACAAAAACCCCCTCCCCCCACACACGTCAGTAAGCATGAGGCACACATTTAACCCCTTGATCACCAACAATGTTAACCCCTTCCCTGCCAGTGTCATTATTAAAGCAACAGTGCATATTTTTAGCACTGATTACTGTAGTAATGTCACTGGTCCCCCCAAAAGTGTCAAAAATGTCAGTTAGGGGTCTGATCTGTCCGACGCAATGTCGCAGTCCCGCAAAAAAACGCAGATCGCCGCCATTACTAGTAAAGAAACAATAAAAATGACAAATCTTTCCCGTACTTAGTAAACGCGATAACTTTTGCGCAAACCAATCAAAATATGCTTATTGTGATTTTTTTTACCAAAAATATGTAGCAGAAAACAAATTGGCCTAAATGTTAAAAAAATTTGATTTGTAAATTTTTTGGGGGGAATGTTATATATCAAAATGTGAAAAATATTGTCTTTTTTTTTTCAAAATTGTCGCTCTTTTTTCAAAAATTAAAAAATCGCACAGGTGATCAAATACCACCAAAAGAAAGCTCTATTTGTGGGGGAAAAAAAAGGAAAATTGGATACAGCGTCGCACGACCGCGCAATTGTCCGTTAAAGTAATGCACTGCCGCAAAATATGGCCTGGTCAGGGAGGGGGCAAAATCTTCCGGTCTTAAAGTGGTTAAAAATACGCTCATTGAGAATTTTTTTGTCAAAGACAAGTAGCTAAATACATTTTGGCCTAAATATATGACAAAAATTGAATATATTGGATATTTTTTAACTGTCAAAGTAGAACATTTTTACGCAAATTTTTCGCTCTTTTTTTATTAATATCGCAAAAAATGAAAAGCGCAGAGGTGATCAAATACCACCAAAAGAAAGCTCTGTTTGTGGGAAATTTATTTTGGGTACAGCATTGCATGACTGCGCAATTGTCAGTTAAAGTCGCACAGTACCAAGTTGAAAAAAAGTGGCCTGGACGTTAAGCAGGAAAATCCTCCGGTCTTAAAGTAGTTAAACATTCCTTACGCAGACAAAACACCGCCATCACACGAGTGTATGCCTAAACTACAACTAAAAAGGCAAAACTTAGGTTTGGATAGAGTGGAGATGTGAATGGATTAGAAAACCTGTCAGTTTTTAGTTTGGTCGCTCCTTCTCCCCGCCCCACACCACACACACACTCACTTAGGGAGATTTACCCTCTTTATTTGTCCTGTTTCCCATTATCATTGAAAATGAAAGTTAAAAAAAAAAAAAATCCCAAATTTGGGGTTGTCCTCAGAAAAGTAATAGAGGGGAAATCTTCCAAAACTAAGGAGACTAGTTCTGGTGACCTAGGGGGGCCCAACGGATTCCTTTAACCACTTGCCGACCGCCGCAAGTACATATACTGCGGTGGTTAGCCCCGTGCAGGCAAAGTGACATATGTGTACGTTACTCGCCTGCGAGCCAATAGGGGGTAAGCGCGCGCCGCCGGAGGCGCGCTCCCGCCCCAGCTCGCTCACTGTGATCCCCGCGCGCGTGACCGTCGGACCCCATGTCCGCTGGTCACTCGCGATCGTCTGTTACAAATCGAGAAAGGCAGGCGGCTAATGTAAACAAAGCCGCCTGTCATTCTCCCTTGTGTAAGTGCAGAGATTATACGGTACTGCTATGTAGGATCGTATATCTCTGTAGTTACACAACAAGCCACATCCCTTCACAGTTAGAAGCACGCCCCTAGGGACACACGTAACCCCTCCTTCTCCAATAAAGTTAACCCCCTTCCCTGCCAGTGTCATTTTTACAGTAACCGTACATATGTATAGCATTGATTACTGTAGTAATGTCACTGGTACCCCCAAAAGTGTCAAAAATGTCAGTCAAGGGTCCGATCTGTCCGCCGCAATGTCGCAGTCCCGCAAAAAAAAAAAAAAAAAAAAAAAAAATCGCTGATCGCCGCCATTACTCGTTAAAAAAAAAAACAAAAAAAATGACAAAAATCTTTCCCGTAGTTAGTAAACGCAATAACTTTTGCGCAAACCAATCAAAATACGCTTATTGCGATTTTTTTTTTACCAAACATATGTAGCAGAAAACAAATTGGCCTAAAATGTAAAAAAATTTTGATTTTTACATTTTTTTGGGGGGGAATTTCATATAAAAAAAAGTGAAAAATATTGTTATTTTTGCAAAATTGTCGCTCTTTTTTTGTTTATAGTGCATGATCAAAAAAACGCACAGGAGATCAAATACCACCAAAAGAAAGCTCCGTTTGTGGGAAAAAAAGGACGTCAAATTCGGTTAGGTACAGCATCGCACGACCGCGCAATTGTCTCTTAAAGTCACGCAGTGCCGAATCGCAAAATAGGGCCTGGTCAGGAAGGGGGTAAATTCTTCCGGGGCTTAAGTGGTTAAATTGCAGGGATTTCCTCTCATCACCTGTTTTAGGTAAAGGACATGAGGTAAAAGGTAAACCTCCCAAAAAAAAATGCCTATATTTCTGCTTTAAAGGAGTTGTAAAGTCAGAAGGCTTTTTATCTTAATGCATTCTATAAATGGGATTTTTTCACTCACCGTAAAATCTATTTTTTTCCTCGACAGACACAGCGTTCCACAAAGCATGAAACAAACCAAGGGGTGATTTTATAAATCACGTGACCGCGCCTAGGAAATTAGTGTTAATTAATTATAAATTATACTAGTGATAAACCATAAATTATAAAATTGTTGGTGGGCTGCTAGTCCTAAAACAACACGTGTTTAATGAATATTGAAAAAAGGAGGGGGACAGCGCACACAAATTAATAAATTATCACTTCCCCTGGTTCAAAATTTGTGCTTATAATGAAAACAGTCCTTATGTGCAAAATTGCAAATGCAGTATCAATAACAAAAAATTAGTCCAGTGACTTAAAAAGTGCTCAGTGCTGTGAGAAAAGGTGCCTTCTCATGGCGAGGTAGCAGGAGGAAAAAGAAAATCCACCACCAGATGTCCAACACACTTACCAGATTCTTTTTCCTCCTGCTACCTCGCCATGAGCACTTTTTAAGTCACTGGACTAATTTTTTGTTATTGATACTGCATTTGCAATTTTGCACATAAGGACTGTTTTCATTATAAGCACAAATTGTGAACCAGGGGAAGTGATCCCTTTTGAATATAGAAGCACCTTAAGTCACTATATTGAATTTTGCTGCTAATATTGCATCTTTGCATATAAGTGTTGTCACCAATTTTATATATTTTTTATATATAGAGTTTATGCACTGTCACTTTTATTATTGCGACACTTGCACTGTCACTTTATTTGATTACTCAATTAAGAATATTTATCTGTGTAGATTTTGAATAATTTATTAATTTGTGAGCGCTGTCCCCCTCCTTTTTTCATTATGTTCCACAAAGCATAACTACAGGGATATATCACCTTCTGCAGGAGTAGTACTAAGCAGTAGGGATGATCAAACTTTTCAACAGTTCGGTTCGACCAGAACACCCGAACTTCCCGAAAGTTCAGCCCGGATTTCAGAACCCCATTGAAAACAATGGGACCCGAACTTTGGTAATCAAAAAACACCATTTTGAAGCCCTAAAACCCAATAAATGCCCCTAAAAAGTGCTTAGGGTTCTGGGTCATGCCCCATGGACTATTAATCACACAAAAAAAGTTCTTAAAAATTGTAATTTTTGATAGAGAGCCAATTATTGAAAAAATTATTGAAAAAAAAAAAAAAAAGATTTCTTTGGATTTAGCGTCTGGTGGGTCTAAAAAGTGTACCTGTGAAGTTTCAGCTCTGTAGCATGTTCAGAACCAGAAAAAAAAAGTTTTTTTGTATTAGAATTAATATAGAACAGGTTAGTAGCTTCGCTACTTTTACACCCGGCTTTTTGTTGCAGGCGTTTTATTGGGCTTTTTTGAGGACATGTTTGGAGTCAGGCATGACATCAGAACTTCTGTGTAGGGGTATATATACACACACACACACACACACACACATGTATGTATATATACACATACACATATATAGGTGTGAAAGTAGCAGAAACCTATGCCTGCGCTAATGAAATAATTAACATGCATATGGCTTCTCTGCTATAACACCTATATGTGTGTATGTGCATAAATGTGTGTGTATATATACCCCTATACAGAAGTTCAGATGTTATGCCTGCCTCCAAAGACCCCCAAAAAATGCCCAAAAAGAACGCCTGCTGCAAAAACACACCTGGGCGTTTTTGTAGCAGGTGTTTTTTTGGGCGTCTTTGGAGGCAGGCATAACATCAGAACTTCTGTGTAGGGGTATATATACACACACACACGTATGTATATATACACATATACATAAATAGGTGTGAAAATAGCAGAAACCTATGCGTGCGCTAATGAAATAATTAACAGGCATATGTCTCCGCTCCTATCACACCTATATGTGTCTATGTGTATAAATACATATAAGTGTGTGTGTATATATACCCCTATACAGAAGTTCAGATGTTATGCCTGCCTCCAAAGACGCCCAAAAAAACGCCTGCGCCAAAAAAAAAAACGCCCAGGTGTGTTGTTGCAGGTGTTTTTGGAGGCAGGCATAACATCTGAACTTCTGTATAGGGGTATATATACACACACTTATATGTATTTATACACATACACATATATAGGTGTTATAGCAGAGAAGCCATATGCCTGTTAATTATTTCATTAGCGCAAGCATAGGTTTCTGCTACTTTCACACCTATATATGTGTATATATATACCCCTACACAGAAGTTCAGATGTCATGCCTGACTCCAAACATGTCCTCAAAAAAGCCCTATAAACGCCTGCAACAAAAAGCCGGGTGACAGGGGAGAAGCCACCATCCTGTTCTGTAAGTGTTCTAAGAGAAACGATCTTTTCTCTATAGTGGTCACCCTGACATGGAAGGGTTTTGTCACCCTGCCATAGCAGTCAGAGTCAGTTAACCCTACACTACACTACAGTCACCCTGGCACTTAACACTTTCCCTACAGAAACTAGATTATTAAATCTAACTATAGTGGAAAATAGTACCCTAACTACACTAGATATCCCTTTCCTCACACCAATAATTGCTAAATGACACTTTGAGAGCAGAAGTAACAGAACTGCTTCCACTCTCTTCCACAGCCCTGTATTAAAATGCTAGAGATTTGGCGGGGCTATCTTATATACTGGGGGGCGTATTCACTAATGATTGGCCTCTGGACCCCCTAGTTACTCCAATCACATTCCTAGCATTCTCCTGCCCCTTCAATTGGCTTTTACTGATGGTTCTGGTCCAAACACGGGCTTTTAAAGCCCAGTTCCTGTCCCATCGCATTTTGGTCGGTTCTGGTTGCCGAATTCCGAACTTTTTCAGCAAAAAGTTCGAAATTCGGCCGAATTTCGAACAGTCAATGTTCGAGTCGAACCGATGGTCGACCCGAACCGTTCGATCATCCCTACTAAGCAGAACAAAAAACTTGGCCACGCCCATGGAATGTCCTCAGCTGGTATATAACCCCCTCTCTGCTATAGGTATTCAGTTTAGTAGCAAGCAGTATCAAACACTCCTTAGAGGGGTGGGTGCTGTGTCTGTCGAACTCAGAGAAATGGATTTTACGGTGAGTAAAAAAAATCCCATTTTCGCTTTCGTTCATTGACAGACACAGCACTCCATAACTCATACCTACAGGGATGTCCAAAAGCAGTGCCAAAAGGAAAATGAGGGGTGGGGAAAATAACCGGGTCACAGGAGCCCCATCTGAAAAAACTGAATTTTTGTAAAATCTTACCTGTAAAATTCCTCTCTCTGAGTCCTCCGACAGTCGCCGCCATCTTCATATTCGTCACAATGGGGTATTAGACTTTGCTCCGAAGGAGTAGCTAGGCAACAGAATATGTTAATATAAAAGCTTTAACACATCCCACCCCCAGGGGGTGGTCCCCTCAGTCAATACCCTCCTACTTCCTGTATCCATACTTCAGTTTCAGTGGAATAGCAGTAGAGTATACAACCAACCCCAAAAGAGGGGCGGGGGCGGCGACTGTCGGAGGACTCAGAGAAAGTAATTTTACAGGTAAGATTTTACAAAAATTCCGTTTTCTCTTACGTCCTCCGACAGTCGCCGCCATCTTCATATTCGTCACAATGGGGACGTCCCAAAGCAGTGCAAACATGAGGGGTGGGAAACGCAGCCGCGCCCAAGGCAACGCCGTCTCCACAGCAGAGAAAGGAACCTTACCAAAGGAAGGAAACCATCTGGGCAACAGGAGAAAAAAACTTGCTCAACAGAAGCAAAAACCCAGGAAAACAAATAACCCAGGGATAACAACATGTATCCCAAACAGCCAAGGAGCCCATACAAGAGGCTCTAAGGAACTGCCGCACTAAGAACCTTGCGGCCAAAGGAAGCATCTGCCGATGCCTGAACATCCACTCTGTCGAATTTTGTGAAGGTGTGAACGGACGACCAAGTCGCCGCCTTACACACCTGGGCCACAGAAGCCCCATGACGACAGGCCCAAGACGTACTCAGAGATCTTGTAGAGTGCGCCTTCACAGGCACAGGGGGAACTTTCCCCTTCAAAGCATAGGCCTGTTCCACAGTCTGTCTGATCCATTTGGCAATGGTAGAGGCCGACGCAGCCAAGCCCTTCCGAGGTCCCTCAGGAAGGACAAACAAGGAATCCGACTTGCGGAAAGATTCAGTCGATTTCAGGTAAACCCTAATCGCCCGAACAACATCCAAGGAATGCAGCTCCACCTCCTTCGGAAGTTTGGGCTTCGCGCAGAGCGAAGGCAGGACAATGTCCTCATTGATGTGAAAATCCGAAACTCTCTTCGGAAGAAAAGAAGGGTTAGGTCGCAAGACCACCTTATCTAGATGAAGGACCAGATACGGAGACTTGCAGGACAAAGCTGCCAGCTCCGAAACCCTGCGAGCTGAAGTGATCGCCACCAAAAAAGCGACTTTTTTAGACAACATGGACAACGAGATTTTCCTGATCTGTTCAAAGGGAGCATGTTGTAGCACGGACAGAACAAGATTCAAGTCCCAAGGAGGTAAAGGTTCCCTCCTAGGAGGGACCAGATGTCGCACCCCTTGAACAAAGGTACTAACCAAAGAGTTAGACGCCACAGGACGTTGAAAGAGAACGGCCAGCGCAGACACCTGACCCTTGACCGTAGCCAGCGCCAAACGCTGGTCGACACCCGTCTGAAGGAAGGACAACACCCTAGACACCGAGTAAGTGCGAGGTGAAAACCCCCTGGACTCACACCAGGCAAAATAGGCCTTCCAAGTACGGTGATAGACCTTCCCCGAGGAAGACTTCCTCGCGCTAATCAAAGTGTGAATGACCTCCGGAGAAAGACCCCTATCCTTCAGGACCTCGGTTTCAACAGCCAGGCCGTCAAAGCCAGCGACTGTAAAGCAGGATGGAATATCGGCCCTTGAGACAGGAGATCTTCTCGAAGAGGCAGACGCCAAGGAGCGTCGACCGCCAAATTCACGAGGTCCGCGTACCAGGACCGGCGAGGCCAGTCCGGTGCCACAAGAATCACCATGTGTGGTTCCGAGATCACCCTGCGAAGGAACCTGGACAGCAATTGAATCGGCGGAAACGCATACAGCAGCCGATACTGATGCCACGGGGCTACCAACGCGTCTGCCCGAGGATCGCGCGTTCTTGCCACTAACCTTTTTACCTTGTTGTTCAGACGAGACGCGAACAGGTCCACCTCCAGAAGACCCCACTTCGCGCACAACATCTGGAAGACATCCGGATGGAGAGACCATTCCCCCTGATCCAGGGTCTGGCGGCTCAGATAATCCGCCTGCCAGTTCTCCACCCCCGGAATGTGTACCGCTGATATCGCCGGGACATGAGTCTCGGCCCAGGAAAGAATGTCGGCCACTTCCCGAGCCGCGCGGGCACTCCTGGTGCTCCCTTGGTGATTGACGTAAGCCACCGCCGTGGCATTGTCCGTCTGAACCCGAACCGGACAGCCGCGCAGTCTGTCCGTCCAACGTTGAAGGCAGAGATTTATCGCACGCAACTCCAGAATATTGATCGGAAGGGAGGATTCCTCCTCCGACCAAGTTCCCTGGGCGGACAGAACGCCCAGAACACCACCCCAGCCCGACAGGCTGGCATCCGTGGTGATCACCGTCCATGAGAGAGGACGAAAAGACTTTCCCCCCCGACACCGCCGGGGACTGGAGCCACCACAGAAGGTCCCTTCTGGTGCGATGACTCAACGAAATCTGGATATCTAGAGATTGCGGACGCCGTCCCACCTGGACAGGATCTCCGCCTGGAGACCCCTCGTGTGAAACTGGGCAAAGGGAATCACCTCTAAAGCCGAGACCATCAGTCCCAGACACCGCATGCACTTCCGCAGGGATGAGCACGCAACGTCCCTGAGGGACTGGACTTCTCCCTGAAGAGTCTTGAGTTTGTCGTCCGGTAGGAAGACCTTCGCCTGGACCGAGTCCAGGATCATCCCCAAGTAGGGAAGACGAACCGACGGACACAGCGTCGACTTTGGATAATTTATCGTCCAACCAAACTCCTGTAGAGTCTGCACCGTGACGGACAGATCCGACTCCAGACCCTGGCTGGTCGCAGACCGAACCAGAATATCGTCCAGATACCCCAGGACAGAGATGCCCTGGGCCCTTAACAAGGCCAGCAGCAGTGCAAGCACCTTGGTGAAAACCCGCGGAGCCGAAGCGAGGCCAAAAGGTAACGCCACGAATTGGTAGTGATCCTCCGCAATGGCGAATCGAAGGTACCTCTGGTGACCCTCGAAAATGGGGATGTGTAGGTACGCATCCTTCCAGTCGATGGAGGCTATGAATTCCCCCGGAACCAGGGCAGCCACCACCGACCGCAGAGATTACATGCGGAACTTGCGGACCCGCACAAAGCGGTTCAGAGCTTTTAAGTCCAGAATCAGACGTACCTTGCCCTCCTTCCTTGGCACGGTGAACAGATTGGAATAGAACCCCTGAAATCTGTCCCGATGAGGCACCAGAACCACCACTCCCTGAGCCCTCAGGTCCCGCACCGCTAGGTGCAGATCCCACAAACGCTCCGGAGACAGTTGAAGATTTGAGGGAAAAAATCTGCTCTCCAGCCGAGAGAGAAACTCGATCTTGTTACCAGATCGAACGATTTCCTGAACCCACCTGTCCCGAACCCGGGACAGCCATGGTTGTGGAAAACCGAGCAAGCGTCCCCCCACCCCAGAACCGGGTGAGGGCGCCCCTTCAGGCCGCACTGTTGTGGGCAGCGGATCCGGACTGGCCGGACTTACCTGTCCACGGCTTCTTCTGGGAGCCCTGACCTTTGAACGGCTTGCCCTTATAGTGCGACCGAAAGGCACGAAAGGACCCCTGAGAGGGCCGAAAGGAAGCATGCTTCTTAACGGGAGTCGCCTTAGCCTTGTGGGATTGGGGCAAGAGCGTGCTCTTACCCCCCGTGATCCCCTTTATCAGTGTATCCAAGGATTCGCCAAAAAGGCGAGAACCTTCATAGGGCAGATTGGCTAAGGTCTTGCGCGAAGATTGGTCCACCAACCAACACTTCAACCAAACCAAGCGACGAGACAACACCGCCACACCGTGTACACGTGCGGCCAACGGGACCATATCCAAGTCCGCATCGCACAAATACATGACACCCTGATGGATTTGATCCACCATATCCAATGTCGCCGATGGGGCAGAATCAGCCACCAAAACGCGCCTAAGCACCTGCGTCCAGCTCGCGACCGCCAGGGCCGCCATAAGGGAAGCAAACAGAGCTTTCAGCAAAGAACCAATAATAGAATATGTATGACGGGCAAGAGACTCCAGCCTCTTTTCCGTGGCATCCCGGAACACCGGGGTATCCTCAGCAGGAATCGCAGTAGACTTATTCAAAACCGCTATCGCGTGATCCACCGGAGGCGGCACGCACCAACGCTCATCAGTAGCGGGCGTGAAAGGATAACGCAGTTTGAACCTACTGGGTACCGCAAAAGGCTTGCGGATATTACGCCATTGTTCCTTAACAGCGCTCTGGAAATCATCCGTGCAGGGAAAAACCTGCGATGTTTTGCGTCTTCTCTTTGTCCCATAAGCTGCCAAGGCAGTAGGACATGGCTCATCCTGCAAGCGCAGCGTCTGCTTAATAGAAGCAACCAATTCATCCATGAGTGCAAGCTCTTCAGACGAGCCAGGGGGAGAATTATCCACCCCTTCAACCTCAGCCTCCACCTCGGACCCCACAAGATCCAGGGAGGAACGGGACCCCGATAAGGAGACCCCAGCCATATCAGCCCCATCACCATCACCCTCTGAACCAGAGGAAATTGAAGCTCTGGACCTTTTTGTGGATTGAGCAGCCACAAGCATTTGCACTTGAGCAGCAAGGTTAGCCACAATCGCAGCCAAATCCCCCCCTGGGGGGGAAACAGCAGTCCCCTGGCTTCCCACCAAGGTGGCAGGAAATTTGCCCTCCTGAGAATCCATTGCCCCAAAAAAATCTGCCGGAGAATAAAGGGTTAACTGCCCCTTTAACAAGCGCGGCGAGCGCAGCCCACCGCACACACACACAAGCACAATGAGACCCCCACAGGGATAAAACAGAACACAGGCAATGGATATAGGAAGAACAGAAAGATAAAACCTGAGGGGACCCCTGCTGCTGCTGCTGCTGCCTAAATCGGTGCACACCAGGAAAGAGGAAGTGATGAAATCAGGGCGCTCTATCAAAGCCTATGGAAGGCTACAAGAAAATGGCCGCCCACATTGAAAACATGCGGCTGGGGCGAATGCGCAGGCAAAATGGCGTAGTTTGGCGCCGAAACCGCCGCTCCCCCACTCCTGTGATGTAGTACACCACCACCCATGCAAAAAAACATGGCGGATCGCCGCAGCGATCGCTGTATTGTGCCCCAACATGCCAAAAACATGCCCCACAGCACACAGCCCTTCACACTGTACACAGGCTGACACAGACAGTGCCACACAGCCCCCCCCCCCCCTGCAGCCCACAGCGTGCAGTCAGAGTGACAGGGAGCCAAACAGTGTGAACAGAGGCAGGTTACACAGTCCCAGACTGACACCCCCCCCCCGACAGACAGGTCCCCACATAGATACACTTACCTCCTAATGGCGTGGGGAACCCGCACAGGCGAACAAGCCGCTGCACATGAGGCAGGGAGAGTCGCATCCAGGACGCACAAAATCGGGGTTAAGAAACCGCACAGCGTCCAGTGAGGTAGCCACCTCACCGATCATCCCTGCACCGAACAGGGATGGGTCGTTCACTGTGCCAGGAGCGTTACCTGGCTGAATGCTCGATGGCAGGCTAGGAAGCCACTGACCCACAACCTGCGACCAGGGGGATCAGCCCGAGACCCAGCCCGCACGAATCCTCTTCATCAGAAGAACTAACTAATGCTGACAAAAAGAACAGCTAAGTAAAGAGAGAGAAAAAAACTCAAAACAAAAACTCAAAAAAGAGAAAGGCTGAGACAAAATGCCCCAGCATAGAGACATCCAGCTACTCCTGACAAGCTAGACATTGAAACTGGAGTATGGATACAGGAAGTAGGAGGGTATTGACTGACAGCAGCCTGCAAAACCTTGCGGCCAAAAGAAGCATCCACAGATTCCAAAATATCAACTTTGTAGAATTTGGTGAATGTATGCACCGACGACCAAGTGGCCAACTTGCAAACCTGAGATATTGACGGTTGATGATGGAAGGCCCAGGAAGAAGCCCTTAAGCAGAATGCGCCGTGACAGGGAAAGGAGGAACCTGACCTTTAATACAATAGGCCTAAGTAACCATCTGTCTGATCCAGCCCTTTCCTTGGTCCTTGTATAACCACAAAAAGCAAGTCTGAACTCCGTAAGGAATGGCTGTCAGATACACCCAAATAGCTCAAACCACATCCAAAAGTATGCAGAGCAAATTCCTTGGGATGAGCTGGCTTGGGACATAAGGAAGGCAACACAATGTCCTCATTCAAATAAAAGTCAGACACAACTTTGGGCAGGAATGATGGATAGGGACAAAGGACCACTTTATCTCTATAGACCAATAAATAGGAAGTACGACAGGATAGTGCCGCCAACTGATACCCTCCACCCTGAGGTAATAGCCACCAAGAATGCCACCTTCTGGAACAACATAGGCAAAGGAATCTTCTGAATATTCTCAAATTGAGGTTCTGGAGAACCGGGAGTACCAAGTTTAAATCCCATGGTGCCAAAAGAGACCGTACAGGTGGAGCCATATGTCGCACCACCTGAATGAAGGTACGAACTAAAGAGTGTGTGGCTAGGGGTCGCTGAAAGAAGACTGCTAAGGCAGACACCTGGCTCTTGATGGTACTCAAGGCCAACTCCTGCTCAACGCCTCGAAGAAAGGCTAAGATCCAAGCCACAGAAAGGGAGTGAGGATGAGCGCCAATCAACTCACACCAAGAAATGCACGCTTTCCACGTATGATGGTAAATCTTGCTAGAAGTCGACTTCCTCGCCTTCACCATAGTGGGGATCACTGATCTAGACAAACCTGTCTCCCTCAGGACCTGGCTTTCAACAGCTACGCCAATAAAACCAGCGACTTTAAAGCAGGATAGTAGATCAGCTCTTGGGATAACTGGTCCTCTCTGAGAGGTATCCCCAAGGGATGTTTACGGCCACCAGAATGATTGGAAGACCCTTGCCCTTGATTCCTCGTAGAAACCATGGAAGAAGCTTGAGCCGAGGATGATACTGATCTTACAGTGCCCCTAGGACGTCTGCCACATCTGCCAGAGGAACCTGTGACATTTCTTCCTGAAGGAGCTGTATGCAAGACATTGCCAATAGAACCGTCTTGAAGGTGTATACCACCAGACCAAGAACCTTTATGTAAGTCGGGAGAGAGACCTGTCTGTGTGACAGCAGCCGGTGAATCACGGCCTATGGTTCCGGAAGTTTGTCCAGAGGAAGGACCACCCTGGTCAGATTTAAAACCAGACCTAGGTAATTCAATTTCTTGGACAGGGATAGGGGGGGGGGGGATCTTCTATCCACACAAGGAGACTCCAGGCCTAAAAACCCCTGTATGGACAAACTTTGCCCCCTTTTTTGGTACCCCCAAAAGGATCATTGTGGATCCCCTTGGCACTCATTAAGAAGGTCCACAGGGCCGGAAACCAGCAAAGATGCCCCCCCCCCACCCTAGTTATGGGCTGAAGGGGTCTTGTCTGCGGATCTGGAGAAGCCAACTGTAGGCTTACCAGACCAAGTTTGCTTGGAACTGCCCGGGGAAGACTTGAAAGATCTATTTCCCTTACCTGTAGTCTCAAAAGCACAAAATAAGTTTGCAACGAGGCTCCTTCCCTTTCCTAGACTGTGGCAGGAAGGTACTCTTCCCTCCCGGGAGACCCTTAATGATGTCATCCAGAGTAGCCCCAAACAGACAATCGGCTTGAAAGGGCAGATCAATGAGAGCTTTCTTGAAGGCTTGGTCTGCAGACCAAATTCTTAATGCCCCATACACACGTGCAGATTATCTGCAGACTTTTGTCTGCAGACTTACCAAAACCATATAATATGAGGTCAAACCTAAACACTTTCAATTTGTATGCAATCCGGCAGGCCCTTGCACTACATAGAAAAGGTAAGTCTGCAGACAAAAGTCTGCAGATAATCTGCACGTGTGTATGGGGCATAAGCCACAGAATGCGCCTCATCATCACCGCTGAAACAGAAAGCTTGGATAGCACAAGAGCTGCATCACAAATAAAACTGCAGCCCCTGGACCAACTGGTCCACTAAATCAACATAAGCGGTGGCAACCTGCTCACTCCCCAGACCCTGGGGTAAGCGCTTTGCTCATTTAGTAAGGATCTGAGACACCAGGGCCAAGGTCAAGGCTGGTCGCAATGCCGAACCAGCCATAGTAAACATGCCGCATGCCACAACCTCTACTTTCCTGTCAGCCGGGTCTTTAACCACTAAGACCGGAGGACTTTCTGCTTAATGACCAGGCCACTTTTTTCAACTTGGTACTGCGTGACTTTAACTGACAATTGCGCGGTCATGCAATGCTATACACAAACAAAATTTACGTCCTTTTTTTCCCCACAGAGCTTTATTTTGGTGGTATTTGATAACCTCTGCGCTTTTTATTTTTTGCGGTATTAATTAAAAAACAGCGAAAATGTTGCGAAAAATTGACATTTT
This sequence comes from Pelophylax lessonae, assembly GCF_965119305.1. Lineage (NCBI taxonomy): Eukaryota > Metazoa > Chordata > Amphibia > Anura > Ranidae > Pelophylax > Pelophylax lessonae. The sequence continues at coordinate 448,726,585 of NC_138768.1, read as the reverse complement.
CAACTTTCACCGTTAAAAAATATCCAATATATTCAATTTTTGTCATATATTTAGGCCAAAATGTATTTAGCTACATGTCTTTGACAAAAAAATTCTCAATGAGCGTATTTTTAACCAGATTTTACCCCCTTCCTGACCAGGCCATATTTTGCGATTCGGCACTGCGTTACTTTAACCACTTAAGCCCCGGAGGATTTGGTTGCTCAAAGACCAGGCCCTATTTTGCGATTCGGCACTGCGTGAATTTAACGGACAATTGCGCGGTCGTGCGACGCTGTACGCAAATGAAATTGACATCTTTTTTTCCCACAAACAGAGCTTTCTTTTGGTGGTATTTGATCACCTGTGCGATTTTTATTTTTGCGCTATAAACAAAAAAATAACAATATTTTTCACATTTTTTAATATGAAATTCTCAAAAACAAAATGTTAAAAATCAAAATTTTTTAACATTTTAGGTCAATTTGTTTTTTGCTACATATTTTTAGTAAAAAAATCGCAATAAGCGTTTTTGGATTGGTTTGCGCAAAAGTTATTGCGTTTACTAACTACGGAAAAGATTTATGTCATTTTTGTTTTTTTTTTTTTCAACTAGTAATGGTGGAGATCTGCGATGCGGCGAACAGATCGGACCCGTGACTGACATTTTTGACACTTTTGGGAGTACCAGTGACATAAATATGCACTGTTACTGTAAAAATGACACTGGAAGGGAACTATTGGTGATCAGTGGGTTAAATGTATCCCAAGGGGCGTGATTCTAACTGGGGGGGCGTGGCTTGTGATGTAACCACAGAGACATACGATCCTACATAGCAGGATTGTATAGTCTCTGCACTTACGTCAGGGAGAATGACAGACGGCTGTGTTTACATCAGCCGTCTGCCTTTCTCCCTCTCCTGCGGGAGATCGCGAGTGACTGGCGGACATCGGAGCCGCCGGTCACACGCGCGGCGATCACTGCGAATGAGCGAGAGCGCGCATCCGGCGGCGGGCACTCGCCCCCTACAGGCTCCTGGGCGAGCGACGTAGCCCTACGTCGGTTTGCCCAGGAGCGGCTGACCAGCGCAGTAAATAGTTGTGCGGCGGTCGGCAAGTGGTTAACGGACAATTGCGCGGTCATGCGACCCTGTACCCAAATGAAATTTGTTCCCCCAACAAATAGAGCTTTCTTTTGGTGGTATTTGATCACCTGTGCGATTTTTAATTTTTGAAAAAAAAGCGGTACAATTTTGAAAAAAAAAAAAAATATTTTTCACATTTTAATATATAACATTCCCCAAAAAAAATTTACGAATCAACATTTTAGGCCAGTTTGTTTTCTGCTACATATTTTTCGTAAAAAAAAAAAAAAAATCGCAATAAGCTTATTTTGATTGGTTTGCGCAAAAGTTACTAACTACGGGAAAGATTTGTCATTTTTATGTTTTTTTTTTTACTAGTAATGGCGGCATTCTGCGATTTTTTGCGAGACTGACATTGCGGCGGACAGATCAGACCCCTAACTGACAATTTTGACACTTTTGGGGGGACCAGTGACATTACTACAGTAATCAGTGCTAAAACTATGCACTGTTACTGTAATAATGACACTGGCAGGGAAGGGGTTAACACTGTTGGTGATCAAGGGGTTAAATGTGTGCCTCATGCTTACTAACGTGTGTGGGGGGAGGGGGTTCTGTGACACAGACCGTAGGTTCAGCTATGCTGAATCCTGTGATCTGTACCTGTCTGTCACAGAGAAGATGTGTAAACAAAGCGGTAGGATTTTCTCACTCTTTCTCCGACGATTGGGGAAGAGATGGTGATCGCCGTCTCTCCTCCTCCTGCCCGACTCCTGCGGTGTTTAGACACAGCAGGAGCGAGCCTCCGGTGGCGTGCGCTCGGCGCTGAGACAGGGAGGAATCCAGTGACGTAGGTCTACCTCGCTGGACACAGGGCTGCCACCTTGCTGCAGTAGCAGCAACGTGAGCAGTCTTAAAGTGGTTAACCACTTGCCGTCCGCCACACGACTATATACTGCGGCAGTCAGCCCCTTACAGGCAAAGTGACGTAGGGGTAAATCGCTCGCCCACGAGCCTGTAGGGGGCGAGCGCGTGCCGCCGGCAGTGCGCTCCCGCCCCCGCTTGTTCCCTGGGGAGCCAGCGCGTGTGACTGATGGCTCCCATGGCCGCCGGCCACTCGCAATCTCCCTCAGGAGAGGGAGAAGGACAGACGGCTGATGTAAACACAGTCGTCTGTCATTCTCACTAAAGTAATCACAGAGGCTATGCGATCCTGCTATGTAGGATCGTATGTCTCTGATTACATCACAAGCCACACCCACCCACAGTTAGAATCACGCCCCTAGGGACATACTTAACCCCTTGATCACCAGTAAAGTTAACCCCTTCCCTGCCAGTGTAATTTTTACAGTAACAGTGCATATTTATAGCACTGATCACTGTAGTAATGTCACTGGTACCCCCAAAAGTGTCAAAAATGTCAGTCAGGGGTCCGATCTGTCCGCCGCTAAGTCGCAGTCCCGCAAAAAAAAAAAAAACGCAGATCGCCGCCATTGCTAGTTAAAAAAAAAAAATTACAAATTTTCCCGTAGTTAGTAAGCGCAATAACTTTTTGCATATTGCGATTTTTTTTACCAAAAATATGTAGCAGAAAACAAATTGGCCTAAAATGTTAAAAAATGTAGATGTTTACATTTTTTTTAAAAAAAATTTCATATAAAAAAATGTGAAAAATATTGTTATTTTTTTCAAAATTGTCGCTCTTTTTTTGTTTATAGCGCAAAAAAAAAAAAAAAAACGCACAGGTGATCAAATACCACCAAAAGAAAGCTGTTTGTGGGAAAAAAAGGACATCAATTTCATTTGGGTACAGCTTCGCACGACCGTGCAATAGTCCGTTAAATACACGCAGTGCCGAATCGCAAAATAGGGCCTGGTCTTTGAGCAGCCAAATCCTCCGGGGCTTAAGTGGTTAAAGGATGGAGATACCTCTACTGGAATCATAGTTGCTTTATTCAACCCGAGTACAGGAGGGTCCACCACTGGTGGACTAGTACACTTTTTAAAAAGTGGTTCCTCAAAGGGGTAACGTACTGAGAAACATTTGGGGACCACAAATGGTTGCTTTGGTTGTTCCCATTTCTTATAGATAAACCTGTCAAAAAAAGGAAGATAAGAAAACCCCTTAGTTGTGCGAGGTGACTTGTGTGTATCAAAAGAGACAGTCATGCCCATTGCCACATCCTCCATTTTTAAAGTCTCACGCATTACATTAATAAGTGCATCTACCAGCGCATTCTCATTCGCTGCTGCGACCATGGAGGAATCATCCTCACTATCTGACGTATCAGGAGGTGTGATATCAAGTCCCCTTAGACGGGCCATGTCCACGGCAGCATTAGGCTCAGAATCAGAGGCGGGAGATACTCCCTCCAGGCCTTTGCCCACACGCCACTTCCACCAGTGATACTAAGGACTGTAGGACCGCCATCAGCGCAACAATGGGGATCTGGGGTTCCGAGGGACCCGCCACCTCCATGAGGGTCAGTGGGGGGGATGTGACCCTGAGGCTTCATCAGGATAAGGGAGACCCTGCAGCACAAAATAAGTATTTTGGCACCACTAAGGATCCCCCTATGCTCAGTGGCACTTATTAGCAGAGAGAGAGATAGGGACCCCCAAGGACTAACCACTACCAGCCGGAGGAGTGCCGCAATTCGGACCCAGCAACCGCCATATGTGCCATCCAATTCATATATCCTGGGAGAGAGGAAGAGGTAGAGTCCCAGCATCACCACACAGCTCCGGCTGTCTTCAGCGTCCCGCCAAACTGAGGGAGAATGGCCGCCGTGGAGTAATGGACCACACAAACATGGCCGCAGGCTGGAAACCAAGAGAAAATGGCTGCCATGATATCACAGGCTTCTCAATCATGACCGCCGGCCACTCTGGACCCTAAGAACAGGCTGCAAGGATTCTCCCTGTGCGATCTGCATCACTGCGCCCTCTGAAATGGGACCCCCTCCCCAAGGTACTGTACATTACTCTGCACCAGACAGGACACACATTAAGGGTACTCCGCTGTGCCCTCTGCACCGGGATCTACAACTGCACCATATCCCACACTGCAAACATAAACAAAGAAAAGGGCGCACCAGCCTAGCGCATTATCCTCAGTGGGCTTTTATTAAAGAAGTGTTAAAAATTAGCTACTCACAAACATGTGATATAATCCAGCATATCAATTCCATAGAGCAACGTCCATATTATAAGTCCAATGTCTCGTAAAGACGAAAGGCTGACGCGTTTCGAGGCGATGCCTCTTCCTCCTAAGGGCCACAACTGAGTCCTTGGTTTAAATATAGTGGAGAAGACCTCCACATGACCTTTGAGATTGGGGGAGGAGATACCACCTGTAACGGATCTTTGTACCCCAGGTGGGCACATCCGCCGGATCTGTGTCTCCTGTCCTCCAAACGCACCCACAGCCTGCAGAGAAGCCATATCCAGCCCGTAACCCCTCAATCACGAGACAATCCACACAGGTGTTGAGGGTTAGCCATGCAGAGCTTAAACTGTTTATTACATTCCAAGACAACAGTTACACACAGCTAAGGGGCACTCCCCTTAGCCCTGCAAGGGGGGGGGGGGAATGAGACAAGGACCAACCAATGAGAACTGAACATTTGTACATTTGAACCAGGCAGTCTTAGTACACACCCCCTGCGGAGAGATGTCTCCAGCTCAGACAAGTGTCTGTGTCATGAATACACACCCTTAGACACAGGAACAGGAGGGGGGGGGGGGAGGGGCTGTAACATTACATTACATTAACACAATGCCATGAGTCCTGCCATCTTCCTTTGTTCTGGGGATGAATGAAGAGAAAATAAAATGCAATAAAAGGCCAATGTCCCAAACTCGTAGGAAAATGAAACGAAGGGGTTTACAATCCAGGGACAGGGTGATCCGTCACAGTGCTCCCCCCTTGTGGAACACTCCGGCAGACCCGGCTTGACCCTTTTCAGGTCAACTTGGGGATGTCCGTATTTAGGTTAGGGGCTGAGTTCCATTTGCTGGGACAACCCATCAGCGTTGCCATTTTGCTTCCCAGGGCAGTAGTGGATGGTAAAGTCAAAAGGCTGCAGCGCCAAACTCCAGTAGCTTCTGGCCCATAGTCTGTCGGTAGGAGGCTTGCGCACAGTCCCCTCCAAAACACACAGTGACAGTGGGTTCTGTCACACCACCCTTATGGGCGTGGCTACACATCCAATTGATCAAACCATAACATAGACATATATTCATACAAGACTATACATCTCTATATACATGGGTGCTGTGCTCCCACCTTGATGACTATTTGCACATATCTTACATGTAAAGTAGCAACAATAGTGATGCTTAGCAGGTTCATACCAAACCATATGACCATCCACACATATGAAATCCATAATCCCAAGGGACAGAAATTACTACATAACTCATAGCAATTAGTTGATACCCTCCATAGGGTCAACAAAAGCCAAATATGTATGCACAACATCGATATGAAGGGCAATGATTCAATGTATCCAAAGGGATGGAGGCAATTGAAGCAATTGAGACGAATGGTGGGCGCTAGATATAAGTCCAGCCACAGTGGCAAGGAAATTTTTACCTTTGCTGATCCCATGGTGTATTCAAGCTTTACTCAGCGCCGCTTTTCCCGTGGCACTACTACAATAATACAATGATTACACGAGGTGGAACGCACGCCGTCTAGGTCCGGAACAGCCGTGCGTTCCACTGCGATGACGTCACTTCCGCCTGCATCATGAGCCGGGCAGTGGAACGTAAGCTGTCGAACCCGGAAGAGCCATGCGCCCCGGAGTGACGCCAGCGGAAATAGCATTGCTGTCTAGCTACCCTCCAGGATTGGACATCGGAGCCATGACAGGGGCCTCCCTTCTATTATGTCCCATCAATAGTAACCGGACTTATCCTATCCCTTGGTAAATAAAGGAGTGCATATGTGAGAAGGGTACATATTTCACATTATAAAAGGGAATCCAACAATATATATATATATATGTATAAATAAAAATTATATATTTATATTAACAGTATGGCACACAATAAAATTCAATACAACAAAGTAAGAAAATAAATATAAATAGAGAATAATACTATAATAAATTCATTGGTCCCTAGTTGGTCCAATAAGGATAGAAGGACCCAAATATGCATTCACAATTAAAAATGTATTAAAATCATTCAATTGGTAATATGATATGAACTCTATACAGTATTAAGAATAATAATAATGTAAAAATATATAAAAATATAAGTAATAAAACCTCTCAATATTAAAACCATGGTTGGAAGCTAAAAAGGTGTATAGACTCTAGTATACAGTATATAATAATAAATGGATGAATAGACTTCAGCAAACCGACTTGGCGCACTATATCTCCTCCAAAGTGCTATAGTCTATAAATCAAAATGTATCAGCATGCAGTTGAAAATAAAGAACGACTCAATGGTGTATAAATCATATATGTGAAGGCCGAACAACCCACATAGATCCTTTTGGGTGCATTCCCATGCATATGTATGAACTCACACCTACCTATACTGCTATCATAAGTTCCACCTATTGGGGTTCCATACACATATGAAGACTCACCTACAGGATGGAGAAAACACCCTACCAGCTACCTGATGGTGTAATACCCTGGAACCAAGGAAATAATAAATTCCAATAGTAAAACACTTCCATATCTAAAGCTGAAGGGAAGGAGTGGGACTGATAATTGCCACTCCAAAGGAGAACTAATAGTGAGAACTGCCTAAAAGGAAATGAAAAATGTGCTCAACCCAAATATGCTTGGAGGCATATGTTAATATATTCAAGACTAAGTTAAACTCCGTACCTTTTTAGGAATACAGAGTTCAACCGGGGACATTGTAGAGAGTACTTAGATGGATGTCATACTCAGTGGCGGCTGGTGCTCAAAATTTTTTTTGGGGGGGGGCGCAAAAAGAAAAATGTAATAGGTATTGATTCGTGGCAAAAAATGCGGTAAAAAATTGCGTTCGCCACATTGTAATTGATGAGAAATGACTCTCGCTGGGATACCGGAACTTGGTGCACCTAGCCTTCAGTAGCGTTTTTAAAGGTACGGATGGATTTTTTTTTTACATGACAACGCCAATATATGACCCATGGAACTGTCTAGTTTAGTGGTCTCCAAACTGCGGAATGGGACCAGATGTGGCCCTTTGCTTGCTTTTATCCAGCCCTTGGGGCACTATTTCATCTACTGATACCAACAATGGGGAATAATTCCACCCACTCACACCAATAAAGGGACACAATTCCTCCTAATAACACCAATGATGGGGCACAATTACTCACAATGGAACCAACAATGAGGCAAAATTTCACTGACACCAAATATGGGGCATTATTTTTTCCCACTTCTATCGGGACTCTCAATAGCCACAGTCTGCCCCCCCTAAAGTCTGAAGGACAGTAAAATGGCCCTTTGTTTGGAGACCCCTGGTCTAGCTGGACACTGCACACAGACAAACAGACAGCGTGGCTGTACATAGCATACAGGCAGATATGATCAGAAGCCAAATCCAAAACAGGTCAGTCCAGAATACCAAAGACAGAAGAGATTAGCTCAAATGCAGGAACAGGCAGGCCTGTAATAAGTATATACCTGGCCACAGGTTCTGCTTTAATGCAGAAAACCAAGCAAACCAAATCCATTTTAATCCCAGACCAAATACCATACATACAGTATATGTGGTTACAGATACACACTAGTCAGTAGAGTAAATTCTTCAGCAGATCTATGTTAACAAACAAACAGAAGGAAGTGAGGATAATTAATATCTGCGGTCAGACAGGTATTAAATGCATGTTGATATCTTATCTCTTTCCTGGTGATAACTGCACTGCAGAATCACTTACCTCCTGTCCTGCCCTTGGGCTGGCCTGGCTGTCTCTCTCACGAGTCACGCCGACTGGACGACCGACACTGCCTGGAGGCTGGCGTGCTGCTGGCTGGCTGCTCTGCTCTCTCTGCTCCTGCCTGGGACTCGGAAGAATCGGTCAGGACTCTAGCACTCTGGTGACTGCTGCTGGTCTATCCTCTCACGAGTCACGCCGACCGGATGACCGACTGTGTCAGTGCCTGGAGGCTGGCGTGCTGCTGGCTGGCTGCTCTCTCTGCTCCTGCCCGGGACTCAGAGTCGGGAGACTCGGTCGGACTCTGGTGACTGCTGGTCTCTCCTGTCATCTGGACATCTTCTCTTCTTCCTTCTTCCTCCTCGTCGTCCTGCTGCATGCGCACCGCTGCCCTCCATCGCTTCCCTCCTCAGTCTGACGGCGGGCGGGAAGGCGACGTCGGGACGGTGCGTGACTAACGCACCACCCCCCACCCAACGTCACCCAGGATGTCCTCTATGATTGGTCCAGGCTGGAGTCTGGACCAATCACAGCCAGGACAGCGCCAAAGTGGGGAGTGTCGGGGCGCATTGCTCTGCGCCCCGATGACCCCCAGAAGAGCGCCAATCGGCGCCTCTGCAAGTCGAAGGTGGGGTCAAAACCTCCCCCCCCCATACCCAGCACTAGGTCCGGCGCCCCTAGTGGGCGAAAAAGACATTTTTTTTTAATCAAATCTTTTTTTTTTCCCTTTTTTTTGGGGGGGGGCGCCCCCTGCGCCCCCTATCGGCCGGCCGCCACTGGTCATACTACTAAAAGGAAAGGCGAGGGATGAAGAAAGAAACTCACAGTGAGAATCCTGAAAGGGAACAGGTGAATTAATTGGATTTGGGTGGGATCAAATCCAAACCCAAAATCAAAGGAGGAAAATAGGAGTACTGTTAAATACTATAGAACACCCTGAAGCTCCAGATCTTCGTTTAGGCCTCCTGGGGCCATAGACACTAGGATGAAGATCCAATACGATTCCCTCCTACATAATTTTTGGAATCTGGCTCCTTCATCTGGGTCCTTGGTTATTAATTTGATGCCAAAGACTCTCAGACCCATCGGGTCCCCATCATGGTACTGCTCGAAGTGACGAGGTATGGAGTAACTATTCCGATCCTTAGTGCCTGTTTTGGTTTTGGATCTACAGTAAAACCTTGGTTTGAGAGTAACTTGGTTTGAGAGCGATTTGCAAGACAAGCAAATTTTTTAAATACATTTTGACTTGATATACAAGCGATGTCTTGATATACAAGTAGCGTCATGTATAAAAAAGAAGAGAGGAGCCTCTAAAGTGTAGCAATATGGTTACATTTAATGGAGGTTCAATATTTAGCAACTCACATGGTTGATGATTAATACAGGCACATCTAAGTATGCAGGCATCTGGGGTAAAGCTGTCCACAAAGACCATCCTCCGCACTGCCATCTTCATCATCCCTTCCCCGCTGCACTCCACGAGTGATTCAAAGCCTCACTTTCAGATCACTCTACTGCAGGCTATTCTTCCCGGTCATGATTGCAGACTGACAGTGGTGAGAGCCGGTGGTTCAGAAGACACTCTATGTGGACAGCTTCACCCCGGATGCCTGCATACTTAGGCGTGCCTATTTTCATCATCAACCATGTGAGTTGCTAAATGTTGAACCTTCATTAAATGTAACCATATTTCTACACTTAGAGGCTCCTCTCTTCTCTCTTATATTCTGTAGCTCTGCTAGATTTTGCTTCTAATCCCCTTGAGAAGGCTGCATATTGTGGATGGACATTTTATGGTTACACAACCTATCACATTGCTATAATGTTTGTATATAGACTATAAACCGAAGGACTTGTGGAACGAATCATCTGAGTTTCCATTATTTCTTATGGGGAAATTTGCTTTGATATAAGAGTGCTTTGGATTACAAGCATGTTTCCAGAACGAATTATGCTTGCAATCCAAGGCTTTACTGTATGTGGGTTGTTCGGCCTTCACATATATCATTTATACACCATTGAGTCGTTCTTTATTTTCAACTGCATGCTGATACATTTTGATTTATAGACTATAGCACTTTGGAGGAGATATAGTGCGCCAAGTCGGTTTGTTGAAGTCTATTCATCTATTTATTATTATATATATTAGAGTCTATACACCTTTTTAGCTTCCAACCATGGTTTTAATATTGAGAGGTTTTATTACTTATATTTTTACATTATTATTATTCTTAATATAGAGTTCATATCATATTATCAATTGAATGATTTTAATACATTTTTAATTGTGAATGCATATTTGGGTCCTTCTATCCTTATTGGACCAACTAGGGACCAATGAATTTATTATAGTATTATTCTCTATTTATATTTATTTTATTACTTTGTTGTATTGAATTTTATTGTGTGCCATACTGTTAATATATATATATATAATGTTTTTATTTATACATATATATATTGTTGGATTCCCTTTATAATATGAAATATGTACCCTTCTCACATATGCACTCCTTTATTTACCAAGGGATAGGATAAGTCTGGTTACTATTGATGGGACATAATAGAAGGGTACATCCTGAGATTTTGTTCCATTTTAAGGCCACTTCGGGTTTCCTATACCTTATATCGCAGGACATGCCATATGACATGTGTTGCTACCTTATTTTAGCTGGCATGTGGCAACTCAATATAAATATCGATTTTAGGAAATTACACTCAGTGAATTGAAAAACTGTTTTACAATTTTTGAAGAAAAATGTAAAAGGTGCTTTTATATATCTTCCTTAAAATAGATGTAAAACCCAACAAAAAGTTATTTAAAATGTTCTAAACCCAGGACCCTGCATTCACTATAGCTGGTCTCCTGCAGTACACAGAACATGGAAATGCAATTATTTTAGTAAATATAAATTGCTAAATACCTTTTCTAATCAGTAGTACTGTATGTAGAAGTCTTGTGACTTTTTAGTGTCCAGCCGAGAACTGATTAAAGCTTGTAGGAGGAGTTTTCATTCTTCTCTGTCCTATGAGGCTGCATGACCCCTGACTGTCTAGCCAATGCTGATCACATGCACCCTCCCCAAAAACTTCCTAGCAATACACACCAAACTGAGCATGTGCAGAGCATCCCCAAGGCTCTGTTTTATCAGGAGATGGATTGGGGACAGTAAAAGGGCAGGATCAGAGAAGACAGTGAGTATAACAAGCATGCTTTATTACATACAGAGGAATAAAAGCTGTGCTGTGAAAGTACTTAGAAACAATTGACAAAATAGTGATTCTCAAAAAACGACACCATATAGTGAACAATAAATAAGTGTGATTAAAACAAAGGATGCAAAACAAAACAAACCCAAACATGGGATCTTTAACACCGCGTCATAAGAAGTCAAATCTAATTCTTGTAATTTAGATATTCAGACAGTGGTTGAAAATTGATTTAAAAGCTGCTGTCACTTTAAAAACAAATGAATAAGCCAGATCTATTTAAATGACATAACATCAAAGGTATAGACAGTAGCGCACTTAAATAAATGATACAAATGATGATTAAGAAATGTTCTAAATACACCTGTGACAGAGTATTAAGGTATTAAATAAAAAGTCCAAAAAGCAAAAGTTTTCAGAGTCTTGCTACACTTCCACCACACCAAGTGATTGAGATTAATTGTGACCGCTCCCCTTCAGCTGGGAACTCACCAACTGCAGGTGCCTAATATTTTCATATACGGTATAAAGGTGTAGCACCCTACAGGTAGGTGCTAGGCAAATGCATAGTGGGCCTTGTTTGCCTAACAGCAAGGCCATGATTTATTTTTGGTCAGGGTGTCATGGCTCTCAGGTGTGTATGCTGAAAGGGGAGTTTCCCCACTGGCTCTGTGAGAGGCTTCTCATAGGGCAGTGGAGGAAACCCAATCAGGGACACATTCAGGCTTGTAACTACCCCAGAAGGCAGATTCTGCCGCAGAGGATTCTGGGAGTGGGTATAAGTTTGAGGGGAGTGCATGACTCAGCGTCTTTGGTGGGAAGCAGAGTCCCAGGAGGGAGAGTACGGCTGTCTCTCCTCCTGTCAGAGGAAGTGGATGTCTTGGGGTGTTGCCTGAGGATCCAGAGGGTGCTGAGTTGAGCTGAAAGGGATCCGGTGTGCCGAGAACCAGTGGAGAGAAGGTGGTCCAGTCCTAGGAAAGCTACAAAGGTCGTAAATACTGTGGATTGCCCCTGGGGGTCTACCTAGTGTCAGAGGGGACCACTCCGGAGAAGGTTCTGGTATCCAAGAGTCAGCTAGCAGTAAAGGGGGTGCCTGTTTGGAGGACCCTGAAGCAGTACCTAGGTTGAGGACACTGAAGTATAGAGGGGGTACCTGCAGTTTGGGCCCTGAAGAGTCATTGTACAGTGTGGAGTGTACCAGTTGAGAGTTGCAGCAGCACAGGAATTTACAAAGAGCTACCTCAAGCCAGCGCAGAGCTGGAGGGAGCTATTCAATGACTTTTGAGCAAAGCAGTGTCAGGAGTCAAGTGTTCTATAATCCTGGATCTTCTGGATTAACCACTTGCCGACTGCCTAACGTAGATCTACGTCGGCAGTCAGCCCCACACAGGCAAAGCGATGTAGGTCTACGTCGCTAGCCTGAGGCTCTGGGGAGGCACACTCCCGCTCGCTCACGGACCCCCCCCCCCCCCGCGCGTGTGCCCAGCGGACCCGATGTCCGCCGGGCACTCGCGATCGTCCGTTAGAACGGAAGAAAGGCAGGCGGCTAATGTAAAGCCGCTTGTCATTCTCCCCTGTGTAAGAATTGAGATTCTACGGTTCTGCTATGTAGGACCGTTGATCTCTGCTCTTACACAAGTAGCCACATCCAATCACAGTTAGAAACACGTCCCTAGGGACACACTTAACCCCTCCCTCTCCAATAAAGTTAACCCCTTCCCTCCCAGTGTAATTTTTACAGTAACAGTGCATAGCACTGATTACTGTAGTAATGTCACTGGTAACCCCAAAAGTGTCAAAAATGTCAGTCAAGGGTCCGATCTGTCCGCCGCAATGTCGCAGTCCCGCAAAAAAAAAAAAAAAAATCGCAGATCGCCGCCATTACTCGTTAAAAAAAAAAAAAACCAAAAATGACAAAAATATTTCCCTTAGTTAGTAAATGCAATAACTTTTGCGCAAACCAATCAATATACGCTTTTTGCGATTTTTTTTTACAAAACATATGTAGCAGAAAACAAATTGGCCTAAAATGTTAAAAAATTTTGATTTTTACTTTATTTTTGGGAATTTCATATAAAAAAAATGTGAAAAATATTGTTATTTTTTCAAAATTGACGCTCTTTTTTTGTTTATAGCGCATGATCAAAAAAAATCGCACAGGTGATCAAATACCACCAAAAGAAAGTTCTGTTTGTGAGAAAAAAAGGACGTGAAATTAGTTTAGGTACAGTATCGCATGACCGCGCAATTGTCCGTTAAAGCAATGCAGTGCCGAATCGCAAAATAGGCCCTGGTCAGGAAGGGGGTAAAATCTTCTGGGGCTTAAGTGGTTAAGGTCGAGGTTCTAGCACAGTTTTCAGTGTTACAATATACCCAAGCGTCAGGAAGCATTGGCTAGCGTCAGCTGGCATCAAGACAGCGCTGACAGGCATTTTTCTCTAGAAGAGTCCTGAAATTGTACCTAGTTGAGCCAGAGGAGTATCCCACTCATTCCCTTCTCCTATCCCCAAAACATAATAAAACACACAAATCATAGATGCCGGAATTTTCATTGTCTCAGTTCTCACACCTGGAGTTACAGCTCAAATGGGCGTGGAGTGTTACCGGTAACAATGGCAGACCCACCGCAATGAATCCACGCTTACCGTGGAGGCAACACCGTCTCAAAGGTCATAAGCATGTATATGCGGAAGAAAGTTTAGACAATTTATTAATAAATCAATTCACACATAGTGCACTCACATTTAAAAGCATAAAGAAAAGCATGTAAGTCAGTCTGGCAAGAAGTCTGTCAGATCCTGGTCACAGTGGACCTAATGATAAACGTCATAATCTCACCCGACTCCTCTGAGCACTCCGGAGCGTCACTTCCAGTGGGCGTGTATGAAGAAAGGAAGAGTTGCCGTGCAGCACGTTTGCCAGCCGGCTTTTTACACAATGTCTGATGATTTTTCCTCTTGCTGTAAGTGCATTATCTATTTTTATATCAAATAAATCATCTTACGATTTTACACTATGGCGGTTTTTTTTGGGGACCATTTGATGTCAAGCTTAATACTTCACAAGGAGCACAGCGGAAATGCCCACTGGTCACATATTTATTTGCTTACCTCTGGCGTGTTTGACCCTCATTGGTTCTCTCCTTCTGGGACCATTTAATGCCAAGCTGAATATTTCACAAGGAGCACAGCAGAGAGGTCCATTGGTCACATAATTATTCTACTTACCTCTGGCGTGTTTGACCCTCTGGGTCCCTTTTTTCTGGTAAGCAGACATTCCGTGTGGTGGTGGATACACTTGCCAGTGGTGGACTACCTCTTAAGTCACCATTCTTTTTAGCGTTCAATTCACTGGAATTGTTTTTACCCTTCACTTATTTTGGACTTATTCAGTGCAAATATATGATTGCACACTTATTTATTGTTCACTAAATGCTGTCATTTTTTTAATAATCACTATCTTGTCAATTGTTTCCAAGTACTTTCACAGCGCAGCTTTTATTTCTTTTTTTTTTATATTTGGTGGTATCTCACTGTAATATCCGAGAGTTTTTATGTGGGCACTTAGGTCGCAGGATACCTAGGCTCACAGAAATAGTTAGGGGTGCCACATCCTTGATACTGGAATTGGAAAACAGAAAAGAAGAAATGGGGACTTTATAGGCACCGGTATTAAAAAAGTATATATTTTATTAAAGAAGATCACAAAGAAATATATTTGGAAACAAGAAAAAAAAAAAAAAAAACATACCAAAAATATACAGAAAATCACATATAAATAACATACAGAAGGAATCGGCGGTAAAGCCTCAAAATAGAGTATGCAGTCCTGGCCCCTGCATCTATCTCCACATTGATCCGTGGGTCTGGCCCGCATGTCATCCACCCAGGGCCACTGACACTTCCCGTTTTTCCATCCTGTCTACCTTCTCTTTTTCTGTCTTCCCCCCCCCCTCCCCTCTTCTCTCCCCCCCCCCCTCTCTCTCATGTCCCCTTTCCCATTCACCCTTTCCCTTTCCCACCTCAGTCCTCGTGTCTTTGCCATCCTCACTTCCTTCCTCCCCCCCCCCCTTTCTTTCCCATACCCCCCTCCCTGTGACATAATAAGCCTTTTTAACTCAGCCCCAGAATGTAATCATATGTTTTGGTCTACCGACATCTGTATTCAGATGTACGGCTATAAAACAATTTCTATGCATATGTTCAGGCCTATGTGTTTATGTATATACTAGGTTATTTATTATTAATGTTTTGTCGTTACACAGATGTTTGCTTATATCACGTGCTCCAGAAGAAGCTTGGCAAGCTAAGCGAAACATGTAGGGCAACTGGGATTTAATTCAACATCTGATTACCTATACTGTACAGACGACCTTCGGAGACGGCTACTATCCCTCTCCCTGGCCGTCTCATGTAACACAGGTTATTCTGTGATGTATGCGATTGTTGTTACAATTTTGTCTATCTAGTAGGTTGTGGTATCTCACTGTAAGTTGCAGCTATTTGGATTTCTTGTATTGATTAGCGCAGTTAGGTGTGATTACTATGCTTTACTACATATACAGACTGATTTTACTGTTGTGGGTTTAGGAACACTTTAAGCTGGCCATGCAAGGGATGAAACTTGGCCAGTTCAGCATGGACTGGCCGAATTCTGTTCCATGTATGGCCACTATGACTGAACAGATATTTATCCACTGATCGACTTCTATTCAACTACCCTGTTGAATTCTAGCTGCTAAATCAGTACTGCGGGCTTTAGACTGCAGCACTGATCTGTGTATTCTTGGGGGGGGGGGGGGGTGACAGCAGGAGGAATCCTTCATCCAACTCAAATGTGTGGATGGGGGAATTAGGTATGTTTTGTTTAACCCACTGGTTAAACAATACTATTGTATGGGCAGCTTAAAGCTGGATACACACTATCCAACTTTTGTGGTTAGATTTCCTTCAGATTTACCTTTTCTATGTAGTGCAAGGGCCTGCCAGACTGCATACAAATTGAAAGTGTTTAGGTTTGACCTCATATTATATGGTTTTGGTAAGTCTAAAGGAAAAAGTCTTCAGAAAATATTATAGTGTGTATGGCCCTTAAGTTTGCTATAAGCGTGATGCATAAATTACTCGGTTACCTTTTTGATCCTTTGCTTGCATGTCAGTGCTGCTAAGCTCTTGCAAACTTTTTATAGCCACTTCCTTCTACATGTATGCACTCCAGTGATAGATGCATGGTACTTCTCAGGGTGGGTTTCCTGAAGGAGACTATGCTTGTGTAATGTGTGTTGAAACAGACACTTTTAGCCTCCATCAGACATCTGACAACAAAGGAACACAAATGGCAAATCATAACAGAATGTGGTGACCCTGTAACAGGAAGTGCCTGAAAAAATACCTTCATTGCAGAATTACCAGGTATCATTTGAATAAAAGATGTTCAATATTGGGGGATGAAAAAGAAAAAAACGTTAGAAATGACTTTAAACATATTCATGGTTATATGAGATTTTAGCAATTTGGCTTACATCTACTGTAATCTAAAAATACAAAGTTGTGTTTGTATTTTTAAAGTAATTTCCAATTAAAGTGTTACTAAATCCAGGACCCTGCATCCACTATATCTGGTCTCCCACAGTACACAGAACATGGAAATGCAATAGTTTTAGTAAATATAAACTGATAAATACCTTTTTTAATCAGCAGTGTATAGCAGTTATTTGACTTATATGAGCGTCTAGTGAAATCTTGTGGTAGTTTTCATTTCTCCCATGATTGTCCTATCAGGCTTCAGGACTCCTGACCCTCTGTCTGGACAGTGCTGATTGACCCTGTGTTGATCACATGCAATCTCCCAAGAAAAAAAAAAAATAAACACTCTAGCAATTAACACTAAAATGAGCATGTGCTACTTGCCCCAAAGGCTCTGTTCTATCAGGAGATGGTTTAGGGACTGTGGAAGAAGGGGAAGATCAGAAAAGACAGGATCAAATAGCCTTTTTACACAATGCAGAGGATTAACCCCTTAGGTATCACAGTGAGTATAACAAGCATTCTTTACTACATATACAGACTGATTTTCCGGTTTTGGGTTTACATAGTTACATAGTTACATAGTTAGTGAGGTTGAAAAAAGACATAAGTCCATCCAGTTCAACCTATGATGTGTGTGTGTGTTTGCTTTTAACCGTACATTGTATACCCCTGTATGTTGTGGTCTTTAAGGTGTCCATCCAATAGTTTTTTGAAACTGTCAATGCTCCCCGCTGATACGACTGCTTGTGGAAGAGAATTCCACATCCTTACCGCTCTTACAGTGAAGAACCCCTTAGGTTTAGTAACACTTTAAGAAGTTCAGTATTCGTGTATTTTGTCAGCTATCTTGGTATTGCATTATGCATATGAACATAATAAAATGCGGGCCAAAAAACACATCAAAATGCAGATTCCAGGCACATTTCTTTCAAAATAGTTTATTTACAAGTTCCTTAACAAAAGTACACTTCTGTTTACACTGGAAGAATTGTGTGAAAAACTTACATTTTATGTTCAAAATGATAACCATTCATCATATATACATGAATCTCATCACTTCTGATTGCAACATCCCTGCTATGTACTGCTGACCACAGAGGCTGAATTGCTTATTACAGAAAATGAATTCTAAGACAGTTTGTCTAGATGATATCCAATCTGAGACCAAAATAAGAGACGTAGAACACCAAGGAACAATGCTTGTGAGGCAGCCCTAATCCATTATGCATGACTGTATATGGAACTACAATAAAAATGCTCTAAGCACTCCTAAGTGGACGGAAATTGCAGCTATATTTCACTAAGCCTCTATATTCTATTCCTAATACTAAAGGACTCTATGTCAGTAATAACTGTCAACCTTAGGTGAAATTTTCAATTTACAAATTTTAAAAAAAGCACTGACATTCCAGAGTAGTTGTAGATCACAAAGTTCCATTTTACATGAAGTGTCCCATAATTACAGGGCTTTTCCTGATTTGAGTCACAGTTGTATCTGTAGCAAAAGCAATCATTTTATCTGACCCTTTACCCTAGGAGACTTGACAACTTCTGATGTAGTATAATTGTGTAATACTAAGATTAACCACTCATAGGATTGTTGGACAGTATTTTTTACTGTATCGCCTTTATTACAATACTATTCAAATTTTGCCATGAACGCAACTAATTTGAACAATGTTGAGCTAGCCAAAGATGTCTTTCCTAGAGTGAAAAGCTGGGAGACATCCGCCCATTATCTGTAGTGCCTAGACTCAGCACAACTTTTCATATGGGTTGCGCAACAGACCTAAACTGTGGGCAAGCATGAACAAAAAGGACAGAACTGCGAGAAATACATGACATGGTAGTCTTACCATTACATGAAACGGTTAGGCAATGTGGACAGACTCTCAGGCAACCTTTCTTGATACAATGGGAGACAAATCTGTTGTGAATTACGCAGCTCTTCCTGCAGCTGCTCTCTAGCCCGCTTTTTCATCTATTGCCCATGATACAGTTATTCCGGTTACTAGAACTGACCCCTGATGACACCACCAATGTAATTCAGTAATCAGAAGGAAAAAAATAAAAGTGGCATGCCTATTCCAGATAGGCTATGATGCATCTAGCATAATGGAGAGTGTCTAGGCACTGTTATGTGGAAGTGCCCTGTTGCACCTATTTAGGAAATATATTCACCTACATTGTTCCTATTGCTTTTTTTTTTTTTTGCAATAAACTGTACTAATTAAGCTCCATTAGCCAGCTAGTACGAGTCCACTCTAACCTGCAAGCATTATTAAGCACTGGGCCTTGGGACACTGGGACTACCCATTATTCTTGTGCCAATGATTACCAAAATATTAAAAAATAAGAAATCACAAATTAACATTTTTTCCCTTTTCCTTATCAAAAAAAGGTTTACAGATCGTTCATTGCTCTTTAGTTTTAGAGCTTGAAATCTGCCAGTGCGTTGACTTTACTGTTGTAACAACTAATCTCCTACAGGGATACAAATTAGCAATTATTTTGATTCTTGGAGGCTGCACTAAAACTGGTGCATGCAAAATCTGGTGCAGTTCTGCATAGAAACCAAGCAGCTTCTAGTTTTTATTGTCAAAGCTTAATTGAACAAACTGAAGTTATAAGCCGATTGGCTACACCAGATTTCGAGTGCTCCAGTTTTAGTAAATCTTCCACAGTCTACATTCAGATCCGTGCACTTACTCCTGCTCGCATTTCAGATTTTGACATGTGACTTTGTCCGTGCAGCCGCTGCATCTGCATCCACTTCTGTAGGCTGCCTAAAAGCAGCTCCAAGGCAGATTCACAGATCAGAGGATGGGTCTCAGCGCCCATATGAGTAAGACTAAAAACACCATATGTAGCTCAGGCTTCAAATTGAAGCTACATGGGCAACTCTCACTGAAACTAGTAAAATAACTGAGACGAGTAGCAAATTAATCGCTGACAGAATAAAAAGCTCCCTAGGAGTAAGCTACATAGTAGCATGTAGTAGGGATTATTAGCACATGACTGCACATTGCTGCAATAATGACCGCTAAAACCATAGCCTGTTCATTGTCACATCAGTTAACGATCAAACGCTACTCTTCAGTACTCGGTACTCTTCAGTAATCAATCACAAGTGATTTTAGTCATTTGACTGAGCTACAAAAAAAAAAAAAAAAAAAAAAAAAAAAAACTGCCCTTGTAGCTTAGATCTTAAAATGTATCTGAATAGAGCCAAATTAAAACATTTTACTTTAAACAAAACTCACCTTAAAGCTTATACAACATAAAAGAATTTAACAGTAAGTGTTGAGGTTCTATACATAATACTGTCATAAAAAGTTTAATTATATTATACAATAAAATGGGCAAAATTAGAGCCTTCGGCTCCCTGTTTAGTTACAAATGCGTGGATATAAATATGATAGGTGTTAAGTAGAAATATATTAAAGTATGAGCACAATTTATTTAAATAAATGCTAAGGCAGCCAGTATATGCAAATTAATTACATAGAATATTGAAAAAAAAAGTAATCAACTTGTTATAATAACATACAATAGGCAATATCATATAACTTAAAATATTTTTTTTAAGAGAGGCTACTATGTAAACAAATGTAACAGGCATATGCACAAAATAAAAAAATTATCAGAGGGTGCTATACAACAAAAAGTGTAAAACAAGAATTGACCATCTCTAGATCCCTTCAGCTTGTTTTGAGTTGTTTCTTTATGTAATGTGGTCATATATAACACTGCTTTTCCAAGCATGTAGGCAGCCATGGCCTGAACTACTGGAGGCTGTATTCAGAAGGTGTCTACAGAACTAAGAAAATGAAAAACAATTATACTTTTAGTAGAATTGGTACCACTTTGGTACTTAGTTACTAAGTATTTCATGTAAATAGACTGATTTATGCCTTTCTCCAAAAAAAAAAAAAAAAGTCCCCCAGGACTGTAGCAATTTTTTTCAGCTTTAGGGCTCTTTCACACGGGCGATCAGATCAGATCCGCCTGTCAGTTTTTTAGGCGGATCTGATCGGATCCTCCATGCAGCTCTATGGGGCAGCGGATGTCAGCGGAGACACCTCCGCTGACACCCGCTGCCATCCGCATCCGATCCTGTGCGTGAAATCTGGACGGATGGAAACCCTATTTTTCCATCCGTTCAGTAATCGGATCGGATCTGATGAGAGCGGACAAGCGGTCCGCTCTCATCCGATCCCCCATAGAGGGTAGCGGGGGCTGAGACACCTCCCTCTCCGCTCTGCAAGCGGAGACGGAGCTGTCATCCGCCGGCTCAGCGGGGATCGCGGATCGATCCCCGCTGAGCAACACGGATCCGCCTACGGAGGCGGACCGTGTGAAAGAGCCCTAATTCACAGAACCAAAACCAGTGGTAAAAGATTTTTTGTAGTTCTTTAATTGGGTCTGTCCACCAAAGCTTCCATTCAGGTATGGATGAGAGCTGGTAGGCTTTATAACCCTTTAAATGTATCCCTATGACCCCAGGAAGATTCTTCCACTAGCATTCCTGACTTTGTTCTACCCCAGCACAACCTCAACAGTAGAAGTCATGCTCGCTCTGCTGCATTCAGTGTAATGCAAGATAAAGAAAAAGAAAACACATGAAAAGTAATGAATGGCATGTGGACATAACTGGGTACTGGGTGGTGTGGTCTTTTAGTGAAGTTCCTACTAAATTTTAGAATATAGGCAATTTTTTTTTAGTGCTACATGCACTGCATCCTTAAGGAAACCAGCTGATGGTGTGGAAAACATGACCTATCAATTGTTCCTGAAGACCAAAGTTAGAACACACAGTGTTAACCAACACCTTTAATTAACCAGAATGTGGCTCACTTGATGGACAGGCTACTATTACAAATAAGCTGTTATTAGTAAATTAAAAGTAAAATACACAATACCTGCAAAATCAGGATGTGACAACAGTATGGATCGCTTAATGTAGAAGCAGTAAATGTAAGAAAGCAAGCACTGTTAAACCACAACCCCTAAAGAAGTTGGTTAGTCTGCAGGTTAGGCCGTCCGAATATAATTTTCATGCAACGAGCAGTATTTGACTGCAAAACCATGCCGCGATCATGCAATCACATCACTGAAAATAAATAGTAAGGAAAATGTATTAATAGGATAGAAAAACAAACTCATTGTTAAAAACACTCCCCTGTCTAAAAAGACACTTTAGACACTATAATAAATTTCACCCATAGGCCTTAACAGCTTTTAATGCTTGCTTACCACATTTCCACCTAGCCACTCAGGTTCTCCTCTCCCTTTCCTCTTATTGTCTCTATGTTTCTCTATTCTCATATCATGGTTTAGGACAGCATGCTGAAATATATTTTGCTTTACAAACAGTTGCAAAAAGGTCATTACACCTGCAGGATTCCAAAGTCCTGCACACTGGTAATTCTTGTCCTTATGGTTATTCTGTACATAGTATTAAAAAAAAGTATAAGATAACCTCTGAAGGAGGTTCTCCCAACCCATTTCTCAAGAACTCTTCAAGGTCTAAGTTTGTTCCTCCTGCATACCAGGTTTCCTGTTGGGCACCCATCATCTATTCCAAAACCTTGGTCTTTCTCAATCTAGGCTACTTGCCCACCACATACTCTTACACTATTGCCTACAGATAGGGCTGCTGATAAGGCAGTACAGCTGGCCCTCTTGTAGCAAAGTCCGAGTCCCTTCAGTTCAAAAGGCACCTGCCAATCAGGAAGGCTGGCTGTACTGCCTTATTGCATACACTGATCATCTTGTGGCTCCCCGTGCAGCTCTGCCTGGTTTCCCCTCCTCTCCCTGCGGCTGCTCTGCAGGGGGTTCGGTTCTAGTAGCTGCACCCCCATGCTGTCCAGGCCTGTGTGTATCCTTTTCCCTTGCAGCGCTGTTGGCTTCCCTTCTCTTCTCTCAAACCGGCAGCTGCTGACAGCACACAGGGGGGTTAAGTCAAGGATTTCAGAGGGGGGGGGGGGGGTCAGCAAAAATGTCAAAATGTACAGGCCCCCTACTTTCCAGAAAGAACAGTGAGCGATCCGTACAGATCGCGCCTCTGTTGATCACTGAAACATAGTAAACTGTATGATTTCTAACAGCAGCCATGCCTACAGGCATCCTTATTATATTCATCTCTAAAAGGTAATGGGGGTCTACATTTTCTTCTTGTACCCAGATGCTCTACATTATGTTAAGGTGACAACTATCCCTGCATCAGACTACTGTGTTGTATATTGTGCCATCTTTTTACCACTCAATAAAAAAATCTATTGAAACAGTAAAGTTTAAGATACTGCACCAGCATCAGGTAACGTAGCTTAAATTGTGCTAATGTACCACATCTCAGCTGGGCAGACAAAGTGAACCAGCAAATAGAAGAGATGCACTTCTGTAGCATAAGAGTCAAAGACTAAAAAAATATATCTCCCAGTTTAGGTTTAACCATACAAGAAATGACACTGTCAATTGACACAAATATTACATTTCATGTCAGGTAAACAGTGAAGGCATTGTACATTTTGTCTATTTTTCTTGAAGCAGAATTGGAGCCATTCTTGTGTTTATTAAAAGTCAGCTGCTACAAAAAGTTTAGCTGCTGACTTTTAATAAACACACACTCACCTGTCCCATGGGCCAGCGATGTGACTGCCCCAAAGCCTCTCTCTCCCCTCGGCAGAATCACTAGTGTGGGCACCTGGCTGTGACCAGGATTGTCTCTCAATTTTGTCATACAAACTGAATGGCTTGTTCAGCTCAATATCCTAATAAAGAGAAGCTACTTAATAAAGTAGAAATATAAGCTTTATACCAAGCATGGTGATTACCTTTAAGAAGTTGGTTACAGGTTACTGTAAACGGCTTACTTAAAAGTGGTTCTAAAGCCAAAAGGTAATTTTACCTTCATGCTTTAACTGCATTGAGGTTAAAAAAAAAAAAAAACCTTCCATTAGATGTTTCCCCCTCCCCAAATACTTAGTCCTGTATCGATCCAGCGCTGTACCCCTCTGCAGTAGCGGTGGATCTCCCCCCACTCTCACAGAGAGAGAAACAGCAGCTGGAACCACTGGCTCCTGCTACGGTCAGTCAAATCCTGTGAGCAGGGAATGGGGGGCTGGGCCAGGCAGAGCCATGCTGTGTGCTTCTATGGGCGCACACAGCCTTGTTAGGGGACATGCTTGCACATCTGCTCCCACAGCATAAAGTTTGCTACACGGAGAACAGGGGAGAGTGCCTGCAGAGGACCCCAAATAGGAGGTATGGGGCCGCTCTGTGCAAATCTATTGCATTTTGTTTTATTTTAGGTAAAACATGATGAGCCTTTAGTATCAGTTTAAACATCCTATGTCTACTTGTAAATACATGGAAGCTTTAGAAAAGGTAACTGCTCTACCATCTTGAAATAGAGCATTGTACATATGTTACCTCAATGCATCACCATTAACAAAATGAAATGCTGTTTTGCATTCAGTTTCACTGATCTCAGATTCATTATTGCAAGATTAAAAAAAAAAAAAAATCTAGATTTGCACCATAAAAACTTTTCACACTTTTAAGTTCCATTTAAAGGTTTCACCAAGCGCTCTAGTACTTCAAAGGAAATACATTGTCAAAAACATTAAGGCAATAAAGTTTTAGTTAAATAAGAGGTATTATACCCTGCTACAAACTGCTTGTTTTCAGTTAACAGTACTTTTGTTTATTTTGACTTTATCCGAAGAAAGTCCCACATGGGTACAGCTATACTTCATCCCCTAATACCTTCCTTTATCAGTTGGTTAACTCACTGTCACTGCTGGGTTCTCCTGATACTAAACCCAGCCATAGGCGGTTTGAATCTTGGCCAGTTCAGTGAGTCCAGCCAGAGAATTGAACCCTGTATGGGCAAGGCTGAATGTATCCAAGTTGATCAATCGATAAGCTTTGGTCAAACCAGCTTGGATTTTACATGAAATTATTGCTGCTATTATAGACACTAGCAGTAATGATTGTGTTCTCCCGACAGGGACACTTCCCCTGTTGGGAAGAACACAATGGCTCTGTGGTAGGGATTCCCTTATCAACATTGACCAGTGGTCGCAAGTAAAAAAAAACGCTATGGCTGGCTTTATCTAGGTTTATCTAGATTTGAATCTTAATATTGCAGCCAAAGCGGTGAAACCCTGCAAGAAGCTTATAGGGGTGGTGTTCCAAAGAGGTCAATTCAACCCACTGTCCATTACAAAGCAGAAGCATACATTTCAGGTGGACAACCCTTTTTAAAAGTATATATACATACATATATACACACACAGTCGTTGTAACCATACTGCTGTGTGTGATATGAACTTGCATTGATTTTATTTGCTTTGTATAAAAGCATAGAAAGATATGAACAAAAAGAAAATAAAGAAAATGACTGCTCAGGATATGTAGTTGCCAGATAGGAAAATGGCTCAATGCCCACTAAAGAGAAGTCATATTTTTAAAGGAGAGAAATGATTTGGAAAGTCAGTCATCTAATTAGGTACAGTCTCCCGCTTTGGTTTGAATTCAGCAAGTAACTATGCTGCTAAATGTGTGAAAATACTCTTTAAGATGCCTCAGTTTTGCCCTACTGAAAAACATATTGGTTTCCTTACATTTGGTATTGTTGTAATTTATAGTCCATTGTTGCGCACACATAGCTTAGGGCTAAGTTTTCATTAAAAAGTAACCAATTAACTAAAGCAACCAGTGCACTTCCAGTGACCCACTTTATATTTCCATAAAAACTTGACCTTCTAAAAATTTTAGTTTCCTACACTAAGCACAATTAATATATATACCTTAAAGTGGCTAAATGGGTAAACAGCATTTGGCCATTTACAACTTTAAGAACTCAAATATTTAGGATGCATTCAACCATGTAAAGTGCTACTTTGACATTCATGAATCCTTTTTCAAGCAGACTACGCAAATACTACATATAGTGGCGCAAACTTCACAATAAACAAATATGAAATAAAGTAGTAAGATATAAAATTGGCAATTCAATTCTCAATCTATTTTTTCTTCGATTTTCAAAAAAGGGATTTCAATCAGTAAATTGTTTGAAATAATTCTTCCCTTGTGGTAGAAAACTGAAAAGGGAATGCAAAATTAAATGTAATGTCCGTTCACAAAATTTGTGTGGGGTATTTAAGTGGTCATACAGTACGGTGCATTCTCACAGGTTGCTTGTGCAATGGGCAACCTCTGAGCCAGCTCAAATGCAGCACTTTATTATGTACATATTCCTGAAAAATACACATTCTGTGTATATAATGGGCAGTGCTGGATTCAGTCCAACCAGTCTATGCCCTTCAAACACATTAAGAGATACCACACTGAAGACTGGGCACATGCTTGCATGTCTCTACATCCAAGGCAAGAATATGTACAAAAGAAATAGGTTAAGATGTCCTGAGCCGATGACCTCTATGTATACAAAGGTTATCTTGACTGTATGTATACGTCATCAGGCCACATAGAGACAAAGGCCTGCAGAGCACAGAATACCTTTCAAATGAAGCCACACTGCATGCATTTCATACGGTTACATTTCTTGTCATCTGTGACTGCTGCTCTGTGAAAGTCCTGCCTAGATAGGGTCAGGAGTCTGAGATAGTTAACAGTAAATTGTCCTCATAGCACTGCGGTGTTTGTTTAAAGTATACTTTACACATAAACATCATCTCCACATAGGCAAGTTTTTACTGCCAGTTTGTGTTCCTTATAAGAGTACACCGAAAGACATGTCAAAGAGTATTGTTCTTTGTTCTTAAATTAAAGATTGCGTAAGAAACATTTATGATGTTCTGGGTTTAAAAATTTGGCACAGTCAAAGCAACTTAAAATGGACACATTAATAGGACAAACAAGTCTAACAAAACATTTTAAAAAAGGTAAGAAACAGCTTAAAAGCACACTGGTGACATTTCCTGAAATGCAGTTATGTGCAACATAAGGGTGTGATGCAGATTTCCCGGCCTAAGGGTCTTCTACCTCGCTGTGGCTGACTGGACGTGTCCTGGGTAAGACCTCCTTGAGCTTGTAGCTTGCCGCTGCCTTGCAAGAAATGACTGTCCTGATCCTGTGCTTGCCAGTCTGTCCTCTGCAGCTTTTTTATGTAAGGCCATTCCCTGTGGAAAAATAAAAAAATTAGCAGTGGTTTTTAAAAAAAACAGCTGCACTAATCAATGAGCCTAACAGAAACATATGGTGTAAGGCCTTTAGCACGGATCTTAATTTGAGTAAGTCTCATGCAAGGTATTAAAGGATAAGGTAACCTTTGGGAACACGTTGCATGTTCCACCCGTTTTTAGGGTGGAACATGTAACATGTTCCCACTTCTGCAGCGTCTCCCCAATCCGCTGCATCTAGCAAGTGGGGTATCTTCTCCCCTTCTCGCGGATTACTATTTAAAAAAAAAAAAAAAAAAGAAGAAACAACAACACTCTGCCCGCCCACCTGCATCATTCATTAACAGTGTTCTGTGAATGTGAAAAATACAAGTACCGATAGCCTTTGTGGCTGTCGGCTTGTAGTTCTCAATGATCTACCAGCGCTCTATGTAGTGCATTCTCTCTTCCTGCCTGTGTGTATCTGCCTGCCCATACAGGTTACCAGCAGAAAGATACACGGATGAGGCTGTAGGAGTCCTGCATGGCATCCTGCGATCTGGTCGTCATGGGTGCAATGCTTTCCACGCTCCGATAAAAAAAAAATAACTAAATGCACATTTTTTACCTGCAAAAAGATGTGCATTCATTTTTTTTTTTTTTAAAGGTGAACTTATCCTTTTAAGTGGAAAAGCTTTGTCTTGTCTGTTTTGAAAGGTAATGTTACTGTAAGTAAAAGTATAAATGTACTCCGGGATGGGGTAAAAATGGAAGTCTATACCACAGAAAAAATTGCTTGCATTCGAGATTAGTTTGAGATGTATTCATGCTTGCGGAAGGAAAAGAAGTAAATACAAATGAATACTGCTCCATACTGATCTGAATTAAAGATTCAACCACTACATTTTTAGATCCATCCAAGATGATGGCATAAGCAAAGCATAAAATGTTGTGTACACAAATGCCTACAGCACAAAGATCTGGGACCATACAAAAGCAATCAACTAATATGAATTTTATTTAGAGACTGTTTTTTTGCAATGAAAGGTCTCAAGTTCATACACTGGCAAATGTGGAGGCTTCATACTGAAGCTGCCCCTGGGTTTTAACTGGCATATACCACTGAATTGAGCAAAATATTAGCCGACTTTGCTGTATCCAATTCAAAAAGATTAAAATTCTTCCGCTAACAGAAACAGTAGCAGCACCTCAAAGAATTTAAAACAAGCATCAATGGCGCACAATGGAAGTAGTAGTGCATTAAGGGGTCCATTTATAAAGCAGTAGTGGCCTAACCATGAAAAGCATTATGCAAAGAACATTCCATAGGACACCACAGACTCTCCGCTGTGCATTATATGAATAAAAATGAAAATGCAGAAACCGTGTAGTGATAAACACTGCAGTGTCGAATGAAGAACAGTATCTGCTCTTCCATAAAATAGAGCTGTAAGTGTACTTATGGCCAAATAAACCCCAAAGTAAGCAGTGTTTTGGTAGACACAGGCACAGCTCATTGATATAAAAGGGAATGGAAGGGGACTAAATATACTCAAACCAGTATTTAAGCTGTATAAACAGGATTTCATAAGAATTATAAGTTATTTAAGGAGTAGAAAAAAAAAAACATCTTTAGAGCGCTACAGTTATTAATTTTTCTGTGTTTTGTGTTTCCATTTCATAAAAAAAGATAAAAGATTTAATCCCAACTTTGCGAGTAACAAATAGAATGGACCCGTCAATCTAGAAGAGTTCATAGCTACAAGATACCCACAGGCACTCTAAACCAGTGTAGCTAACTTTAAGGCCTGCTGCACACAGGACGTTTCATTCCCTTCCTTGGACACCTTTGCTCCAAATGCAGCTAAAGCCCCCAAGGGATGTTTATGGCCTCCAGACTGATTGGAAGATCCTCGCCCTTGATTCCTCGCAGGCCTTACTGTGGCCCTTGGACACCTGAAGCATCTGCCAGAGGAACCTGTGATCTCTCCACGAACCTCGGTATCCTCCCGTGGAGTTGAACCTGCTAAAGTAACTGCATGTATGACTGTGCAAACATAACTTGAAGGTGGATACCACCAAACTCAGAACCTGTATGCAAAATGGGAGAGAGAAAACTATCTGTGTAACAGCAGTCGGTGAATCACGGCCTGAAGTTTGTCCAGAGCAAAGGACCACCCTGATCAGAATTCGAATCAGACCTAGGTAAATCAATTCCCTGGACAGGGATTGGGTGGAACCTTCGGTAGTTCGGACATCACCTGAACCTTTGCAGAAATTAAATCCGCACAAGGAAACTCAGGACCTAAAAACTTGAAAAGGACAAGCTTTGTACCCCTTTCTGGGCACCTCCAAAAGAATAATTTTGTGGATCCCCTTGACTCTCATTAAGGGGGTCCACGAGGCCGGAAACCAGCGAAGATGTCCCCCCCTCTCTGCAATGTTAGTACAGCGATCTCCCCTGCTGAGCTATTTTTTTATGAAAGGTGGCCATTCCCCCCCCCCCCCCCCCCCCGCCAGTGCTTTCAGCTTTTGGCAGAGAACGCTGATCGGCAGAGATTTTTCGGTCATGCCCCCTAAACAGAAGCAAGTCTAAGGGCCGGTTTCTGTTGCACCGTCTGAAATACACACGGGTCAAATGTTGGCTAATTCAATAGAAACAGTCGGCCCATCTGTAGCTTTTCTTTTTTTTTTTTTATTCAACCCAGTGGGTTTAACTAAAAAAACAAGTGTTAGTGTGGCAAACTCCCACGCTGTACTATTTTGTTCTGACACCCCCCCACCAGAACGCATTAATCAGCTGTGAGTGCTGATTGGATGCTGGTTTTCCAACATCCTTGTTTGACAGAAGCCGGTCGTGAGGCTTATATCGAACAGGGAGTTGTACACATGGGTTAAAAATCTTTAGCCCGTGTGTACCCACACACGGTACAGTGCCCGATTATTGTGCTCATCAGTGGTTGCCCACGCTTGTGTGTGCACTTACCCAAAGCAATCAATGAGGCTTTAGCTTGCTGCAGTCAGATTAATGTGACATGAGTTCGGATTGGCTGCTCTGAGTAAAGGGCCATACACACAGGCAGAATATCGGGCAGCATCGGCCAGCTCAATAGAAACTTGTAGACTTTTGGCCCACATGTATGGCAGCCGGTCCGACTGGAGGGGGGCTGAACCCGTGTCATAATGCAATAGCTCAGTTGGGGAGATTGCTGTATTAACATTGCATAGTTAGTACAGCGACTCCTCCTGAGCTCTTCAGTTTTTTTATTCAACCTGCTGGGTTGAATTAAAACAGAATGCATATTGTACTAGTCTTTAACATTGCAATGTTTTTAAGAAAACATGCACTAGTTGTGATCTATATTATCTATTGTAATCATTACTATGCAGCGCTGCTATAGATAGCAAACCAAACATTTTTAGTCGCAACCATCTTTACATTAATCTCCACCAAATCATGCTTACCATGTTATACCATGCACTGACAATCAGTTTCTCCTCCTGATCTCTCTGAGTCTTGGTTTTCTCAAACTCTTTCTAAAATGAATATACAAAAATACAAAGAATATGTAAGTTAACAACTATTCAACCACAAGTTTTGACTCTAACTTGACAAGCCAGTAAAGAAACCAAAAAAATAGGATTTTTGACTTGCCTGTAAATTCTTTATCCTGGAGAACAGTACACGACACAGGAGTTGTATTTATAAACCATTGGTAATATACAGCAACCTTCAGGTTATTGCACACTGGCAAAAAACTTGCAAGGACAGCCCACACAGCACACCATATAACCCCACCCACTGCATGAGACCCCAGTGCTTCAGATGGCAATAATGAGTGATCAAGACACAGAGCAGAGGGGCCTTAATCCTGTACTGTACTTCAATATAAGGAATTGACAAGAAAGTAAAAATTCCTATTATCTTAACCATACAGAACTTTTATAGTTCCATAATTTACTTATTTTTTTCCACACAAATGATGTGCGTCAGCCCACAAAAAAAAAATAATTAAGATCCGAGTGTAATTTTTACAGAACAGGTATTTTTTCTGTACCTGCTGGGCCTTCAACCCTTTTACTGCCACTGGCAGCGGAGGGGTTTTACACACGCTCCCAGTGACTGCAGCTACCAGGAGTACGTGTAAACCTGACAAGCTAACACACCAGGTAACATCTGCTCGCTGGTCTTCCCATCCTAATACTGACTGTAAAACTTCACTTCTGGGTCCCCATGTCACTTTCTCCAGAAACGAATGCAGTGCAGATAACTGGAGGGCAGGTGAGACACCTAGGGCTCCCTGATGTCCCATTAAAGAAATGCTGTAAAAAAAAAAAAAAAAATTAACCCCCCCCCCCCCCCTAAAATAGTGAGATACTAATGTTGCATATTGCCACACACGCCAAAGCGAGAGCAATAATTTTAGGCCTTTTTGTTCATGTTTAACTAAGCGTATTACCTGTTGGGGCTTTTAAAGCTAAGTTTTCCGCCATTTAACAGAGTGCATGAAATTTTACAGTTTGCCATTTGCTATTTATTTGGCGCAACCTCATGTTTTATACTTTACCAAATAATTGGGCAATATATTGCGTTTGTGTATCCTAAAATTCACTTTAGTGTATTTTTTACTAAAATTTAGCATTTTTAAACTGTTGCACTAATATTGTGTGACATAAAAAAATTTAAAACTACCATTATTTTATTCTCTAGAGTGTCTGCTTTCAAAAATATCATGTTTGGGGGTTTCATGTAATCTTCAAACCTAAATTAATTTTTTTAATGTGTGCAAAAAAAAAAAAAAAAGAAATGAAAAAACAACTCTGCAAAAAGGGTTAAATGGATAAAACAGAGCTTAAATGTGCATGCATTGCAGAAATGCACTGCACGTTTTTCCTTTGTAATTTCCTATACATATTTGTTTACTCACCTCTAAAGAATGAAACATTTTGTCCCTTTCTTGCAGCTGATTTTTTAAAGATTGTATCTCCGGTCCTGAACCCTGATTTTGCTTTGGATCTAATGTGCGAATAACCTGTAGTTAAGGAGTAAATGTGTAGTAAAACATTTACATTTTTTTGGAACCATGGATTATTACTTAAAACTTTCATAATGTACAAGAATTACAAAACTGGCAATATATTACTCACACTTTTTGCTTTCTCTAGATATTTTTTGTAACGCTCTTCCATCTGTTTCATATCTTCCTCTTTTTTCCGTAACGATTCCTGTAGCTCTTCAATTTTCATTGCTTAATTTTTTTTTGGGAAAAAAAAAGCCAAGATTAAGGCAATGATCTTTTAACATGGTTATTCAATATTTCCAACTTCTGAACTAATGCAGATTAAGAATAATGTGGCAGTACAAGGGACACCTTTACAATACAAGATAAGGCCTGGAAAAATAAAGCATAAACAACAAAGTGTACTAATGCAAAGCAACCAATCAGCTTTCCCTGATCGGTTAAAGCTCTGCACTTTATAGATCTTAATGATTCTTTGGGCTGGTTTGCAAAATAGATGAAGTGTTATGCAAAATTTACTTCACAAGTTCTCATACATTGGCTGTTTGACTTTCTGCTGTATGTTGTCCAAGTCCATTTCAAAAAGACAAATTTATACTATGTTAATTTAACCCCTAAAGAGACTAGCAAAACAACCAGATACAGGTAGTCCCCCGAGTTAAATCCATCTGACTAAAGGCCCGTACACACGTACCGATCGTCGGCATACAAACGTCGGCGGACGAAAGATCTGCCGATTGTACGCTTGTTAGTATGGTGCCTCCGACAGCTGTCTGCGCACATTCTGCGGACAAGAGTCTTTCTTGCAAGCATTTAAATTTTTGTATGCCGACACCAGAACGGACGATTGTTCGCCAGTCAGTACAGAATTCTGCCGACAGACCGCAGATTTGCAAGACTGGGCATGCTCAGAAAAGAAAAAACACAGGGAAAGTTAACCATTACATGACATCACTTCTGCAGTCGGCTGTAGTCGGCGGACAAAATTCTTGGGCAGTCTTTGCACTTTTCAACAGACACCGACATCCCGGGGAGAAAAGACGAACGTTTGTATGCCGACGATCGGTACGTGTGTACGGGGCTTTACATACGACTCATCTGACTTACATACGACTCATTTAACATAGGAAAAAGGTGTCTCCACCTAAGTTTTATCGCCAATTCTTGTTTCCACAACATACCAAAATTTTCAAAAGCCAATTGTCACAGGGACAGAAAGTGAGGTGAAATCTTCTGAACAGGGGCACAGACAGGAAAACAAACGTTACAGGGGTTTTGCTATACAAAAAGAAAACCTTTTTATTTTTTTGGGCTGGAGTTAGACATAAAATGTACCTGTTCCAACTTGCATACAAATTTACCTAAGAACAAACCAACAAAACCTATCTTGTTTGTAACCTGGGGACTGCATATATCCTGTTCAGATATCCTGTTCTTGTTACTTTAAATTCATCTTCTAGTTTAAACTCTGGGACATAAGTAAAGCCTGTGTCCACCTTCAGGTTGCCTTAAAAAATGAAATGCCACTTACAGCTGTTGTTGTAACGTGGCTCCAAATCTTCAATAATTGCACGTTTTTTCTGCAATTCATTGTTAGCTTCATGAAGCTTCTCCCTGTAAAAAAAAAAAAAAAAAACACATTACTTTTAAAATTTCTATTCTGAGTAAAAGTATTGTTCGGTAAAAGGCAAAACTGTACCAAGAGACATGATCTATGATAGTTTTTTCTATGTTTTTGCATTATATTTAGGACTAAAGAACTTTTTAAAAAATGCTACTTTATAGCCAAACATGAAATACTGAGTACGAATATTTCATACCCAACAGTAGACTAAGTAAAATGCAAGATTTAAAACACCCCCCCATTAAATACAATAATATGTATATTTACTTATTTTTGTAAAGAATTTTTCTTCTACCAATAGTTTATTAAAAGCAGGTATTAATTATAGGAAAGGTGCACTATTAGTCCACTTTTAACACCTGAGGCCAAATTGTTTGTGCTATGACTTGTAAGGCAGAATATCTGACAGCATTCACAAGCACATCTTACAAAATTTGCGTTTAGGTGCAGAGAACAAGCACAGAGTTTTCGTATAAGAAAGCTCAACATGCTCTGCAAACAAACAGAGTAAAACATTTTATCTATATAAAAGAACATAGGATGGCAGTTCACAAAGTTGAACATTAAAAAAAATGAAAAACAATTGACAAAACACCATCATCATATTTATTAGGCTAGGTATTTTAAATAACATTTAAAGTAGGTTATTAGATAACACGCTTAGCATTTTAAGCTTGGTGTAGAATTATAAAAAAGGTAGGCACACGCATACAACATTAAAGTGATTGTAAAGTTGGTTTTGCACAGAGTGGCCCAGGTCTTGTGTGTTCCTGAGCCCTCCCTCCTGTTGAGTGCCCCCACAGCAAGCAGCTTGCTATGGGGGCACCCAAGCCTAGTCACAGCTCCCTGTATCCATTCAGACATGGAGCCGCTGCCCGGACCCACCCTCCCACCTCTGATTGGCTAATTGACTTTGATTGACAGCAGGGGGCAACTGAGACACTCCTGCAGCATCGCTGGATAAAGCTGGATATGCTCAGGTAAGTATTGGGGGGGGGGGGGACTGCTGCACACAGAAGGTAATTTTTTTTATCTTAGTGCATAGAATGCATTAGGAGAAAAAAAACTTCTGCATTTACAATCCCTTTATTATTAAAGTTCTGGGCACACCTGGCACATAAACATGTGAATATCGCTCTACTCTTAAATTCTACCAAATAATCATTGGCTTTTGGTATTGGCATTAGACAAGCAGAAGTCAGATCTACAGACACATACCTATACGTTTATACATTTCTTTTTTTTGTTTAAAAACGTTTATTGAAAAAAATTTCAAATACAACATTAGTGATATACAAGTTAGCATTAGAAAGTCACAGTATAGTGAACAAGTGCATTTACATCACCATAAAAAATGGATTTTTGTAAAATCTTACCGTAAAATCCTTTTCTCTTAGCTCATTGACAGACGTAGTCCTTGGTGATTCAACACCCTCGGGTTATGCTGCCCTCTACAGGAGTAGGACTAGACAGGAAAGAAAACGTTCTGGCCACACCCTAGGGGCAGTCCCAGATGGTATATCCTCTCACTTCCTGCTCTAGCAAATAAGTTATGTCACAAAGCAGTGTTTAGAGAATTTAACCCAACCCAACTCAAAAACAGAGGGGCGGGTACTACGTCTGTCAATGAGCTAAGAGAAAAGGATTTTACGGTAAGATTTTACAAAAATCCATTTTTCTCTATCGCTCATTGACAGACGTAGTCCTCGGTGATTCAACACCCTCGGGACGTCCCAAAGCAGTACCACAAATGAGGGGTGGGAAAATGGAAATCAAATCCAATCTAGAAGGCCCAACCGGTGCCAACTAGAAGTTTACAATGCTCATCCTCAATGATGAGACTCAACAGAAATTTTTCAACAGAAAAAAACCCCCGAGGTAGACCACCGGTCTCCTCAAATTGCGGCCTGCAAAACCTTGCGGCCAAATGAGGCATCCGCCGATGCCATCACATCAATCTTATAAAATTTTGTAAAGGTATGTACCGACTACCAGGTGGCCGCCTTACATACCTGGACCACTGACGCCTGATGGCGATAGGCCCAGGAAGTACTGAGCGCTCGAGTGAAGTGCGCCCTAACAGGGAACGGAGGATTCCGACCCTTAATAGAATAAGCCTGTACCACCGTCTGACTGATCCATGTAGATATGGTCGCGGCAGACACAGGCAACCCCCTTCAAGGGCTATCCGTGATCACAAAAAGTGAGTCCGTCTTACGAAAACAAGTTCGTAGTAGTCAAGTGTATCCTTCTGATCCCCATCCAAGGAGTGTAATGCAAACTCCCAAGGATGGCTAGTCTTAGGACACGGGGAAGGTAACACAATACTTTTATTCAGATGAAAAACTCTGAAAACCACTTTACTTTAAGGAAGGATGGATTCGGAAGAAGAACCACCTTATCCCTATGAACCACCAGATATGGGGAACGACAAGATAATGCGGCCAGTTCTGACACCCTGCGTGCAGAAGTAATGGCCACCAAGAAGGCCACCTTCTGGGATAATGTAAGCAAGGGAATCTCCCTAATATCTTCAAAGAGAAGTTTCTGAAGAACCGACCACACTAAATTAAGATCCCAGGCGGTAAGGGTGCGCGCACTGGCGGAGCCAGATGTCGCACCCCCTGGATGAAATTCCGCACCAAGGAATGATTAACCAAAGGTTTCTTGAAAGAAGATTGCTAACGTCGAAAACCTGACCCTTGATCGTGCTCAAGGATAGTTTCTGCTCAACCCCTTGTTGCAGACAGACCAAAATTCGGGTCACTGAATAGGTATGTGGGGGAAATCCAATAGATTCACACCATGCAATATAAGACTTCCATGTGCTGGAAGTCGCTTTCCTTGCTTTAACTGGAGGTAGAAATAACTGGAGCTGACACTCCCTTGTCCTTCAGTACCTGGGTCTCAATGGCCAGGCCATTAAGCCAGCGACTGTAAAGCAAGATGGAAGATCGGTCCCTGAGACCGCAAA
Organism: Pelophylax lessonae; assembly: GCF_965119305.1. Lineage (NCBI taxonomy): Eukaryota > Metazoa > Chordata > Amphibia > Anura > Ranidae > Pelophylax > Pelophylax lessonae. The sequence continues at coordinate 448,690,133 of NC_138768.1, read as the reverse complement.
TCCTCCCTGAGAGGAAGTCTCCAAGGAGCGTCCGCGACTAGCCTCACCAAGTCGGCGTACCAGGCTCGACGAGGTCAGTCCGGAATTTCCAGAATAACTGGAATTCCCTCCACCTCTATCCTGCGAAGAAGTTCCCGCAGCAACTTGAGAGGATGGAAGGCATGCCGTAGCTGATACTGCCCCCACGGGGCGATCAGCGTTTCTGCTGCGTCCGCTAGAGGATCGCGGCGCGAGCTACAAACCTCCGCACCTTCCTGTTAAGCCAAGGTGCCAACAGATCCACATCCGGGATGTCCCAATGAAGGGACAGCTAGTGAAAAACCTCTGGATGAAGAGGCCATATGCGATTGGATCCGAATCGGGCTGCTCTAGAGCTGCTCGATCCAGTAAATCAGACAAAATCTGATCGCTCTCAGTTCAGATACCCTTATTGGTAATCTGGATACTAATCGGAAGAAATGACTTCCCCTGGTTGAGCATCGGAGACTTCCTGGTCCGCTCGCTCAACTGGATCCGATTGTCCAGGGAATCGGAATTCTGATTCCATTAAAAAAGAATCTCCTTCAGGAGAATTCGGGTATGAGACTGGGTATACGGTACTGCCTCTAAGAAGGCCACCATCAGTCCCAGCCAATTGACGGACAGCAACATCCGAATCGTTGACTGAACCTTCTGGAGTTTCTCCGCAAGGAGAAACTCTCTTGCCCAGGATGTATCCAACCTTAGGCCCAGATAGTTCAGTCTCCTGGTGGGAACCAGGGATGATCTTTGGGAAAGCGAAAAAAATGCTGATGTCCTGCGATGATGAGGATATAAAGATAGGCATCCTAAATGTCTATGGACGCCAGGAAATCCCCCTGATGCAGGGAGGCCACCACTGTACGGATGGACTCTATTTCTTCCCAAGTCCAGATTTGGACGCACCTTGCCCTCTTTCCTGGGCATTGTGAATAGGTTCGAATAGAACCCCTGAAACCGTTCAATGTTAGAAGGGAAGAATCGCACCGGTGGAAGTGATCGAAACTCGATCCTGTGTCCTCCAGAAACCGGTGAAGACATCCCCCCCCCACCCCAGAGATGGGTAGGGGCGCATCAGGCTGTATCTTCAGGCTTGGCTGAGCCGGACTTTTTGTTTAGCCGACCAGCGCCCTTTGAAACCCCTCTAAAGGGGCTTTGGAGGGTTTCGCCTTATCGCCCGCCCTCGCGGAACGAACAACTCTTTATGAGCAGAAAAGGAAGGTCCTCGTTGTTACGAGGTCCTTTTATCCTAACAGTCTGTGGCAAGACAGCAGGTGGTACCGTCTATCCTATAAAGAGGAATTCCTCAAACGGATAGCACCTAGCCATGCGTTTGGAAATAACAGGGGTTCGTTTCAAAATGACCCCATTTGGGTAAAGGAAAATCCTTCGCCCTTTTGGTAGGCTAACAAGTACCAAAAAGGAATTTCAGTCTCAGCTACCTCTGCCGGTGTAACCTCAAGACTAAAGGTTTCCCGGACGGACACAACTAGTGCATCCACCACTCTTGTGCTATGGCGGAGGCAGAAACGTGCTCCTCACTGCTGAGGAGATATTACCTGAGACAACAGCCCCTGAAGTATCTGATAAACAATAGGGGTAGGCGGGGGTCGCTTCTTGACCCCCGTCCCTGACAGGCCACCTCCACCCGGGATACCAAAGACTCCAAAACTGCCGATAATGCATTAAAAACAAGTGGGGTACTGGAGGGTCCTGCGGCCACCTTGAGGGGATCAGGTGGGGATACCTATGCGGCAGGGTCAATGATTATACAAGACACTTGCCAGCGACAAAAAATGACAAAGTAAAAAACTTTTTTTTTTTTGTGTCCCCCAGTCGCAAGAGCGCCCCTCAGTGTTACCTGCCTTTTTGGACCCGAGAGAGAGAGAGAGAGAGAGAGAGAGAGAGAGACCCCAAGGCTCATCCCTGATGCACAGAAGTTTTCATCAGCTTGCTCAGTGCTTGTCTTGTTACAGACAGGAAGTCTTTGGCCCTATTTCCTGGGTAAAGGAGGCGGCTCCGCCCCTTAACACGCCTGCCGGCGCCTCCCCCTGGCTCCATGAGGTGTTTGAGTCACCTCAAACATGGCCGCCCCCATGCTGGAGACACGAGGCTACACCAAAATGGCGGCCTCGTGCGATCTACCAGGCAATGGCGGCGGCCTGCACAGAATAGCGGCATGTCTGCAGAAGGATCTCGGCCTCACAACCCTTCACCCTCATGGTGGTCAGCGTGGTCGGCGGTACCGGACCCTGGCGGGCCGTATGCGGTCCGTAGCCGTCGGGAGGCATCTGCTTAGCTGGAGGAATGATCTGGAATGCAGTATACATGTATAGACATCGCCCTGTGGCTTCTGACAGGTAGGATACCTTATACTATCACAGTAAAGTTCTAGTACTGCCACTGACTACAATCATTTTCACATTTTTACAATTAGATTGTCAGCTCCCAAACCAAGCCTCCTGGCTTCTTGTACACAAAAATCACACTCAATTAGGGGGATCTGTGACATGTTATAGGATAGAGGGTAACCCATCCTTACCATTACAGAGAGGGGCCCGCGTTCACCACAAGACCCGTCAGGGGGAAAGGGGGAACATACTACTCACCATACCGGAACCAGGCGGGCGCCAACTCCTGACAGTATCCCTCTCCACCGAGTTAGGAGGGCTGTCGACCAATACGGACGCCGTGACTCATGGTCTTTGGCGTTTCAGCGAGACGTTTAACTCGCAGGGTCAGTCCCCGTCCAGTGGGACTATGTCGCGGCCGACCCAGCGCGGAGCTATGGCCTGCACGCGCTCGTAGGCTGAACTGGGGTGACCACTGGATCTCAACATCCAGCCCGTCGCCCAGTTCAGCTTTCTTGCTTGAAGATCTCACAGGAACACTGGAGAAAAAAAGCTGTCTAAAAAATCTTTTCTAAGAAAAAAATCCTGCCAGGACCGAAGATCCCAGCAAGGTATCTAGGTCCTTACTCCTAACTAGACAGAAAAAAACTGATTTGCTAGAGCAGGAAGTGAGAGGATATACCCTCTGGGACTGCCCCTAGGGTGTGGCCAGAACGTTTTCTTTCCTGTCTAGTCCTACTCCTGTAGAGGGCAGCATAACCCGAGGGTGTTGAATCACCGAGGACTACGTCTGTCAATGAGCGATAGAGAAACAATATTTGAACCATATAGACAATATATATATATATATATATATATATATATATATATATATATATATATATATATTTTTTTTTTTTTTTTTTTAAATAACAGTATCAGAAAAATATAGAATTATTATAATGGTTTTACAGATGGTACCAATGCATAGAGTATCAAAACCAAATATGGAACTATGTATGCCCATAATAGAAAATTCTGGTTTACGTCTCCCTATAGTGGGGAGGGATGGTGTTAGAGATCTATCAAGTATATCTTTGAGTAGACAGTTGAGGAAAGCTGAAAAGGTCAGTATACGGGGAGTACACGAATGGTGATTTAGGCAGGTCTTATGAGACTAATGAGCATTTATAAAGAAACCATGGGTTCCATTTTAATTCGAATGCTTTTTTAGAATTGGTTATTGTATGATGAAGGTTCTCCATGGATCTGATCTCTTCCACTCTATTCAATACTTGGGAGTAAGGGACCTCGGTGTCTTTCCAGTGATATGCTATGGACCATAACATTGCAACACATATGGTGTGGATAAGCTTTGTGAGATGTGGGGATACCTCTGGAATGTTGTGAAACAGCAAGCATTGATTTTTTTGTCTGCCAGTTTCTCTATTAATGCGAAAATCTGAGACCAGCAGTTGGCAAGTTTATTACAATCCCAGAAAATGTGTTTGAGTGTGCCTATTGCGCCACATCCTCTGAAACAGTTTGGAGGAGTATCAGGAAAGAATTTATTAAGTTGTACTGGGGTGTAATACCAGCGGGTAAAAACTTTTAATGCCGTTTCCTTGATATTAAGGGACTTAGTAGATTTACGTATATTTTGAGACATTATAGACCATTCGGCTGGGGAGAATGTTAGTTGAAGATCAGCTTCCCATTTTAACATATATTGGAGCTTTAGTGAGGAGACATTTGTAATAAAATTTTTGTAAATAGCAGAAATAAGGCCTTTACCCGAGGGATTGTTAAGGCAGATGTGTTCACGTTTATACATTTCAAACTAATGGAATATAAAGTATTGCATCTACTCCCTAATTGGTAGTATTTTGTATTTATTTATATTCAACATTTAGAAAAATTCTGAAAATCCATTAATCCTATATGATCCTATATGGTCCTATATGATGAGAACCTTTTCTAACTGGACATGCACTGAATTTTCATGATGTGAAGCTTGCATGCAAGACTGAGAGGTCACTGAGGCGGCACTGAATATTCGATGCAGCATGGAAATCATTATGTTAATATAACAGATCAGTAAAACCTGTGTTTATTAAAGTTCATATATACCCATTATGTAAGCCATTAAATTATGAAGTTCATCTAATTAAAGTAGTAAATTAAAGTGCTGTGCAGCTGGTGCATAAAATTATAAATGTCACTCAACTCTTAAATGGCAAATTTAATATATTAATACTTACAGATGTTCTTCAAGCTTCTTCTTCAAAAGTAGTGACTAAATGAAGAGGTTGGGGTGAGACAAACACAAATCAGGTTACTCACATATCCTGCACATAAATATTATCAGTGTTAAGTGATATAATTATCAAATTTCACCAAAGTTTGCAAAACATGAAAGATAAAGACGAAGACTGCGACCGTGTGAAAGATCAAGACCGCAGTCACCTAGGTAAGGAAGACTTGGCAGATACTTTGACTGCCTTGATTGCCTTCCGTTATGAAAGATACTATACACATACACACACACACACATATTTACTATTCAAATGAATCTATTAAAGCACACCTATGCTCATATGTTAACATAAAGCTATGTTTACAGATTTTCAGAGATGGAAATCATAGAACAACAGGAAGGCTGAAATAACTTTCCAAAAGGAAATTCTGCTCCAGGTTTTTTCCAGTGCTGCTTACAAAACCAAATGTCACAAAATATTGCAAGCAGTATTAACCACTTGCCACACACATGACGTCATAGGACATTGTGGACTTTGAGTGGAGATATCTTGATGAGGTCTGCAGCTACAGGCATCATCCAGATATCTTTTTTTCAGCTGGCGATTCCCTGCAATGTAAAAGCCATCCTAGTGGCTGACCACTGGATTTCTTTTACAGGCAGCAGGAGGGGAGGGGACACCCCACCCTCTGATGTCTCTTCAGGCTCCCCTGTGCGATCAGGAAGCAAGAGATCTGATCCAAAGAGGGCATGGATTACGACAGAGCTGGCCAAGATGGTCCCCAGCCATCTCTATGACCCAGGAAGGCTGGAAGCGATGTCACCACCGGCTCTGGCAGATGTAAACAGCAATTTTTCCCCCTAGAAAGCAGCGATCAATTTTTATTTTTTTTTTATTTTTATCTCATGCTTTCCTTTTCTTATAGACCCCAGATCTCGCCATAAAGAAAAAACATTAAAAAGGGACAGTGTAAAAATAAAAAAAAATAAATAATAATTAAAAAAAATAATTAAAGCACCCCTGTCCCCTCATGCTCACAGCAGAAGGAAATGCATATGTAATATTGCCGCTATCGTCAGAGTAAGAGCAATAATTCTAGCACTAGACCTCCTCTGTAACTCTAAACTGGTAACCTGTAAAACAACTAAGCATCGCCTATGGAGATTTGTAAGTAATGTAGTTTGGCACCATTCCATGACCGTGCACAATTTTAAATCGTGACATCGTTATCTATTTATTTGGCGTAACCATCTTTTATAGGTCACAAAAATGGGTTATATATTGTGTTTTTTGCATTAAAAATCATTAAAGTGTATTCTATTTTCCCAAAAAATTGTGTTTGAAGAATCACTGCCCAAATCCGGTGTGACATAAATTGCAACTATCGCCATTTCATTCTCTAGGGTCTCTGCAAAAAAAAAAAAAACCCTATATAATGTTTGGGGGTGCGGAGTAATTTTCTAGCAAAAAAAATACAGATTTTTACATGGAGAGACATGTCAAAATTGGCCTGGATGAGGAGAACTGGGTAAAGGAATTTTCTCCAGGAATAGTATATCTGCAAGTCCCCCCCCCCCCCCCCAATACTTACCCAAGCCCGAGAGTGGCTGCTCTCCCGAATCTCTGTCTCTTCATTGGTTCCAGCTGCTAATCACAGCCAGTGATTTCATAAACCCATTTTTAATTCACAATAGAAAACATAATAAATGTTTAAACTGAGAAAATGTACCACTAAGACAAAAATAAGCAGTTTTGAAATTAATGGCAGAAACAGGTTTCAAAAAAGTTGGGACCGGGCAACAAAAAGCTTGCAAAGTAAGTGGTACTAACAAGAAAGAAGATGATTTTGCAACAGGTGAGTAACATGAGGAGTATAAAAAGGTCATCTTAGAAAGTCAGAGGTAAAGAAGTTTACCAATCTTTGGAAATCTGCATCTAAAAACTGTTGAACAATTTCAGAAAAACGTTCAACGTAAAATTGCATACTTTAAATATACTATCTATAGTAGACAATATCATAAAAAGATTCAGAGAATCTGGAGAAATCTCTGTGCACATTGAACAAGGCCAAAACACAATATTGGATGCCTGTGATCTCCAGGTCCTCAGACTGCATTGCATTAAAAACAGGCATGATTCTGTAATGAATATCACTTCATAAGCTCAGGAATACTTCCAAAAATTACTGTCTGTGAACACGTTCTCCATGCCAACCAAAAATTAAGGGTAAAGCTCTATCATGCAAAGAAGAAGCCATATCTCTCATCCTAAAACACAGCTAATCTTATCTGGGCCAAAGCTCATTTAAAATGGTCTGTTGCAAAGTGGAAAATTGTTCTGTGGTCAGACAAATTAAAATCTGACATTTTTGGAAACCATGGGTGCCGAGTCCTCCAGACTAAAAGAGGTTGTAAACCCATACAACTTTTTTTTTGCAACCTGTAATAGAAACACATAATGAGCTAGCATGCATCGCATACTAGCTCATTATGAAATACTTACCTTAGAACGAGCCCCCGCCGTGCCGCCCGCTTACCTGTAAGACGGGTGACATGTCCAGTCGCCCGTCTTCCGGGATCGCGGCATCCGGCCATCTGATTGGCCGGAGCCGCGGTGACGTCAGTCCCGCACACCGCGTGGGAGCCGACAGTCACGGCACGGGGCTCTGAAGAAACGGCACCAGCGGCCGTTCCTTCAGAGCGCATGCGCCAGCGACGTCACTGGCTGCATGTAAGGTAAATATCTCCTAAACGGTACATGTTTAGGAGATATTTACAGTACATATAGGTAAGCCTCATCATAGGCTTACCTATAGGTAAGAGTGTTAGAGGAGGGTTTACTTCCTCTTTAAGAGGGGAGGGATCTTCTGGCTTTTTATCAGCGCTCAGTTGAAAATCCTGCACCTCTGATGGTACGGGAGTGCATTTGTGCATATGGAATGGGCAGCTTGCACTTATGAAAAGGCACCATCAGTACTAAAAGATACATCCAGCTCTTAAAAGCAGCATACGGTCAAGCAAGAATGGGACAACATTCCTCCCCCACAACTCCAGTCACTGCTCTCTTCAGTTCCCGGATGTTTACAGTGTGTTAAAAGAAGAGAGGATGCTACACTGTGGTAAAAATGACCCTGTCCCAATGTTTTTGGAATTGTGATTGTACTTTGCCAGCTTTTTGTTGCCCTGTCCCAACTTTGAGACATGATGCTGCCATCAATTTCAAAATTACTTTATTTTTTTTCTTAAAATGGTATATTTTCTCAGTTTAAACATTTGATATGTTTTATATTCTCTATTGTGAATAAAATATGGGTTTATGAGATTTGCAAACCATTGCATTTTGTTTTTATCTAGATTTTACACAGCATCCCAACTTTTTTGAAACTGGGGTTGTAATATGGATAGAGACCGCATTGAAATTACTTTTCACTATACTTGACTGATTCTAATTTAACCACCTCAATACTGGTCACTTTCACCCCCTTCCTGCCCAGGCATATTTGCCGCGTTTAGTGCTGTTAAAGTTTGAATGATAATTATTCAGTCACGCAACACTGTACACATGACATGTTTATCATTTTTTTTCACACAAATAGAGCTCTTTTGGTGGAATTCAATCACCACTGGGTTTTTTTTTTTACTTTTTTGCGCTACAAATGAAAAAGAAAATGAATTTTTCTTAGTTTGTTATAAGATTTGGCAAAGAAGTAATTTTTCTTCATACATTTTGACTAAAATTTATACTGTTACATTTCTTTGGTAAAAATAACCCACATCAGCGTATATTATTTGTTCTGTGGGAAAGTTACAGAGTCTTCAAGCTATGGTACCAATCACTGAAAATTGATCACACCTGTTGTACTGACGGCCTATCTAATTTCTTGAGGCCCTAACATGCCAACACAGTACAATAGCCCCCAAATGACCCCTTTTAGGAAAGTAGAAAGTTCAAGGTAATTTAAGAAGAGGCATGGCGAGTTTTTTGAAGTTGTAATTTTTCCCCACAATTCTTTGGAAAATGAAGAAATTAAATATTTTTTTTTTTCTTCCCCACAAAAATGTCTTATTAACAAGTTGTTTCTCACACACGACGTAGGCATACTTGCAACTTCACTCTAAAACATATTCTGCTACTCCTCGTGTATTACCTTTCACAGCCTGGCCACATAGAAAGGCGCAACATCAAAGGAGTACCTTCAGGCATTATCCACTTTAAGAACAGGCCTTCTTCTGATACTTTTTGTTTACAAGTAAAAATCTGTATTTTTTCTAGAAAATTAGAACCCCCCAAACATTATATATTTTTGTAGCAGAGGCCCCAAAGAATAAAATGGTGGGTTTTGTAAATTCTTATGCCACACGGAATCTGCACAGCAGTTTTTCTAACGCAATTTTACACACTAATGCATAAATATATTTGAATGGACTTCAATGCACACAGACAATAGAAAAGCCACATTTTTGGTCAAATATAATTGGTTTTGCGCCGGGTAAATAGATATCAAACATGTCTTACTTCACAATCGCGCACGCTTGTGAAATGGTGCCAAACTTCGGTATTTAAAATTCTCCATAGTCAATGTTTTATAATCCTTTACTGGTTTCCAGTTTAGAGTTATACAGAGGGTCTGGGCCTAGAATTATTGCGATCTCTGACATACGCAGTGATACCTTGCATATGGTGCGGTCGCCATTTACATATGCGTGCAGGACCAATGTGCACGTTCGCCTTTGCACGGGGTGCTTTCAATTTTTTATTTATTGGTGGGACACTGGTACACTAAACAGATGTTTTTGTGCACTGGTACAGATGTAGATGTTGCAAATAAACACTTTTGCAGATGTTTTTGTGCATAGATACAGATGTTGATTGGACACGGTCAGAGATGTTCATGGGGCAAGGACAGTGGTGCTTGGTGTACTGTGTGGGGATGGCTGCAGTCTGTGTGATCTACGAAAGAACTCTGTAAAATCATTACTTACACAGAGAGCTGTCAGCACCCCCCCCCCCCCCCCCCACTGAGGTCAGCGGGGAGAATTGACACAGAGACACGTGTCTGTTTACACAGTGAAGGCTATAATTGGACACAGCACAGCCATCACGTGATTGGGAGGGCCAATCACAGCGTCCATATTCCAATCTGTGTTTGGCTGTGATGGAAGATCACAGCAATCACAGTATTGCATGACGGCGCACCAAACACCCATTCTGAGGTACGTACGGGTATGTCGACTCAGAGCAACAAAGCTCCCACCCCGCCCTTTAAGTACAGTGGGGGGGGGGGGGGGGGGGGGGAGCGGTTACAAGAAATAAAAATTTGTTTTTCTATGAATAACCATACATACTCCAAACATAATCACTGCATAACTGTATATAGAGCCAAGGTGACTGCTGTTATAGGAGTGATGGTAATCCTGTGTGATTTTTGTGTGTGTATTGTATTCGTGCACAAATCCCTAATGTAAACAAAGCAATGATATAATTCATAATTGACTTCTATATATTCCACTGTGAATCATGAATCACACTACATTTACATGGAATACAAACATTATTAAAGCGGAGCTCCAGGCAAACTGCTAAATATACATACAAATACATTTATGAAAAACAAATGAGAGAGCAGTTTTAGCCATTTAAAAAAAAAAATATTTTTAAGTTCTGAGAGTAATGCAGCTCTGCCACACAGCACGATTCGATCTGGCAGGGAAAGAGGCTTGATTTTTCTCTGCTGTAGTAAAAAAAAAAAAAAAAAAAACACGTGTTTCTCCCCAGCCTGAGACTGGACAATGAAAAGAGAAACAGAAGATGGATTAAAGTGGTTGTGAAGTCATTATGTCTACTTTCTAGTACCCCCTCAGTTTTATCGCGTAATATCACTCAGTGCCTTGGTTTTAAAAAAAATGAAGGGCCGAAATACCTTATTTTGCAGCACCGCTGTGCAATCAGCAGATGTCCCGGCGCTCTCATGCCCGCTCTAAGGACTACAGAGAGAGGGGCTGAGGTTCCCGTCGACGTCAGTCGGGAAGAGAGGAGAGCCTTGGGCGATCACATGACCGCCCAGTGGCGATCTTCAATAAGGTATTGCGCTACTTCATTTTTATAAAACAAAGGCAGAGAGCAATATAGCAGGATATAACAGGATAAAACAGTGGATTCTACTAAGGACACCGTTATTTTACCATAGTTTTATCAGCAGCAGGGGAGGGGCGGGAAGGAGATGGCTCACACAAACAAGCTGACAGGCATAGAGGGAAGGGGAGAGAGGACAGGAGGCGGCACATAAACTGACCTTGGTGCCAAGGCTTAGAGGTCATGATAAACCGTGGTCTGTTTACAGGGGGGTGAGAACCAGGCAGGATTAGCCAGGTATTTTATAAGATAGAAAGGGCCAAATTACACAGCACAAGCACTTTGCTGTATAACATGTGTTAAAGGAACAAGATCATATATATTTTTTTTTTTTTAGGGTTACAGCCACTTTAACTCGTCTCTCTGTGGCTCTGCTGTCTCCTACTATTAGCAGGTTTCTTGCTAGCTCATGAGCACAGCAGCACAACCGATTGGCTTCTTGTGCTGCTTCTCCCTCTCCCAGTGTGAACTCTGCTGCACAAGGGATTGCAAAAAGCTGATAACAGACAAAAATCAGAAACTAAGGCTGGCCATACACTATACAATTTTCTTGTTCAACTTTCCTTTAGATTTACCAAAACCATGTAATATAGGGTCAAACCTAAACACTTTCAATTTGTATGCAGTCAGACAGGCCCTTGCACTACATAGTTTAAGGTAAATCTAAAGGAAACTGAATAAGAAAATTGTATAGTGTATGGCCAGCCTTACATTGCACACATTTAAAAATACATTTATAGACATAATGTGCTGTATGACTGCACTCTTTAAAATAGATGGAGTTCAGCTTTAACCAGTAATAAATTACAAAAATAAAATACTTACTATTGCCTTGTGTGCAAAACAATCCAATTACCAGAAGCATTGAGAAAAAGATTTACCAAATTATATTTCACGTTAATTCCATACAGATGAATCATTGTGCATTAATATTAACTTCCAATACTCCCATACTTAAAAGGAAAGTTTTGCAAACCCTTGCCTTTTCAACTCATTAAACAAGTGATAAAGAATATTATGGTGCAAGGCAGAGATCTACAAGCAGCTCTTGCACTGTATAATGTGTGTTTATACAGTACATATAGTACATTTATTAAGAATACTAAAAAGGTGTTCATAGGAAAAACCTCAACTCAAAAAAAAAAAAAAATAAGGATTTTACGGTAAGACAAAAATCCAGGTTTTTCTCTGATGTTCCTTGACGGAAACACAGCTCCACATCTTGACCCTTGGGTTTATGCTGCCCCCTACAGGAGTAGGACACTAGGGGGAAAAAAAGTTTGACTACACCTATACAGCAGTCCCAGGGGGTTTACTCCCACTTCCTGCTATAGGTCTTCAGTTTTGAAACAAGCAGTGTCAGAAGAACATATAACCCAACTCAATAGAGAGGCGGGTGCTGTGTCCATCAATGAACATCAGAGAAAAGGATTTTACGGTAAGACAAAAATCTTTTCGTTCATTGACGGACGCAGCTCCACATCTTCTTGACCCTTGGGACTTCCCAAAGTAGTGTCAACATGAGAGGTGGGAAGAACACAGCAATAAGTACACTTCCCAAAAGGCTAAACATAGCCAACCAGGTAAAAAAGCTCAACCAGTAACAGGAGCTCACCTGAAAAAAATACACCCTCAAAGAGGAATAATCCTCTCCAACAGCAGCCTGCAAAACCTTGCAGCCAAAGGCAGCAGCCGCACATGCCAACACATCCACCTTATAACATTTTGTTAAAGTGTGCATGGACGACCAGGTGGCCACCTTGAAAACCTGTACCACTGTTGCCTGATGACGGAAGGGCCAGGAGGCACTAAGCGCCCTTGTAGAATGCGCCTTAACAGGGAAAGGAGGATCCTGACCCTTAATGGATTAGGCCTGCACCACCGTCTGCCTGATCCATCTGGAAATGGTCGCAGCAGACGCGGCCAGCCCCTTATGGAGTCCATCGGTATGGACAAATAGGGAATCTGATTTTCGGAATGACTAAGTCGCCACCAGGTACACCCTGATTGCCTGAACCACATTTAAAGAATGTAAGGCAATCTCTTTAGGGTGCTTAGGCTTAGAATACAAGGAAGGCAACACAATGTCTTCAGTTAAATGGAAAGCAGAGCTGACCTTAGGAAGGAAGTACTGGCAGGGGACGAAGCACCACTTCGTCTCTGTGAACCACCAGGTAAGGTGAACGACAAGACAACGCAGCCAACTCAGACACCCTGCGCGCAGAAGTAATATCCTCCAAGAAGACTACCTTCCACGACAAAGTAAGCAGAAGAAGCTCACGAATATTTTCAAAAGGAGGTTTCTAAAGAACCGACAGCACCAAATTGAGGTCCCAAGGAGGTAACTGAGACCTCACCGGGGGAGCCATGTGGCAGACCCCATTAACAAAGGTATGAACCAAGGAATTTGTGGCCAAAGGGCGCAATAAGAAAATTGCCAGGGTCGAAATCTCCCCTTTGATGGTACCCAAGGCCAAACGCTGATCTACACCTCTTCAGAGAAACTCCAAGACCCGAGACACCGAAAAGGAATGGGGAGAAACCCCCTTAGACTCACACCACACAATGTACGCCTTCCAGACGCAATGATAAATCTTCCTAGAAGTAGATTTTCTAGCTTTTAACAGCATAGGAATCACCGATTCAGACACCCCTCTATCCTTCAGCACCTGGCTTTCAAAAGCTAAGCCGTTAAAGCCAGCGACTGTAAAGCAGGATGAAGATTGGCCCTTGAGCTAAAAGATCTTCTCGGAGATGGAGTCTCCAAGGGGCATCGGTGACCAGCCGTACCAGGTCTGCATACCAAGAGCTGCAAGGCCAGTCCGGGGCCACTAGGATGACCGGAATCCCTTCTGCCTCAATTCTTTGCAGGAGTCTTGGCATTAGAGTTATCAAAGGAAACGCGTATATCAGATGATACCGGCCCTAAGGGGCCACCAGAGTGTCTGAGCCGTCAGCCAGAGGATCCCGAGACCTTGCTACGAACCTCTGCATCTTCCTGTTGAGACGAGAGGCCAACAGGTTCACATCGTGAGTCCCCCACTGGAGACACAGTTGATGACACACCTCTGGATGGAGAGACCATTCTCCCTGATCCAACGTATGCCCACTGAGGTAGTCCGCCTGCCAATTTTCCACCCCTGGAATATGCATATCAGAGATGGCTGGAACAAAGAGTTCTGTCCACCTTAGAATGCCAGCTACTTCCCGGGCTGCTAGGGCACTATTGGTGCCCCCTTGATGAATGACATAAGCCATGGCCGTGTCATTGTCCGATTGAATCCTTTCTGGGCGCCCCTGCAGACGATCCATCCAATGGGTCAGGCAAAGTATGATCGCCCAATTTTCCAGGATATTGATCGGCAGGCTGGAGTGGTGACCACTGTCCAGAACAGGGGAAGAAAGAATTTTCCCTGTCGAAATGCCGGAGAGCGGAGCCACCAGATCAGGGTCCCTCTCGTACCCCGGCTGAACAGTATCAGATTGTCTAGAGACTGTGGATTCTTGTTCTATTTGGCAAGAATCTCCTTTTGCAGAGATCTGCTATGGAACTGAGCAAACAAATGTGCCTCGAAGGTGGAGACCATCAGGCCCAGCAATTGCATGCAGGTCCTGAGAGATGACCGCTGGTTGGACAACAGGACCCGAATCGCATCCTGCAACTTCTGGAGTTTCTCCTCCAGAAGAAACACCCGGGCTAACGCTGAGTTCAAGGTCAGGCCCAGGTAGTCCAGTTTTTGGGAATTCAGTTTCCACCCGAACTCTTGCAAAGTTTGCACTGAAACGTCCAGATTGTCTTGGAAGGCATTTGGAGACTCAGCTCGCGGAAGGAGGTCGTCCAGGTACCCCAGTACCGCAATCCCTTCTATCATAGCAGTGCTAACACTGGGGCCAAAACTTTTGTGAACACCCGAGGAGCCAAGGCGAGACCAAAGGGTAACGCCACAAATTGGTAATGCTACTCGCCCACAGCAAAGCGAAGGAAACGCTGATGCCTGACATATATTGGTATATGAAGGTAACTGTCCGTAATGTCGATAGAGGCTAGAAAATCCCCTTGAAGGGATGCCACTACCGTGCGAATAAGACTCCATCCAAAATTTCTGAAACCACCCAAAGCAGTTCAAGGCCTCGAGATCCAGGATTGGACGGACCTTACCTTCCCTCCTGGGAACAGTATACAGGTTTGAATAAAACCCCTGAAAAAGTTCAGATTCTGGAACTGGTACAATGACCCCTTGTGAGAGAAGATCCTGTACCACCCCAAGAAGACCTCATAGGCGATCTGGGGAAAAGCGCAGGTTGGAAGGGAAGAACATGGCTGGAGGCAAGGACCGAAACTCAATCTTGTAAAGTGGACCCATTTGTCTTGAATGAAGGAGGTCCAAGGATCCAGAAAGAAGTGAAGACGCGCCCCCCCCCCCACCCCAGATACAGGTCAGGGTACCCCCTTCAGGCAGAAGTGGGCTTGTCTGCAGTACCGGAGGAACCCACTCTCGGCTTACTAGGCCAGGGTCTCTTGTAACCCCCTGCGGGGTTACAGGCAGATTTTGACCCTTAGATCCCGAGGGACGAAAGGACCGATTTTGGGTGGAGAAGAAAAGGCCACGTTTGCGACGAGACTCTCTGCTTCTGGTAGTCTGTGGAAGCAGAGTACTCTTTCCTCCTGTAAGCCCCTTAGTGATCTCCTCCATGGAAGCTCCGAACAGGCGGCCTCCTACAAAGGGGAGATCAGTCAATACCTTCTTGGAAGCCTGGTCCGCAGACATACTGCAACCCCTAGATCAACTGGTCCGCCCGCTTCGCCAGGGTCAAGAGGAGGCTGTCCCCCTTCCAAATCCTGGCGCAGGAGCTTAGCCCATTCCGTCAAGGTCTGGGAAACCAAGGTTATGGCAAATACCAGCCGCAAAATGGAACCTGCCATGGTAAAAAAGGTATTAGACCAGAGATTCAGCTCTCTTGTCAAAAGGGTCCCTAAAAGGACAGAGTCCTCCACCGGGAGAAGGATGGCTTTATTCAACCTGGAAACCTGAGAGTCCACCATAGGTGGTACTGTCAGTTTCTTTAACAGGGACTCTTTATAAGGATAGCGAAATGCGTAGTTACCCCAACCGTCTTTTGGGGAACCCCACTGACTCGCAACAATGCTGTCGAAATAGGCGGGAAAGGGGAATACCTTTGCTGCCTTTGAGGCTCTGCGGGTACCATAGTGCACCGACGCAGCTGTAGCTGTGTTCTCGAAGTTTCTAAGCTATGCGTGGGTGAATGGGGGGTGGTCTGCAGAGGGACCCCTATAGTGAGGGGGAGCATTATGTGGGAAGGAAGGGCGCTCAGGGGTGCACTAACCCAGAGAGGAGCCCGCATCCACCCCAAAAAGCCACCAGAAGGAAGGAAGACACTGCTCACCACACCTTGGGACCGCAAGGGCACCCCTCCAGGCAGACCACCGCACCATCTTGGAATGGGGGTGCTGCGGGCCAGAGGCATGCTGCTACTCAGGTCGTGACTAAGGTCGTGACCAAGGCTAAGCATCCTCATGAGGCGTTTCCTTGCCGGCCAGCCCCCTTTCAGTGGGGCTATGTCACGGCCAACCTAGCGCGGAACTGAGGTCGGGTCTAGCTCGCTTGCCAGACTGGGGAGACCGTAAGGATCCAGAATATCCATCCGTCGCCCCGTCCAGCAGTTGATTGTAGTTCTCACAGGAACATAAAAGCAGCAAAAAATTACATTTAAAAAGGGAAAAAAAATGCTGGGACCAGAGATCCCAGCAAGGAACTAGGCAGGAAGTGGGAGTATAACCCCTGGGACTGCCCTATAGGCATAGTCAAACTTTTTTCCGCCTAGTGTCCTACTCCTGTAGGGGGCAGCATAAACCCAAGGGTCAAGAATACGTGGAGCTATGTCCCCCAAAAAACGAAAGAGAAAAAAGCTAAAAGAAAGGGGTGGTGTGCTACTCAGGTGTGTGAAATAAATTAATAGTACTAACATAAGCAATACAATCTTCCAAGGAGTGCAATACACTGAAATAACAAATCAGAAAAAAACTGCAAAAATGTAAAAAAAATAAAAATAAATTATATATATATATATATATATATATATATATATATATATATATATATATATATATATATATAAAAATGTGTCCATGTGAATGTGAGCACATGGAACATGCTGCTGTGAATTCATTTGTGAGATTAGGGAAAGAGAAAATCTTTAACACTTTGGAGTCTGGTGTTTAATTCTCTTTGACCTCTTTGCAGCTAATGAGCAAAGAAACTCCAGTGTCAATACGAACAGATGCTTATGCTGAACTTGACCGACAGGTAACCCTCTCTTTTTCATACCAAAGGATGCCAACTACTTGAACATGACTCATAACAGTCCCACATGTCTACTCTTGACTAATCGATGATTCTAGGGATGCACCGAAATGAAAATTTTGGGCCGAAACCGAAAATGCAGGATGCCCTTGGCCGAAAACCGAAACCGAAAATTACTTTTTCCCCCAAAAAAATTTTAAATGGATAGAACAGGGGCATACACCAAAAACAGGCAGCGACGTACATCTGTAGCTGCCACCCTGTCACAGTATATGTACTGTGATGGGTTGGCAATAGGTTAATTTAATTACCAATGGTATTTGTATTATGAAGCATGAGGGGTTAATGTATTGTCACTGCAGGTCACTCATCTATTAGTGATCGACCAGTGGCAGGTAATTAAGCCCTTTGTGCTGCATTAGTGCAACCAGAGTTGTAATTAACACTGATACTGGTTGCACTAATGCAGCAAAAAAGGGTTGATTACCTGCCACTGGTCGATCACTAATAGATGAGTGACCAGCAGTGACAATACACTAACCCCTCATGCTTCATAATACAAATACCATTGGTAAGCTGCCTCGCCCACCCCCCCCCCCACTGCCTCAGCGTCCCCCTCCTCGGGTGTCCTGCATTCAAAAGTCCCGCCTCTCAATGACGTCCCTACTACGATCTGTGCATGAATGGACATACCAGGCGGGGGGGGGGGGGGGGGGGTTTGTAGGGCGGGGCGAGCGGCCGCTATAGAGAGAACTAATGTGATCCTTCACTGTCAGCTCAGCACGTCTGTGTGTGAATGAGAACAGAACAGAACTGAGCTGACACCGGGCGGGGGGCGGGCGGAGCGGCCGCTATTAGCTGTAACTATGTGAGAGCTTCACTTCCTTGTCAGCGGAGATACATGCCTGACAAGGAAGTGAAAGGCTCACATAGTTACAGCTAATATCGGCCGCTCCGCCCGCCCCCCCCGCCCATTGTCAGCTCAGTCCTGTTCTCATTCACACATTGACGTGCTGAGCTGACAGTGAAGGATCACATTAGTTCTATCTATAGCGGCCGCTCGCCCCCCCCCTGCCTGGTATATCCATTCATAATGCACAGATCGTAGTAGGGACGTCATTAAGAGGCGGACGGCCGGCCAGAGGCGGGACTTTTAAAACCTGCCCTGCGCTGCGCTGCGCCCTCCTCCTTCCCCACGGCGGCCATATTTATTTTCGGCACTGTTAACCCATTATCGGCCGAAATTAGATAGGCTCATTTTCGGCCGATAATTTCGGTGCCCGAAATTTCGGTGCATCCCTAGATGATTCTTTATAAATAGTTAAAGAAAATTACTGAAGAGCTAAATGATGCCTTGGCAGCAAAAGAAGAAATTTCCCAGCGGTGCCATGAACTAGATATGCAGGTTAGTATTCCTGTGCAAATGCTTACTGGCTACTATATCTGCAAAATGTTAAAATCAAGCACAATTTGTCATGTGTAGAATATTAAATTATATCATGTCTGGTGGGATGAAATGCCCACCAGCTTCTTGCCTTCAGATTCCTGGCAGTCTTCATAAGGTGTTGTATATATAGTCTTTTAAGAGACCATTGGAACACTGCCTACATCTGGCTGCACCCAGGGAAGCAACCCCCCAACGTGCTGCTTACAAGGTTCATCAAAAACATAAGCAGTAGTTCCTCTTTGTGTATGTGCCCTTGTCTGTTTTCCCAAACAAAATGCAAGAACATGCTGTATTTAGTTGTTTGTCTCTGCCCAGTGCAGGAAGAGCTTAGATGCTCTCTTTAGCCACTACCTTCCCAAGCCTATTCGGACACTTCGCTCTTACATGTAAAAATCTACCTTTTTTTTTTTTAGTAGAAAATTACTTAGAACCCCCAAACAATATATATATATGTGTGTATATATATATATATATATATATATATATATATATAATATAATTTAAATATATATCCACACGTGCAAACAATGAAAAATCAAAAGAAAAGTATTTAGAACTTGATGAAGGGTGTGAAGAAAAATATTTTTTAAGTTCATACATTCAATTGATTAGTCAGGTGTTCTCACCTCTACAATTTGAGAGTCAATACTTGTGAATAAATATAAAGTCTTCCACTCAGTTGAGTGACTTCTCCTCTCAACGTATTATCCCCAGATATGTGAATAAAAAGATAAACAACATATAGTGTAATATGCCAAAAAAGGAGCTAGTGACGTGAGGCTGTTCCACACACGGACCTGTATCACCAATAGCTGTATCTTTTAAAGGAGATACTACAGGATTTAAAGGCTTTTTTACTTTGTGCTTCAGGTGAACGCACATTTTAGCCACACACATTGGTGGAAGAATCTTACCCATTTTTTTGGGGCACCGCACAGTGTTCATAGCACATGTGGATTGGTTGTTTTCACTTGATACCACTTCACTTGCACGGATGTGCTATTAACAGCACGGTTTTTCACATGCACTGTTGGAATAGTGACTGATGATCCAATTATATTTATGTTTTTTTGGCATTTTTTATGACAATATTACACTATATGTTGTTTATCTTTTTATTCATATATCTGGGGATAATACGTTGAGAGGAGAAGTCACTCAACTGAGTGGAAGACTTCATATTTATTCACAAGTATTGACTCTCAAATTGTAGAGGTGAGAGCACATGACTAATCAATTGATGAATAAATGAGAATTAAAAAAATATTTTTCTTTATTCACACCCTTCAACAAGTTCTAAATACTTTTCTTTTGACTTTTCATCGTTTGCACATGTGGATATATGTACTATATATATATATATATATATATATATATATATACACATATATATATATATATATATATATATATATATATATATATATATATATATATATATATATATACACACACACATTTTTTTTTTTTTTTTTTTGGAAGAAATATTTTGCTTTTTTCAGTATATTGCCCTTCTTGGAAGATTTCATTGCTGTTAGTACCATTAGTTTTATTTCAAACACCTGAATAGCGCACCACACCACCCCTTTCTTTTATATTTTACCCTGCAAGCCTTTGAGTACTTGTTTTGGTGAGTGCTGCAGTTCGTCTATAGGTGTGGTTAGTAGCCATCAGAGCAGCCCACCTGTTCCTATACTTTTTTGAAAGAGAAAAATCACTTTATCTAAAAACTTTCTTTGAAGTACATCTAAGCACCAAAATAATGATGTTACATGTTGCAATTTACCAATCCTTAAATGTGGTAGCTGAATTAGTGTTCTGTTTTTAGGCACTTTTTTCCCCTTTATTTTCACCTGGTGATCCAACTAGTAACACACTTCTGGTCTTAAAGAGGATTTCTGTCCCCCACGGAAAAAATACTGTAGCTGCTGACTTAATATTAGGACTTACCTGTCCAGGGTTCCTGCGATGTCGGCACCCAAAGCCAATTTTCGGAACGGCTCTTAGGTGCTATTGCCGCCATTTAAGGTAAGGGAAACTGGCAGTGAAGCCTTTCAACTTCACAGTCAGTTCCCTACTGCACATGCGCAAAGCGTGCTGCCCTTTCTAATTGGCCCAGCAGCGGAGGAAGGAGGAGGGGAGCCGAACGTCTGAGGGACGGCGCTGTCTCCTGGAAGTGGGGAAGGGTACCTGTCAAAAACAGGTACACGCTCCTCCCTCCCCTATGACATCAAATGTGGCACTGGAGGGGGGTGGGGGGAATGGGGAGGGAGAAGAGGCATATAAAACGGAATTTCCACTTTTGGGTGGAACTTCGCTTTAAGGTAATTCCTCTATCTATTGAGGAACAACATATCAACTCCTGCACAAAAGTGCTGCCAGGGGAGGGTTGTTTTAGATGGATTTATAGACTTGTACCGATTTACAGACATTTACATAAGGGACTAATAAATTAAAGAAGAACTACATTTAGGTAGTAAAAAACTGAGTGGGGATTTCTTTATTGCATAAAGGCATGCCGGGTCTCTTCTGCAATATCAAATAACCGCCTGCTTGTTTGCAGTCTTCTCCGGATTACTGGCACACTCTGGCCATGCTAGAATCAATAACCCCCGTGTGCATACGCTAGATGACATCATTCCCCATTGGTCAATCAAGTGGTTAAAAACCTGACACCGAGAAGTGGTTGGGGAGAAGTTGACAGCAGCCAGCAAAGAATGTAACCTTTGCATTTCCTGGAAGGTGGAGGTTAATTCCACTTTAAAGCCTAACTTCAGCTAACACTTTTTTTTTTAAGACGTTACAGAAACTCTTTCAATCCATTTGGGATAAAAGTTTTACATGAATTTGATCATTGCAAGCAATCGTGACAGTGTTAACTGGTTTGTCTCAACACTGCAGGACAGTTTATTGTGTTGAAAAATAACAGATTAACTGGTTAGACCACTAGGTGAAAAAAAAGGAAGGAAAGCCTAAAAAAGAAAAATGAATGCATTCATCACATTGAGGAATTTGTAAGCTGCAATATATTTTCTTTTGGGTTTAATACGGCTTTAAACTTACTGTATAGAAATAGGGCACTCTCTTTCCTTCAATATGCTTGTGGTATCTCAACTGGAGTTTTTCTCAAGTTTAATTAAAGATCTTCTGCTCCTAAACTTTCAGAGAGCTTGCAAAAAGACAAAAAACTTTTTTTTTTTTTAAAGAGACCTTAAGTGAAACTGACCCAACAGGAAAATAGAGGAAAACCTGCACACAGCTGCAGGGACTTGCAAAGATTTTTTAAAGTGCACATTGCAAAGTGAAAGGTTCTTTGCAAAGTGAACATACAGCTCCAAACAGTCATGATGAGGTGTACCTGCCTATAAAGAGTCTTAATATTGTCATAACATATAGCCAAACAAACTAAGGTCTCTTTTAGGCCCCTTTCACACTAGTGCAACTTGTCCCGCGATTTTGGACCGCAAAATCGCATAACAGGTCATTTTCTATTATTTTCAATGAGCCCCATTCATATCAGTGCGTTTTGAAGTCGCGCCGACTTCAAAGTAGTTCCTGCACTACTTTGCCACGATTTGATTGCATTTTGAGCCATAGCCTTAGCTTTCAAAGTCGCGTCGCAATCGCGTCAAAGTCGCGGCAAAATCGCATCGCATAAGTGTGAAAGGGGCCTTAGGCAGAAACATCAGCATGGCTATTGGAAGTGGCGTGTTCGCTTTGCAATATAAAATAAACACAAGGGCCTACTGCTGTGTGCTAGATTTCTTCTTTATGGATTATGGGCTGGTGGAGACTAGGCTGAAATCCAATATTTTTCAATAGCCTTAGCAGAGATAAAGATGTGGAGCAGTGTCACCTTGGTTAAATTGTATTTTACCCCAACATTTCATATTTCTGTTAGGGGTCTGTTTTACCATGTACTTGTATAAAAAAAAAATCCTGTTCTCTTTGCATTGCTTATTTTGTGTGAAATACCTGATGATCCTGCCAGTCCCCCTGCTTTCTTACTTTAAACTGACCAGGTCATGGAAGCACATATATCCCAGCATGTGCAGTTTTCTTCTTTGCATTCTATTTGTGAAAACTTCCTGCCTATAATCCAATTGTCAGACTTCTGAGGACACGTCCCCTGAACAGCTAATCAATGGGTCAGTATTCTGCTGTTTCTCTGCTGACACCACCCCCCCCCCCCCCCACTGCACAGACCTTCACTGGAAGATTGGTGTACAGTATACACACCCCATGCCCAGCTCATCACAGTGTATTTTCCTTTCAGCATTCTACACTGGACTGGGTCTGTGTTCCATTCAAGCTGTTGCGGTCATGCTCCTGATCACCTCAAGCATTCTCCTGATCACCTTAAGCATTCTCCAACCCCACCTCTCTAAGCCCCTTCTGCAGCTGAGAACACTGTATGTGTGATCACTTTTGAACATTTGCACAACAGATACAATGAAGGTTATACAGAGAAAAGTTTTTGTCATCACACATTTCATTTCTCTTTAAATGATTTGCAGCTATGACCATACTGTGGTGTTGTCATGAAGTTGAAGGGCAAAAAATACAGTTATATGTAGACTAGAGCACAGTGGGCCCAATTCGATTGTAAAAAGATTCTACTTGCATCATATTACTTATCTCTGGGTGTTGCTGTTAAAGCCATTTCTACAGTAGTGTGTGGGGTAAGCTTTTTTCTTTTCATTGTAATGCCTCATGCACACTGGATGTTTTTACAACTGCTCCTAAGGGCATCTGGCATTTTTTTTACTGCCTCTAAACTACTCTCCATGTTAGCCTATGTGTCCATGCACAGATACGCTTTTAGCAGCGTTTGGTGTCAGGAGAGTTTAGAGGCAGGACAAAGAACCCCTATGTCCAGGAGTAGCAGAGTTTTGGCAGAAAAAATGCTTGACGCTGCTAAGCATGTCTTAAACACGCCTAAAAGCTAGGCGCATTTAGCATTTCAGCGATTATTCATTTCAATGGCCAGAATAATGGGCAATGAAATAAACGCCCAAATGCTGCTAAACGTTTTTGAAAAAATGCAGCTTGGGTGAATTTTTAAGGCCAATTTTCAGCCAGGAGAAACAGCATTTTACAATAAACCAGTGTGCATGAGGCCTAATGTAATCCAGGGATAGACAAGGGCTTTAAGGTTCAAGTTAGGCTATTTAAATGTAACCAGGGATCAGTAATGGATTACCCACCTTAAAGCATCCAAAAGATATTTGATGGATTATCCACACTTTCTCAGGATAAATCCAGGCATTACAGATTCATTAAGTACATTTAAAATAGGGAAGAAAAAAAAAAAAAGAGGCAAAATGGTCTTTTAAAATAGAGGTTCAATGTCTAGTTTCATAATTTAGGGAGTACCATTGTTTGTAACAAGAGGCTGTGAACAGTTACAACAGTCTATTTTTTTTTCCTATCTCCTACTGTAAATTACAAACGTGGGGGCATATTTAATGTGATATTTACCAAACATTCACTGGTGGTGAATCAATCACTGTATTTTAAAACTTATACACCTGGAAGATTCACCTACACTGGAGGTTTGGTAAAAGTCACATTCACTGCTTTATGAATATGGTGCTTTTAACAGCTTCTTTTATTCTAATTTATGTTTGTTGATTTCTTTTTTAAAAAAAAAAAGGATGTTCAGGCATATTTTCTAACATATACCAATATTCAGGTAACAAATCTGTAGCATAGCTTGGTGGAAATTTCACTTACATCTTCGGCTTTGGCCCCTTGTTCTTGTAATGATTTTTGAAGCTCTTCTACTTGTGACTGTACTTCCAAAAGCCTCTGATTTACTAGCCTAACAATTAAAAAAGAAAAGTACATGACAACCCAAAGATATTAGGTTATTAAAAAGAAAAAAAACAACAAATCAAAAAGTAAAACTATAAGCTCAGACAGAACACTAAAGCACAATCTGGCCTCTGGTACCTGTTTTCTGTCTCCAGCTCATTTTTCCGCATGTTTGCATCATCAAGCAAGCTTTGTAACAAAGCAATTTTTTCATTGTCTGATCCTTCTTGATTAATTTTTAACATCTTATTTTCATGCTGTAGGCGGATTAGCTTCTCCCTAAGGAAATTTAACAAAATGTGTCACACATCTGTTTTTTGTACTCACACATTACTGTAATGCAAATGTGTTCTACTGATCCAACGTATGAAAAAGGACTTCATTCACTTTAGCAACCTCTTAACCGCTTGCCGATCAGCCGCCATACTGTGGCGGGTCGGCTCTGTCCCGCGAAACGACGTACCTGTACGTCGTTTCCCAGGGCCGCTAGTGGGGGCACCAATCAGCAGGTCCAGCAGCCGTGATGTCTGCCGGGCACCCACGATTGCTCCCCGTGGAGATAGAACTGCAGCCTGCCGTCGTTAACAAGGCAGACTGCTGTTCTGTCAGTAAATGTACGCAGGGATCCTGTGTTCCTCCTATTTAGGGACACCAGTCTCTGTGTTCATTCAGCAAGCCCATCCCCTACACAGTTAGAAAGCCCCCCTAGGGACACATTTAACCCTTTGAATGCCCCTGGTGATAACCTCTTCCCTGGCAGTGTCATTAGTACAGTAACAGTGCATATTTTTAGCACTGATTACTGTAGTAATGTCACTGGTCCCCCCCAAAATTGTCAAAAATGTCAGTTAGGGGTCTGCTCTGTCTGTAGCAATGTCGCAGTCCAGCTAAAAATTGCTGATCGTTACCATTACTAGTAAAAAAAAAAAAAATAAAAAAATGACAAATCTTTCCCCCTAGTTTGTAGACGCGATAACTTTTGCGCAAAGCAATCAATATACACCAATTAGATTTTTTTCAATCAAAAATATGTAGCAGAATACATATTGGTCTAAAATGATGAAAACAGTTGATTTTAAATTTTATTTGATTGGGAACGTTTTATAGCAGAAAGTAAAAAATATTGGGTTTATTTCAAAATTGTCGCTTTTTTTGTTCATAGCGCAAAAAAAGAAAGTCGCAGAGGTGATCAAATACCACCAAAAGAAAGCTCTATTTGTGGGGAAAAAAGGACATCAATTTCAATTGGGTACAGTATCGCACAACCGCGCAATTGCCAGTTAAAAACGCAGTGCTGCATCACAAAAAATGGCCTGGTCATTAAGGGGGTAAAACCTTCCAGTCCAGAAGTGGTTAAACCACGTCTGAATCCCATATCACAAAAGGCTTGGGTATGCTAACAGTAAACACCGCTTTATATTGATCTACGATGCAATACCTTTGTGAGCCAAATCCCAGCAACGCATGATTTTTGAACATTTGACATCGCAAATTGCTTTCTTTACCTTCATGGCAGAGAGTTTCGCTATTCGTACATGTTGTTTACATTACAGCTCATAACCATTTGATGCTGTTTGTATGACTACTGGATAATTCAGTTAGCCGACATGTGCCATACAGATACAATATTAAACCATAGCTGCCACTATTTTTACCACATCCTAAAGCCATTTGCCACCCACGTGAGTTTGCATGGATAGTCCTATATGCTTCTACACAAAGTGCATACTATATGTAGAATATGTGTATTTTTCTAGTCAAGCTACTCTCCCTTGTCTCCAAAAAATAAGATCCTGAACAAGCGTATGTGAAACGCGTCAACCTCTAGACAAAGAAGCTATGTAAAGGTTACACTTTTTCATATGTGTTATTGTAAGAGATGTAGCTATATTTGGGATTTAATTTCCTGATTGGATTTTTATCCTTGTTTGTTTAACTTCATAAATAAACTGTAATAATGTAATGTAATAAAAATCTAATAAGTGTAATGTAATATAATAAACTAATTGGATTTTTTATGTGTGTATGTCTTCCTTGGCACCAGTAAAGTCCATTAGTCTCCTTTTGAGTTCATGGATGTGCCCTACAGAATTCCACCTGTACTTGATATGTACGTTGCTTATCATTCTTATTTAAAAACATTGTAAAAGAAAAAAAAAAAGACTTCATGTGGTTTTATAATTTCCACGATTGAACTATAATCACGCATTGTAATTTACGTATGTAGTACTACCTTCCACAGAGAAAAAAAAATACAAATGACACAAAAACATTACAGATGATGTAATCTTTTTGTATACATTTTCATCAATGCACTGGGCCTTTACGGTCTGCTTAAATGGGGCATGCATTACTCACTGTAAATGAGCAGGCCTGGGCATTTTTGAGGCTCAATTTGAACTTGTCACCTGTGAAAACATACTGAATACTGTTTTGTGGTTGGCTGACCTAGGTTTTTTTTTTTTTTTTTTTTTTTTTTTTTTAGGATAGACAGGCAGCTGAGTAATTAATGTGGTATGGCACAGATTTGGATTAACAGAGAAGTGTTTCAGATTATTACATTTATTTCCATCTTTAGCAATGTTTTGGAATGAGTCCCTATTTTTGCTTGGATAGCTATGCTGTATGTTGAACATACAACTCAAATGACCAAAGAAGAACTGTAGTCTATGTAAAAAGCTGTTGCTGTAATTAAAATAAAAAGCTTTTAAAAAATAACCAAACAACTGTTCACCTTGATTTATATCAACAAGACAATATCTGATCAGCCCAGTAACATTGTGTCAGTTTCCAGCCATTCCCTTTTATCATGCTTACTGACCAGCACAGCTTACAATTAGCATACCGGAAGTCTTCAGCATGGTATAAGAACCTTTTTTTTCTGGTTCACAGCACACTAGCAATTCTGTCACAAAAGACAAAATTTCCAGTTGATGGAATTACAAAGAATCAACCTACCTTCCCATACAGTTTTTCTTCCTTGGATGGCTAAAGCAGTCTGATTTTGCTCAGCTGCTACTTCCTAACAAGTTTTGTCTAAGGACCATTTCACCTGATTGGAGGCTCCATGCAGCTCTTTGGACAGGCAGATGTAAGACTTGTGTCAATTTACGCCCGCGTACCTTCCAGTCCGTCCAGCTCCAAAAAGGAGAATGGGTCCCTTTTTCATTTTTCTGGACCTAAACATGGTGTAAACAGACACTGGAGTCCATTTATATCAGTCTACTCACAGAGCTCTGAGTGGGAACATAGGTCAAGAAACTGACATCCATCCTGTTTAGCAACGAATCCCAGAAGAAGCTAGAAAGTAGCTTTGGTGCAGGGAGGTAAGCACACCCTTGCTGGCTGTATTTTCTGTACTAGAATGAGGACAGTCAAGAGTTTTGAGATCCAATATAGGGCAGATGTCCTCTTTGGGCATAGAAATGGTAAAACAAGTAGAAAAATATCCTAGAAACTGTATTGCTGCAGCAACTAAGACAATAAACCTCTAAGGACCCTCAAAGAGGACCAGGTCCTCTAAATAGAAGCCTGTAAAACCTTGCCACCAAAAGGAAGCATCCGCAGATGCCATCACATCCACTTAATAGAACTTTGTGAAAGTGTGCACTGACGACTAGATGGCCGCCTTGCAAACCTGTGTCACTAACGCCCAATGACGGAAGGCCCAGAAGGCACTGAGCGCCCAAGTAGTGTGTGTGCCTCAACAGAGAAAGGAGGAACCTGACCCTAGAGGGAAAAGGCCTGAATCACGTCTGTTTAATCCATCTGGGAAAAGTCACAGAGGAAGAGGACAACCCATTCCAAGGCCTATCCATGAGCACAAATAGTGAGTCTTACTTTCTAAAAGACTACATAGCTGCCAGGTACACCCTAATTGCCCAGACCACATCCGAGGCATGCAAGGCAATTTCCTTCAGGTATTTTGGCCTGGGACACAGGAAAGGCAACACAATGTCTTCATTCAAAAGAAAATCAGAGACAGCCTTTGGAAGGAACGACAGACAGGGGCGAAGAACCACCTTATCTCCTAACCACCAAGTAAGGTGAGCGACTGGATAACGCTGCCAATTCTGACAACCTGCGCGCAGAGGTGATAGCCTCCAAAAAAGCCACCTTCTGGGACAGTGTAAGCAGGGAAATCTCCCGAAGATTCTCAAAAGGAGGCTTCTGGAGGACAGAGAGCACCAAATCAAGCTTTCTGTTGAGCCGAGACGCCAACAGATTCACCTCGGGAATGCCCCACCAGAGACACAACTGATGAAATACCTCCCGATGAAAGGACCACTCCTCTTGGTCCAACGCCTGCCAAGTGAGGTAGTCCGCCTGCCAGTTTTCCACCCCGGGAACGTGTACAGTGGAGAGGACTGGAACAAACCGTTCTGCCCAGCTTAGAATGCTGGCCACCTACAGAGCCACCAGGACACTAAGCTAGGGCCGTGGCATTGTCCGATTGAATGCGCACTGGACATCCCTGAAGACAATCCATCCAATGTTCCAGGCACAGTCTGATCGCTCGGGGTTTCAAGACATTGATAGGTAGTTTGGATTCTTCCAGTGTCCAAACCCCCTGAGCAGAATGTTTGCCGAGGACGTCTCCCCAGCCGGACAGGCTGGCATCTGTGGTGACCACAGTTCAATACTAAAAGTTGAGATAAGATTTACCCAGCCGAAGCGCCTGAGAACAAAGCCACCATATCAGCGACTCTGGTTCCCCGGCTCAGCCAGATCCGATTGTCCAGAGACTGCTGCTTCTTGTCCCATTTGCCCAGAATCTCCCTTTGCAGGGACCTCATATGGAACTGTGCAAAACAGAACCGCTTCAAAGGTAGACACCATCAGATCCAGTGCCGGCCTGCAAGTCCGGAGGGATGATCATCTGCTGGAAAGCAGGAGACGAATTGCAGCCTGCAAATTCTGGAGGAACAAATGTACTTCGTGAACAACTCCAAGAATTTGCGAAAGAGTATTTAAATTGTCCAATTGCCCCTCGAAACAATGCCAGAACAGGTCAGAAGCACAGAGGTTAAGAAATGATAAGCTCAGAGTCCTGTCTACAAATGCTCGCAGTTTAGGTAAAAAAAATATATGAACTTGGGTCAATAATGGCATCTGAGAATGTAGATTTAGTGGCTGTTACGGAGACATGGTTTAATGAAAGAAATGACTGGGACATAACCATACCAGGGTACTCTTTATACAGAAGAGACAGAGAAGGCAAGAAAGGAGGAGGAGTGGCCCTGTATGTGAAAGATAGCATTAAATCTAACCTAATACAAGTTGGTGAGGCCAACAGAGTCAGTTTGGGTTACGTTGCAGTTTGCTAATCATGCAGTAACTCGTGTAGGTGTGATATATAGACCACCTGGTCAAGTTAAAGAACTAGATGATCTACTAGTTGAAGAAATAGCTAAAATGACAATGAAAGGAGAAGTTATTATGGGAGATTTCAATCTTCCAGATATAAACTGGAAAACCAAAATAGCAAGTTCTACCAGGAGTACAGATATTCTAAATTCCCTACTGGGGTTGTCTCTGCAACAAGTGGTTGAGGAGCCAACCCGGAGGGAGGCCATTTTGGATTTGGTATTCACAAATGGGGATTCGGTATATGATGTCATTGTAGGCGAAACCTTGGTATCTAGTGATCACCAGTCAGTGTGGTTTAATATAAGAACTGTGAAAGAGTCACACCACACAAAAACAAAAGTTTTAGATTTTAGAAAAACACACTTTTCAAAAATGAAATTAGTCATAAATGAGTCCTTATCAGACTGGAACGGATTACATGGAGTCCAGGAGAAATGGGACTACTTAAAAGGTGCATTATTGAAGGCAACAGAAAATTGCATTAGACTTGTCAGTAAAAGCAAAAAAAGGAAGAGACCACTGTGGTACTCAGCAGAAGTGGCCCAAATCATTAAAAATAAAAAGCTAGCATTTTGTAATTCTAAAAAAAACCCAGAGCAATGAACATAAGGAAATCTACAAGATTAGGCAGAAAGAGGCCAAGCAAGTTATAAGAACTTCTAAAGCGCAGGCAGAAGAAAAACTAGCTCAGTCTAAGAAAAACTAGCTCAGTCTATGAAAAAGGGGGATAAGACATTCTTCAGATATATAAATGAAAAAAGGAAATTAAAACAAGGAGTAACTAAATTAAAAACAAAGGACGGAAGGTATGTAGAAGAGAATAAAGGGCTAGCCGACTGCCTTAATGAATACTTCTGTTCAGTTTTTACAGAAGAAAAAGAAGGACCTCCACTTGAAAGGATGACTAATGAATCGTTTGATGCATGTGTCTTTACAGAGGAAGACGTTCTAAGATTGCTGTCTAGGGTGAAGACAAATAAGTCACAGGGTCCTGATGAGATACACCCAAAATTATTACAAGAGCTTAGTGGTGAGCTGGCAAAACCATTAACAGATTTATTTAACCAATCATTAGTAACAGGAGTCGTCCCGGAAGATTGGAAATTGGCAAATGTCGTGCCCATTCACAAGAAAGGTAGTAGGGAGGAATCGAGCAACTATAGACCAGTGAGTTTGACATCAATAGTAGGCAAATTAATGGAAACCCTATTAAAGGATAGGATTGTGGAACATCTTAAATCCCATGGATTGCAAGATGAAAAACAACATGGGTTTACTTTTCAGGGAGATCATGTCAAACAAATCTTATAGATTTTTTTGACTGGGTGACTAAAATAATAGACGGTGGAGGTGCAGTAGACATTGCATATCTAGATTTTAGTAAGGCTTTTGACACTGTCCCACATAGAAGACTTATCAATAAACTGCAGTCATTGAGCATGGACTCCCATATTGTTGAGTGGATTAGGCAGTGGCTGAGTGACAGACAACAGAGGGTTGTAGTCAATGGAGAACATTCAGAACAAGGTCATGTTACCAGTGGGGTACCTCAGGGATCTGTACTGGGACCAATTTTGTTTAATATCTTCATAAGTGATATTGCAAAAGGCCTCGATGGTAAGGTTTGTCTTTTTGCTGATGACACAAAGATATGTAACAGGGTTGATGTTCCTGGAGGGAAACGCCAAATGGAAAAGGATTTAGGAAAACTAGAAGAATGGTCAGAACTCTGGCAACTGAAATTTAATGTGGATAAGTGCAAGATAATGCACCTGGGGCGTAAAAACCCAAGGGCACAATATAGAATATTTGACACAGTCCTGACCTCAGTATCTGAGGAAAGGGATTTAGGAGTAATTATTTCAGAAGACTTAAAGGTGGGAAGACAATGTAATAGAGCAGCACGAAATGCCAGCAGAATGCTTGGATGTATAGGGAGAGGTATAAGCAGTAGAAAGAGAGAAGTGCTTATGCCGCTGTATAGAACACTGGTGAGACCTCACTTGGAGTATTGTGCGCAGTACTGGAGGCCATATCTCCAGAAGGATATAGATACTCTAGAGACAGTTCAGAGAAGAGCTACTAAACTAGTACATGGATTGCAGGAAAAAACTTACCAGGAAAGGTTAAAGGACCTTAACATGTATAGCTTGGAAGAAAGAAGAGACAGAGGGGATATGATAGAAACTTTTAAATACATAAAGGGAATCAACTCGGTAAAGGAGGAGAGCATATTTAAAAGAAGAAAAACTACCACAAGAGGACACAGTTTTAAATTAGAGGGGCAAAGGTTTAAAAGTAATATGAGGAAGTATTACTTTACTGAGAGAGTAGTGGATGCATGGAATAACCTTCCTGCAGAAGTGGTAGCTGCAAATACAGTGAAGGAGTTTAAGCATGCATGGGATAGGCATAAGGCTATCCTTCATATAAGATAGGGCCAGGGACTATTCATAGGATTCAGATATATTGGGCAGACTAGATGGGCCAAATGGTTCTTATCTGCCGACACATTCTATGTTTCTATGTTTCTAGGAAGGAGCACTATGGCTAAGGCCAAGTTCAGAGTCAGACCAAGATAGTCCAGCTTTGTGGATGGAACCAGAGCAGACTTCTGGAAAATTCAGAATCCAGCCAAACTCCCTTCATATGGTAATCTCCAAGTTTTCCACCAGAGCAATAGGAGACTCTGCTCACAGGAGGAGGTCGTCCAAATAGCCCAGTATTGCGATCCTCCATTGGTCTAACAATGCTAGCAACGGAGCTAACACTTTTGTAAAGCCCCGAGGAGCAGAAGTGAGACCAAAGGGTAACACCACAAACTGATAATGCTCCCCACCCAGCGCAAGGCGGAGGAAGAGCTGGTGACCGTCACCATATTGGAATGTAATGGTTAGTTGTCCTTGATGTCGAGGCAGGAAAATCCCCCTGATGCAGGGATGCCATGCACCGTGCAATGGACTCCATTCTGAACTTCTGCACCCGCACAAAGCAGTTCAGTGCCTTGAGGTCCAGGATTGGACACACCTTGCCTTTCTTCCTGGGAACTGTAAACAGGTTTGTGTAAAAACTTTGAAAATGTTCCAATGTCGGAACCGGGATAATCACCCCTGGATGTAACATGTCTTGCACCACCCCAAACAGACCCTGTAAGCGGTCCTTGGAAAGGCTCAAGTTGGAAGGAAAGAAACTTGCCGGGGAATAAGAGCGAAACTCGATCTTGTAGCCTGACTTTGTGGACCCACTTGTCTTGTACCAAAGAAGTCCACGGTCCGGAAACTAGTGAAGACATCCCCCCACCCCAGATCTGGGTGAGGGTGCACGTTCATGCTGAAGGAGCCATGTCCCTGGATCTGGAGTAGTCCGCACTCGACTAGTCAGACTAAGTTTGCTTGGATCCACCAGGAGGCGGCCCTGAAAGGCTTTGATCCCTTGTCAGTCACCCCTGTGGGACGAAAAAAAAACGTATGAGTTGAGAAGGATGGCCCACGTCCACGACAAGGGTCCTTGCTCTTACTAGCCTGCCGAAGAAAGGTACTCTCCCCCCCCCCCCCGTGGGACCCTTAATGATGTAATCTAGGGTAGCTCCAAAAAGGCAACCTCCTTGAAAGATGATGATCAGTCAAGGCCTTTTTAGAAGTTTGGCCCACACACCAGCAAGGACCACTGTTGAAACAAGAGAGCCTAGCGACTAGAGGTGCCGCATCCAAAGAGGCATCACAGATAAACTGCAGCCCCTGGACCAATTGGTCCGCCAGCTCAGCAAAGGCAGGGGGGAGCTGCCCCCCCCCCCAGGTTACGGTGTAAAAGCTTAGCCCACCCTGTCAGAGTTTGCGACACCAGTGCAATGGTAAATACCGGCCTCAGTGTCGAACCAGCCACAGTGTACATATTATGTGGGAAAATCCGCGCTTAGGATATATTAAGTTATCTTGTAGATAGTGGCTGCAGCCCCCTTCTGAAACTATATTCCGAAGATATATAGAAAAATAAGAATTCAATAAGAGAAGGAGTGTGGCGCTGCCAATTTGCTCTTAATACTCAATATATATCTTTCAAAGGTGCCGAAGTGCAAAAAATGTAAAAAAGGTTGTAAACGAATGTGCAATCGAATGTACTCCCCCGGTTGGGGGAGTACTTAGACAAATTTCTCCAACCACTGGTATCCAAAGGTAGATCTTATTTAAAAGACAGCACACAATTGCTAAAAGAAATTAGAAATATAAATATTGATGAATCTCAATTTTTGGTCACGATAGATGCAAATTCGTTGTATACTAGCATCAAACAAAAAGATGGGCTTAGTGCAATAAAGAAAGCACTTTATGAGGACAATAGCTTGAAAAGAACCCAAATACAGTACATACTAGAAGGCCTAAAATTGGCGAAGGAAAGCAATTACTTCTGGTACGGAAAGTCATTCTACGTACAAACCAAAGGGGTTGCCATGGGGGCAAGATATGCCCCCAGCGTGGCAAATGTTTTCATGAATATGTGGGAGGAACAGCAGATTTATAACCAAAATATACCGGAAATCAAATTCTATAAACGTTATATAGATGACATAATGATCTGGGAGGGGTCAAGAGACTCTTTACAAGAATTCCTGGAAGAAATTAATTCTAACCCATATGGGCTAACCTTTACTGGCCATTGGGACCTGGAAAAGATAGATTATCTTGATCTGCAAATTTTTAAAGAAGAGGGTCATCTACAAACAAGGAAGTTTTTTAAAACTACAGATAAGAATGGATACATTCCGATGACGAGCTGTCACCATCCGAAATGGAAAATTATCCCCAAAGGACAATTTATGAGAATGAGGAGAAATTGTGGGAGGTTGGAGGAGAACTATGATCAACAAACATCTATTTTAATGAAAAGATTTGAGGAGAAAGGGTATAGAAAGGAAAAAACAAGGGTGGAAGTCAGGAATATGAACAGGGAAAACCTGTTGGAAACCAAAACAAAAGAAAATAGAGGGAATTTTGACTGTGCTTTTATTTCGGGTTACCATAGACAATACAAAGATGTAGAAAGAATATTTAGAAGATACTGGCCAGTGTTGAAGAGTGATAAAACACTTTCCAAAGTACTCCCAGAGAAACCTAGGTTTATTTACCGGAGAGCACCGACCTTAAGAAACAGATTGGTCAAAAATGTGATAGACCCCCCTAAGGATGTAAAAATCTTCCCTGACATGAAGGGGTTTATCAGATGTAGAAAATGTTTGGCCTGCAGGAACAATCTCTCTCAGCCTAGGAAAATGTTAGATTTCAAATCAAAAGTGAATCATAAGAAATACAAAATCAATAATCTTATTACATGTAATAGTACACATGTTACTTATGCTGTGGAATGTACCTGCAATCTACAATATGTTGGGCATACTACCAGACCCCTCCATGTAAGGATTGGGGAGCACATAAAAAATATAAAAAACAGCTTTCCGAAGCATAGCCTCTCCAGACATTACCTAGAAGTCCATAATAAAAATTCGAAAGGCCTGATCTTCTATGGCATAGACTCAATTTCAGGACACTGGAGAGGGGAGAGCAAAAGGAGAAAAATCTCCCAGAATGAAACTAAGTGGATATATTTGCTGGAATCACTCCAACCTAGGGGACTCAATCTAGACATAGACCTGAATTGTTTTATCTCTAATTTTTAATATTCAGTAGATTTATAATTTTAACTTTATTAACATCAGGCTTCAGTCCCTTGGGGTCACCTGCGAGTCCATTTTTTACATGACCAGTACCCCCCTTTTCTGTTTACCAAGCTAGCATCCACAGCTACCACCAGGGTGCCACCCTAGCTCCTTTCTAATTTTTCTGGTACATTTACTCTTTAACACATCCTCCCCCATGAGATATATATATATTTTTTACCTTATTCTCATATTACACTATTTAGATGTATCTAGGCCATTAAGCACACGTATTATGTCATTGTGGATTTATTGAACATATGCATCTATGCACTTTATCTAGCCACACCTTCTAGTCCTCATCTGGTCCAAGCCATTGAGTTTAGGAGAACATAATTTTCCTATAGGTTAAGAATTGTGACCCATGTATTTCAATACCCTTTTAATAATTCTTTCAACTATTATTGGTCACCATCTGACTTATTAATTTTACTAGGGTTTATGACCATGAGATTCATCTTAATTTTTCGTATCCCATTTTATATATTTCACTGGATTGGTGGGTTGCTAAAACCAACCAATTCAATTTTATATTCTAGTTTTTTAGACTATATTTTTAATTACCCATATTTTGTAATTTTTTAATTCATGTCAATTTAGCCCATCTTATCCCTAATATTTCCAGTAATAATTAATCGTTTTAGAATATAAGAGGCGGACTATTCCTATTAGCACTCGTTGACCACAGGCATTTAATTAATTTATTATCATCTTCCAGCAATACCAAATATTGTAAATAGGAAAGGAGGAATTTTTCAATTTTATATTCATATTATATATTTTTATTTCCATTTATTGTCTGTTTTTATAGATTAAAATAGAGGTTTTGGCATAATCATATTAATATATTTCAGTACCATGGTATTAGGACCGGTCTAAATATTTCTACCACCGGGCATACTATAATGTGGAAACGTTCCGCTTTTTAATTAATGCGAAGTATGTATAATCCTATTTTGCCCACATAACGAGATAAAAAGTCTGGTGTTTACAGATTAGGGCAGCCAGCGGCTTCCTAGTAGTTGTGCACATACGAGTTATGTGAAGGGCACACAACCTTTTACCCGGCAACAAAGTGCGACATAAAGATTATTCCATTGGTTGCGCAGTCTGTTGTTGCGATTGGAGCGTTAGAAAAGGCCTGATTACCATGATACTATAAATAGGCGGAGATGGCGTGATGACGCTACTCCTGAAGATGTCATTCTGACAAAACGCATAGAGCGTCATCGCGTCACATCCGCCTGGTTGACACGCACATCCGGTCTGTGGAATGCACGGCATCCCGGAAGTGCGCGACCGCAACAGTGTTTACCTGCCGATTTTTTCCTGATTGTTTGGGAGTACCATTTTTTTGATTTAATAAAGAATTATCAGACGGTACTACCCTATGTGAGCCCTTTATTCCCCATACATACCCGTGGATAAACCCAATCTTAAGGATAGTGTGACGAGGACTCGGGCAGGTTACCGGACAGCACTCGTGTCCATAGGACCATCCAGGGAGACCAGAGGGGGACCCAGAGAATTACTTACCCAAGACTCGGTACCCCTGTAGGGGTGATTGACTCTGGTGAGTGCGGTCCTGGGGGTGCGGGGAGCACGGAGTGATCACCTGAGTTCGGGCACCTTTACAGAAATATCTAGAAGCACCTGCACTGAAGTCACCTTTTTTCCTGAAGATTTTTATTGCACTATTTTTCTATGGACTATTTATTATTGTAGTATTACCCAATCTTAAAACTATTTATGGACTATTTATTTATGTGAGGTTCTGGAAATTACTGCTACATTTATTTATGGTGGTTCTAATTATTTATATTCCATACACCTACTGAGAGGTTCATATACAATTCCCTGTTGATATATTGTTAGTACTTATTCGGTACATTTAAAGATAGATTTGCCCTATAACCACTTAATGCATTTTATCATACGTCACTACTGATTTATTTACTTATCTTTCTGTCACTAATTTGTGACCAGCTGTGGTATCATCATATATTTGCCATTTGACTTCACTAGTTCAAACTTGCACATTGTTGGCTATCACTTTTGTATATCCGGTAGCACGTTTTTTGCATACAACCACTTACCTTTTCATTTCACTTCACCTATTTATTCTCAATAATCACCTGAGTATATTAATTATTATTATTTACACAAAATAAGATTGTTGCACTTTGGCACTTTATAACACAGTCACCTTCTATTTACATCACTTTACGCATTAATTTATTATAGTATTAATCTTTTATTATGATATACATTGCACATTCGTTTACAACCTTTTTTACATTTTTTGCACTTCGACACCTTTGAAAGATATATATTGAGTATTAAGAGCAAATTGGCAGCGCCACACTCCTTCTCTTATTGAATTCTTACAGTGTACATATTCCGGGCCACAGCCTACGCCTTCCTGTCAGCCAGGTCCTTAAAAGCTGGGGACTCTTCAACCGGTATCATGGTATCCACTTTTTAAGAAGGGACTCCTCAAAGGGGTACAGCTTAGGAAATAGTTTAGGGACCACAAGGGGACGTTTTGGCAGTTCAAACTCTCTAGCAACAATTCTGTCAAAATAGGCGGGGAAAGAAAACACCTTCGCCGCTCTGGATGGCTTATGAGTGTCAAAGAGAAAGCCTCCATCGCAGCTTCAGCTGCATCCTCCATTTTAAGGGCCTCACGCAAAGATACAATCAGTGCATCCACCAGCACCTTTTCGTGTGCAGCTACAGGAGTGGAGGAATCATCCTCACTATCTGAGAACTCAGGGCGCGTGGTCGCAGACCCAGCAGAGTGACCCACGTTTGCAGCGACCGAATCAGATTCAGTATCTCAGGAGACAAATGAGGCAGGGGGCACTTTTTGCTAGCTCATCGCCCAAAAACCACTTCCACCCGGGACACAAAGGACTCCAGGACTGCTGACAGTGCATCGATGGATGGTTGAGACCCGGAGTGCCCCGCCACCTCTGAGAGGGGATCAGGTGGGGAAATGTGCTCCAAAGACTCCCATGAGTCAATAGGGAGACCCCACAAAAAAAAGGTGTAAAAAATACTGCTAAGGGCACCCCCACCGCTCCGGCAGCACCACTCAGTCACCAGTAACAGAGCACCTAATCGATCCTCAGCAGACTCACCATCCAGCAGAAAACAGGCACCTGGAGCCACCAGGATAATCTGCACTCCACATGGGTCGATCAGGAAGTGAAAAGACCCAGGAGTCAGCACCAGGGGATGAGGAGGAGCTCCCACCGCTGAAATCGCAGCCCATGGAGCTCCACTGTAATGGACGGTGCTATTTTTAATTGCAAACCTCCGCAAAATGGACACCGGACTACACAAACCTGGCCACCGTGCATTGAGCACACAGGCTACAGCAAAATGGCAGCCCCATGTGGCACCACGAGGCTCCAAGGGGCCCATGGGGGATCCCTAGGCCTCAGAAATTGGGACAGGCAGTATAAGGGGCCCCTGGCAGGAGCCCCTACTAGGTACAGCCCCCCATAGCCATATGCCTGGTCGGACCCCGCCCCAATCGCCAGCACAGCACCCTGCCTCCACCCCAGGAGGTAGATCAGGCCACCCCACAGCCCCAGCGCAAGTGGAGGGGGGGTGGGGAGCGAGATGGCCCACAGGGACCACCAAATAGGGGGCTGCCTAACGGGAAGGAGGTGAACCCTGGGGTCTGACTGTCCCAAGGAGGGGCCCATGTCCATCCCAAAACCCTCCAGGGGAAGAGGGGAGGACGGTTACCATGCCAGGAGGGCACCGGTTTAGACAAAACCTCCTCTTCATCTAAATGGGGGGCTGTCGGCCAGGAGGACCGCTGCGATTCTGGCCAAGACCCGGTTGTATGCGACCTCGCGAGACGTTTAACTCGCAGACCAGCCACTGCCCGGTGGGGCTATGCCGCGGCCGATGTAGAGTGAAGCAGAGTTCTGTGCATGCGTGCGCTGGCCAGACTGGTGTGACCACTGGATCTGGCAGTTGATTGTAGATCTCGGAGGAAAAAAACCAGGAGAAAAAATATCTAGCTAAAAAGAAAAAGATTGCCAGGACCAGAGATCCCAGCAAGAAACTAGGTCCTTACTCCTGACTAGGCAGAAAAAAAAAAAACTGAGTACCTATAGTAGATCAAGAGAGTATACCCCCTGGGACTGCCCATAGGCGTAGCTATACTTTTTTTTTGCCCAGTGTCCTATTCCTGTAAGGGGCAGTATAACCCAATAGTTAGGAAGATCAGGAGCGGTGTCCGTCAATGAACGAAAGAGAAATATAGTATTTAGAATCAAACCAAAGAGATAATGTCCCTTGAAGATCATGTAGAAGAAAAACAGTAAGTATGGACACAGTATTGTGCCAGTAAGTTTATACAAAGTATTTGGGAAGGAGATAGATGCAACACTTACTTTATTTCTGGTGTAACAATTTCTGCAGCTAGACTGTCAGCTGGTTCCTGGTTTCCTAGAGCCATCAAGCCTGATGATGCAAATACATAAATCAATATCAAAAACTTTTAAAAGTAAACTGAAAAAATCACTGTAAATAAAGATTTCAGGTGATGGTTTCAGTTTGGGGAGAGATTAATTTAGATAGTGTAAACATTTTAAATATTCAGTCCTTTATTTGTGTAGGCTCGCATTTTCAGTCTTCTTCTAGTGATGTTCTCCAGTTTGTGAAGGCTCAACAGTTTGTGTGTGTATATATATATATATATATATATATATATATATATATATATATATATATATATATATATATATATATATATATATACACACACACACACACACACACACACACACACACACACACACACACACACACACACACACACATATATATATATATATATATATATATATATATATATATATATATATATATATATATATATATATATATATACACACAAACACATTGGCGTTGATTTACTACAGGCAAAGAGGCTGTTCACTTTGCAATGGAACATGCAAAAAGAAAAAAGTTTGCTTTTGCAAGGAAATTGTCCCCAGAGCTAAGTGAATGTGATGAAGTTTCAAGTATACGAAATCACATGCAGGAAAAATAGAAAAACTGGATTTTTGTCTTACCGTAAAATCCTTTTCTCTGATGTTCATTGACTGACACTGCTCTATATCTTCTTTTGACCCTTGGTTATGCTGCCCCCTACAGGGGTAAGACACTGGGCAGAAATAATTGACTACGCCTATAGGGTTGTCCTCCCACTTCTGCTATAGGACTTCAGTTTTTTAACAAGCAGTGTCAGAAGAATACATAACCCAACTCAACAGAGGGGTGGGTGCTGTGTCCGTCAATGAACATCAGAGAAAAGGATTTTACAGTAAGAGAAAAATTCAGTTTTCGCTTTGGTTCACTGACGGACACAGCACCGTATCTTCTTTGACCCTTGGGACGTCCCATGTGGGGTGGGAAAAAACACAGCAACAAACATACTTCCCCAAAAAAAGCTGAACGTAGCCAACCAGGTAACACAGGAGCTCAACCAGGAACAACTGGAGCTCCCCTGACAAAAAAATTACACCCTCAAGAGGCTTAAGCCTCTCTAACAGTGGCCTGCAAAACCTTGCAGCCAAAAGCAGCATAAGCAGATGCAAATACATACACCTTGTAAAATTTGGGAAGGTGTGCACAGCCTTGCAAACCTGGACCACCGATGCCTGATGATGGAAGGGCCGGGGGAGGCACCAAGCGCCCTCGTAGAATGTGCCTTAACAGGGAAAGGAGGAACCTGACCCTTAATGGAATAGGCCTGCACCACCGTCTGCCCGATCCACACGGAAATGGTCACAGCAGATGAGGCTTGCACCTTACCAGAGCCATCCGTAAAAGGACAAATAAGGAATCCGATTTCTGAAACGACTCAGTCACCGCCAGGTACACCCTGATTGCCTTACATTCCTGTCAGGCAATCTCTTTAGGATGCTTAGGACACAAGGAAGGCAACACAATGTCTTCATTCAAGTGGAAACCAGAAATGACCTTCGGAAGGAATGACTGGCAAGGTGTAGCACCACTTTGTCCCTGTGTGAACCACCACGTAAGGTGACAATGCAGCCAACTCTGACACCCTGCGTGCAGAAGTAATGGCCATCAAGAAGGCAACCTTCTGTGTCAAAGTAAGCAGAGGAGCGTCTGTGGCGTCGGGCAGAGGATCCCAAGACCTTGCCACAAACCTCTGAACCTACACGGTTGAGACGAGAGACCAACAGGTCCACATCGGGAGCCCCCCCCACCGGAGACACAGTTGTTGAAACCCCTCCGGGTGAAGAGACCACTCTCCCTGATCCAGCGCCTGCCGACAGAGGAAGTCCACCCGCCAATTTTCCACCCCTGAAATATGCAGAGAGGGCTGGAACAAAACTTTCTGCCCAGCTTAGAATGCCGGCCACTTCTCTAGCCACTAGAGCACTTTTGGTGCCCCCTTGATGATTGACATATGCCACAGCCATGGCATTGTCCGATTGAATCCTTACGATCCATCCACGAGGACAGGCAGAGTCTGATCGCCCGAATCTCCAGGATATTGATTGGCAGACTGGACTACTTCAGAGTAGTGTAACGCAATCAGGATGTACCTGGCGGTGACTGAGTCATTTCAGAAATCGGATTCCTTATTTGTCCTTACGGATGGCTCTCGTAAGGTGCAAGCCACTTCTGCTGTGACCATTTCCAGGTGGATCAGGCAGACGGTGGTGCAGGCCTATTCCATTAAGGGTCAGGCTCCTCCTTTCCTGTTAAGGCACATTCTACGAGGGCGCTTAGTGCCTCCCGGGCCTTCCATCATCAGGCGTCAGTGGTCCAGGTTTGCAAGACTGTGCACACCTTCACAAAATTTTACAAGGTGGATGTATTTGCATCTGCGTACGCTGCTTTTGGCAGCAAGGTTTTGCAGGCCGCTGTTAGAGAGGCTTAAGCCTCTTGAGGGTGTAATTTTTTTGTCAGGTGAGCTCCAATTGTTCCTGGTTGAGCTCCTGTGTTACCTGGTTGGCTACGTTTAGCTTTTTTTTGGAAGTATGTTTATTGCTGTGTTGACACATGTTGACACTTCTTTGGGACGTCCCAAGGGTCAAAAGATATTGAGCTGTGTAAGTCCGTGAACGAAAGCAAAAACTGAATTTTTCTCCTACCGTAAAATCCTTTTCTCTGATGTTCATTGACGGACACAGCAACCACCCCTCTGTTGAGTTGGGTTATGTATTCTTCTGACACTGCTTTTTAAAAAACTGAAGTCCTATAGCAGAAGTGGGAGGACGACCCTATAGGCGTAGTCAATTGTTTTCTGCCCAGTGTCTTACCCTGTAGGTGGCAGCATAACCAAGGGTCAAAGAAGATATGGAGCAGTTCCCCTTAATGGACGAAAATGATTTTTGTCTTACCGTAAAATCTTTTTCTCTGATGTTCATTGACGGACACAGCTTCATATCTTCATTGACCATTGGGTTATGCTGCTCTTCCTAGGAGTAGGACACTAGGCAGAAAAAGGGTTAACAAAGTTAACAAGGCATTGGACTATGCCCATGGGCAGTCCCAGGGG
Organism: Pelophylax lessonae; assembly: GCF_965119305.1. Taxonomy (NCBI): domain Eukaryota; kingdom Metazoa; phylum Chordata; class Amphibia; order Anura; family Ranidae; genus Pelophylax; species Pelophylax lessonae. The sequence goes on along the minus strand of NC_138768.1, from coordinate 448,647,164 downwards.
GGTATACTACCACTTCCTGCTCTAGGATATCAGTTTTGTAACAAGCAGTGGCAGAAGAATACATAACCCAACTCCACAGAGGGGTGGGTGCTGTGTCCGTCAATGAACATCAGAGAAAAGGATTTTACAGTAAGACAAAAAAAAACAGTTTTCTCTTTCGTTCATTGACGGACACAGCTTCATATCTTCATTGACCATTGGGATGTCCCAAAGCAGTGTCATCATGAGGGGTGGGCAAGCAGGAAAAATTTTTTAAACAAAAACAAAAAAACGGCTAATAGAAAAATAGCCAACCAGGTATCAAGGAGCCCAACTAGGAACAACTGGGGCTCACCAACCGGGGAAAAGAAAAAAAAAAAAAAACACACCCTCAAGAGGCCGCAGCCTCCACAACAGCGGCCTGCAAAACTTTGCGGCCAAAACCAGGACGTCCACCTTGTAAAATTTGGTGAACGTGTGTACAGACGACTATGTGGCCACCTTAAACACTTGGACCACCGACGCCTGGTGACGGAAGGCCCAGGAGGCAATAAGAGCCCTTGTAGAATGCGCCTTGACAGGGAAAGGTGGAACCTGACCCCTAATGAATTAGGCCTGCCCCACCGTCTTCCTGATTCATCTGGAAATGGTCGCAGCAGCCCTTACGGGGTCCATCCATAAGTACAAACCTCACAGGAGGGGACACATGGCGAACCCCTTGCACAAAGGTGTGGCCCAAAGAGTTTGAAGCTAACAGTCGTTGGAAAAAAATTGCCAACGTAGAAATCTGGCCCTTTACGGTGCCCAGAGCCAAGCGCTTATCTACACCCCCTTGTAGAAAATCCAGCAGACGCGATATTGAGAAGACCCTCGGGGAGACGCCCCGGGCCTCACACCAAGTAATTTACGCCTTCCAAACCCGATGATAAATCTTCTGGGAAGTACATTTTCTAGCCCTTGGAGTAGGAATCACAGAATCTGACAATCCTCTATCGTTCAGTACCTGGCTTTCAATAGCCAGGCCATTAAAGTCAGTGACTGTAAAGCAGGATGGAAGATCGGACTTTGAGACAACAGATCGTCTCTGAGAGGGAGCCGCCAAGGAGCATCGGCAACCAGTCTTACCAACTCCGCATAACAAGATAGGCGAGGCCAGTCCAGAGCCACCAGGATCACTGGGATCCCTTCTGCCTCGATCCTTCGCAGGAGTCTTGACAGGAGCTGTAACGGAGGGACGGTATAAAATAGATGATACTGACCCCAGGGGACCACCAGAGCATCGGCTAAGGGGTCTCGAGATCTTGCTACGAACCTTTGAACTTTCCTGTTGAGAAGAGAAGCCAGTAGAGCCACATTGTGAGTACCCCACAAGAGGCACAATTGTTGAAACACCTCCGGATGGAGAGACCATTTGCCCAGACTCAGAGCCTGCCAGCTGAGGTAGTCCGCCTGTAAATTTTCCTCCTCTGGAATGTGTGCAGCAGAGAGGGCTGGAACATGTCATTCTGCACATCTCAAAATACCAGCCACATCTTTGGCTGCAATGGCACTCTTTGTGCCCCCTTGATGATTGACATATGCCACGACCCTGGCGTTGTCTAATGGAATCCTTACTGGACATCCTTGTAGACGATCTGTCCACTGAGATAGACAAAGTCTCATTGCCCAGATTACCAGGATGTTGATCAGCAGAATGGACTCCTCCCAAGTCCAAACCCCCTGGGCCGAGTGTCTGCCCAGGGTACCTCCCCACCCGGAGGAACTGGCGTCTGTGGAGATCACTGTCTAGTATAAGGGAAGGAAGGATTTCCCCTGACGAAGGTACAGGGAGTGGAGCCACCACAGCAAGGTGCCCCTCGTGTCCAGGGATCCAGGATTCCTGTCCCATTTTACAAGGATTTCCCTCTGCAGAGGCTTTGTGTAAAACTGAGCAAACAGAACCTCCTCGAAAGTGGAAACCATCAACCCCAGCACTTGCATGCAAGTCCTGAAAGATGACCAGCGGTTGGACAATAGAAGCTGAATTGCATGCTGCAACTTTTGCAGCTTCTCCTCCGGAAGAAACACACGAAACGAGACTGATTTCAGAGTCAGCCACAGATAATCCAACCTGTTTGACGGGGTCAGAGCGGACTTCTGAAAATTCATCGTCCAGCCGAACTCTTGTAAAGTTTGCACAGTGATGTCCAGATCGTTCTGTAAGATGAACGTGACCCTGCTCACAGCAGAAAGATAGTCCTGGTACCCCTGTACCGCAATTCCTCTCCGAGTACCGGGGCCAACACCTTCATAAATACCCGAGGAGCTGATGCGAGACACAAGGGTAACGCCATGAATTTATAATGTTCTTCTCCCACAGCAAAGCAAAGGAAGCGTTGATGGAGATAGGCATTCTGGATGTCGATGGAGGCCAAAAAATCCCCATGATGAAGGGAAGCCACTACTGTGCGAACGGACTTCATCTTGAATTTTTGGACCCTCACAACAGGTTTGAATAAAACCCCTGAAACCATTCTATTTCTGAACTTGTACAATGACCCCCTGTGAGAGCAAATCTTGCATCGCCCCCCATGAGGCCCTGCAACTGATCTGGGAACAGGTGTAGGTTTGAAGGAAAAAACCTTGCCAGAGGCAAGGATCAAAACTCGATCTCGTAACCGAATCGGACATATTTGTGAACCCATTTGTCTGGAATGTAGGAGGTCCAAGGATTTAGAAAGAAGCAAAGACGTCCCCCCTCCCCCTGAATGGGTGAGGGTGTCCCTTCAGGCCGAAGAGGACTTGTCTGCGGGGCCAGAGGGACCAGCTTTTGACTTGCCAACCCAGGGCCTCTTGGAACCCCCGAAAATGCTCGGGAGGGTTATGAACCTTTGTTCTATTTCGGACGAAAGGGCCGCTTGTGGGCTGAGAGCACCAGACCATGTTTGCGCCAAGGCTCTCTGTCCTTTGGGCTCTGCGGAAGCAGTGTGCTCTTACCACCAGTGAGACCTGTAATGGACTTTTCTATTGAAGCTTCGAACAGACGATCCCCCACAAACGGAAGATCAATCAGCACCTTCTTGGAAGCTTGGTCCGCAAGCAGGCGGCAGAGGGTCACCGCAGTAAGCAACGCCCTGCAGGCCAAACGGGCCGCATCCGGGGAGGCATCACAGATATACTGCAACCCCTGTATAAACTGGTCCTTCAATTCTGCCAGCTCAAGAGGATGTTGAGCCCCTTCCAAATACTGGCACAGGATTCTAGCCCATTCCGTTAAGGTAATGGTAATGGTGAACCTGGGCCTCAAGATTGAACCTGTCACAGTGAAAAGATGGTGGACCAAGGCTTCAGCCTTCCTGTCTGCAGGGTCTTTAAAGGACAAGACTTCCTGCACCGGTAGCAAGGTGGCCTTATTCAGCCTGGAAACCTGTGAATCTACCACCGGCAGAAACGTCAGTTTCTTAAGGAGGGACTCCTCAAAGGGGTACTTCCGAGCAAAATGCTTAGATATCTCAATCATGCCTTTCGGGGAACTCCACTGACTAGTGACAATCTCTTTAAAATAGGCGGGAAATGGAAACACCTTAAGCGTCTGACGGTTTGCGGGTACCAAACTGTACCAGCACAGCACCAGCAGGTTTTCCATCTTCAGAGTTTCTCGCACTGATACTATCAGTGCTTCCACAAGCGCCCTTTCTTGCGCAGAGGCCGAGGAAGAGAGCTCACCCTCACTATCAGAGCCCTCCAGTTGCGTTAATGCAGGCCCTGTGGGGTTGCTGGCGTCCGCAGCAGCCACTTCATCCTTAGAATCCGAGGACACAGAGGGGGCAGGTGAGGGCAGGGGGTGCTTCTTTCCCTGTCTTTTCTGCAGCGCTAAATCCACTTTTGATACCAGTGACTGCAGAACCGTCGTTATGGCCGCCAGTGCGGACGTAAATTCAGAGGGTCCCGCAGCCTGTGAGAGTGGGTCCAGAGGTGACACACTCTGAAGGTTCCATTGAACAGCCTGGAACCACAAAATGTTTTTTTTTTTTGCAAAAAATGTGTCCCACCACTTTAAACATGGCACTACAGGACCCAGCTAATGCTACAGCAGGAAAGATGGTTCGCATACACCCCCAGAGACTCGTCACACCACACAGAGTGAGAGCCAGCAGCGTCAGTCAGGCTGCTTCATGCTGTTCTAAGAGGAAATTGAATGGCTGTGTCACCACTAGAGGCCCCCGCAGCACACCACTCCTTTTGACTACAGGAAAATGGCTGCCTATAGACTTCTATGGGAGCCTCCAGAAACATGTCTGCCGAGTACAATAGAAAAAAAAAAAGCTACAAAAAAATGGCCGAGCCACATGGGAGTGTGGCACACTATACCCCAGGGCCTATTGCAAGTATGTTAGTCAGCAAGGGGGGGGGGGGGGCTTACCAGGGACCCCCAACCTGGACAAAAAGCATGCTACTTGTTGTGGGAACTACCGCATTGCGCTCCTAGCTTCTGCCAGCCACAGTTACCTATAGACAGCCTTCACCCCAGCCTAGCCTCCGAGAGGAGGAGTAATTTAGCACGTAGGCCCTTTTTTGGAATGGGGTACCAGAGGGACCGACTACCTCAGAATGAGCCCGCTTCCACCCAAAGTTTCACAGAGGAGAAAAAAAAAAAGGGGAGAACAAAGTACTCACCACACCTTTGGAGACCGCGCAGGCACCACTCCAAGCAGAACACCTCCCCATCTTGGTATGGGGGGAGCTGTGGGTCAGGGGTACGCTGCAGCTCAACGGCAGCAGCTTCCCAGTATAGCTGGCGTGCCATAGGTTCACCATCACTGAGCTAGGTCCTTACTCCTGACTAGGCAGAAAAAAAAAAACTGATATCCTAGAGCAGGAAGTGGGAGTATACCCCCTGGGACTGCCCATGGGCATAGTCAAAGCCTTGTTAACTTTTTTTAACCCTTTTTCCGCCTAGTGTCCTACTCCTAGGAAGAGCAGCATAACCCAATGGTCAATGAAGATATGAAGCTGTGTCCGTCAATGAACGAAAGAGAAAACTGCATTTTTGCTTTCACATGATTGGATGATGGAAATCAGCAGAGCTCCACCCTCATTCACTAAGCTCTTGGAAAAATTCCTTTGCAAAAGTGAGCAGTCCATTTGCATTTAGTAAATCCCATTAACACAACTATTTTTCTATTTTTGTAGTCGTGCACCATACAGAAAACAGACACAGGCTGTTGGAGTTTTACCTGCTGTGGTAAGCTGACCTTCCTGAGCCTGCACACATCGCAGCTCTTCAATAGTTTCCTTCAGAGAATCTCTTTCTGACCGTAGTCTCTGTGGTATTGAAAAAAATATAAGGGAACTAAAAGTAAACTGGGGGACCTCATTTTGTAGTAAAAGATTCACAGCACAGAAAGCTTGCAAAATTCTATGACACTTAAAGAGGAACTTGACCCTCCTCATCACTTACGTCCTTTTCTTTTTGCAAGCTGTCAATTTTTTCTTTCAGCCTTTTGTATTCAAACTCCAGCTTGTCTGCTTTTTTAGATTCCTCTGATAGTCTGTTCTGCAACTCAACAACCTGTTTACAAAGTTGTATACATTACAATTAAAACCAAGAACAGTATCAGTGCAGTTATTAGATCTAATAAAAGATGACTGTATAGGGTATACCTGTCTCTTATAGGTTTCCAGCTGACTCCGAGCAGCATTGGCTTTCCTGAGCTCCTCTTCTAGGCTGACTGTGTTCTGCATGTACATGGTGTTTTTTTCCTCTAACAGCTTTACTTGCCTTCTTAAATCTCCCAGATCTTCCAGCTTTTTCTTGTATGACTCAACCTGACTCTCCAATTTGGTAACTTTATCAGAAGAATGCCTGAAAGAATACATATAGCAAATTGTGCATGCGTGATTTTAAGACCAAAAATGTTACCGCAGAAGAAGAGATCAGTACCATTATACAACACTCTACTACCAACAGCAGGGAACTTGTCACAAAAGCAAAATATCTGATGTTTGAGAAGCCTCAGATGCAAGCTGCCATTCTTTGACACGCTACATATTAATAGAGGATGAAGCAACAGACACTGTAAACTAGTCTGCAAGTACTATATGGACACTACAAAGGAGGAGGAGTGCCATTTACAGTACAACAGGCTCAATATAATTAAACTTCTTAAAAGAATCCAGCCATGACAGAAATATAGAGGATGCCATTAGAGACCTGTGCTTCTGAAAATGTGAATTGCTTGCCTGCCATGTCGACCCTCTGACTTAAATTTTTTGAGTCATCTGCAAAAGTATGTAAATACATTCTGACTTTTGTTCTAACTTTTGTCTGATTTGCTGTATGTGCATGCTTGTTCTGGGTCACTGATTCAATAAAAAAAGGATACCCCCACAGGTATATGGGACTTTAGACATTTAAATTTACGTGTAAACATACATTTTTAAGTATTACAATTTTACAGTAGATAATTCAGGTTTCAAAAAGCAATTGGCTGAAGTTACATGCATATATTGAATATATGAAAAAGCACTTTCTCCACACCAACGACACGTTTCAGGAAGCGGTGGATCCTTTCTTGCGGGGTATGCGGGGGGAGATTCAAATATTCTACGTTTCAGTGATCAAAATCGCATTAAGCAGTATGATGTTAAAAGGAATCAAACTTGCTTTCGCCAGATGTAAAGACCAACGGTATGTTGCTGCCAGAGGGCCCTAATAGAGGCGACCTCTTTTGGGGACCCCCATGGGGTCGATTAGGGCCCTATGGAGGCAACATACCATTAATCTTAACATTTGAAAGAAAATTTGGTTTCTTTTAACATTATACGGTTGTATGCGAATGTGATAATTTTTACTGGTGTAAAATTGACCCGACATCTAAGATAAAAGCAGATAAAGGGCCTAGGTTTACTTAAACATAGCTCAAACAAGAAACAGCGCTACAGAAAACATAGTGAAATCTCTCTAATCAAGATATGAGCAGTCTTCAAAACTGGTAACTAGAAGCCCAAAACATAAAAGAGTCACTTATTAGACCCAAGCACACCATCACTGCAGGGATAACAACTTACGTAAAAGTTTAGCAAAAAAATGCTTGTTCATAGATATGTTTTAGGACCAGAGAATGCTGAATATATATAACAGATTGATATAAAACAAACAAAAAGAGGGGGTTCAATATCATGTGATGTACTCTACAAATTTTTTGCCCTATTTTTTTATATTAAAAACATTATAATTCCATTATTCCTTATGGCAACATTTTGAAATGGTTATATCTTAATATAACCCAATATTAATATAATGTTATATTATGTAATCATAAATAAGAAATGGCTATGTACCGAAGCACGTCCATTTCATCTTTCAATGACTGTGCCTCATCTGCAAGTGTGGTTAAGTCCTCATTTTGTTGTCTTAGTTCTGCAATCTCCTTCTCCAACTCTTCACAGCGTATTCTGTAATCATCTTTGGATGCTTCAAGCCTATAAAACATTAAAGCATGCTTTATAAACAACTTTTATAAGGCTTACAGATCAAAAGCATTTGACATCTTAACAACTTGAAAAAAAAACATTATGCAGAATACCCACTTGTGTATCTACTACAGTTTATAAACATCATGGACATCCTCTACACACCCAAGATATTTATATGAAAAGATGCAACCCATCTCTCCCTGAGCATGCGGTTACTGGGGCTTGGGGGCCACTAGGCAGCTGAAGTGACAAACTGCTGGTGCTAAATGAATCATGAATAATAATAATAATAATAATAATAATAATTTGCTTTATAAATCTGCACCATGCTTTGTACATGCAACCTGATTTTAATGTTGACAAACAAGACAAGTAGAATTGACTAGATCTATAGTAACACTAGTGTATTTAAAAACAGATAGACTAGGTGCACACTAGGCTACAGGCTAAAATGCAGTACTTTACAGTGCGGGCTAATTGTAGTGCCAACTCCAGCAGACAGTGGTGCAACGCGCATTTCAGCGCATCACAATTCTTTTTTTTTTTCTTTTTAAACTTTAAGAGTCCCATAGCAACGTTTCATTCCATGTAATTTCACAGCGCGTTGACAGAGGGCCATCCAGTATTCTGCTGAAAATTGCAGACGTGCACCACAAACTACAATAGCGTGGTGCAGAAAAAGGTGCAGATAGAAAACAATTGCTTTCTTTAGGTCCTAGCAGTGACCTGAATTTATTTAGTGTGCAAAAACACAGGTCATTTCACACAGTGTGGACAAGCATTTACTGGTCAAAGCTAGGAAACGTTTTTTTTCTTATTTATCTTTTAACCTCTTCCCGTCCATGTTCTAGTCATCTTTCAGCTATAGTGCGGGCTCACATTGCTGGGAGGGCGTCTATAGAAGTCTTCTTGTGATCGCGCTTAGGACACCGCTGATCACAGGTCAGGGTAAAGAGCCAATCACAGCAACTCTTTACCATGTGACCAGCTGTGTCCAATCACAGCTAATCAAAGTGTAAACAGGACTTGCGAGTTAGAGGAAATCCTCTCCTCATGCTGACAGCACGTGAGGAGAGCCAATAACTGGCAAATCCACAGAGGAGGATGTCCACAATGATAATCACAGCACCAATCATCAGTGTTCTGATTATGTCAATCTGTACCCATCAGTGCTGCCTGTCATTGCCCACCAGCGAAGCTTGTCAGTCCCACGTCATCAGTGCCCATCACTGCAGCTCATCAGTGCCACCTATCAGTGCAGCCTCATCGGTGAAGGAGAAAAATTACTTATGTAGGAAATTTTATAAACAAACTAAAAATTTTTTTTTTTTGTTAACTTTTTTGTTCACCAAGAAATAAAAAACAGCGGTAATTAAATACCACCAAAAGAAAGCTGTGTCTCAAAAAAATTCTAACATTTTTGTTTGGGTACAGTGTTGCATGACCTCAAAATTGTCATTCAAAGTGTGACAGCACTGAAAGCTGAAAATTGGTCTGGACAGGAAGGGGGTTAAAGCGCATAAAAAACATTTCCCTGAAAACAGTTTCACCATAAGAAAGCTTAGTTCATGTCATACGCAGAAAATATTAGTATGACTTAGACTTCCCCTGGTTGGACGTCATATGACGTCGTGGGGTTTAAGTGGGGGATATCTGAATGATAGCTGCAGGCATCATTCAGATATCATTTTTTTCTTCAGGCGATTCCCTACAACATAAGAACAATCATAGCTGCTGAACAGCAGCTTGATCGTTCTTACAGGCGGCGGGAGGGGACATCCCCCCCCTCCCGCTGCCTTCCGGTGCTTCTGCCAGCTCGTCCGTATGATCGGCGAGCCGGAGAAGGAATAGGCAGCCGGGCGGAAGTTTACCATAGTGACTGCAAGGAACAGATGGTCCCAGGCAGTCTCTATTACTCTCGGAGGCCCGGGCTCGACGTGATGATGTCCCGCCCGGCCTGGCAGTTTCAATACTGCCGAGATTTCGGCATTCAACTGAGATCGTTTTTGTTTTTTTCCAGGCTTTCTAGCCTGTAGGCGAGATCTGAGGTCTTATTGACCCCAGATCTCCCTATAAAGAGGACCTGTAATTCACTAATCCGAATACAAGGGATGTTTACATTCCTTGTAATAGGAATAAAAGTGATCCAAAAAATAAAAATTAAAAGGGAAAGTTTAAAAAAATAAAATAAAAAAATGTAAAGTGCCCCCATTAGTTTGCACGCAGAAGCAAATGCATGCGTACGCCTCAGCCACATATGTAAACGACGTTTAATCCATACATGTGAGGTATCGCCGCGAACGTTAGAGCGAGAGCAACAATTCTAGCCCAAGACCTTCACTGTAACTCAACTGGTAACCTGTAAAAAAATTTAAATCGTCGCCTATAGAGATTTTTAAGTACCGAAGTTTGGCGTCATTCCACGAGTGTGCGCAATTTTAAAGCGTTACATGTTGGGTATCTATTTATTCGGCGCAACATCATCTTTCCCACAATACAAAAAAATTGGGCTAACTTTAGCGTTTTGGTTTTTTTTAATTCACAAAACTGTTTTTTTCCCCAAAAAAACATGTTTGAAAAATTTCTGCGCAAATAACGTGTGACATAATAAGTTGCAATGACCGCAATTTTATTCCCTAGGGTCTCTGCTAAAAAAAATATAAAATGTTTGCAGGTTTCGAGTAGTTTTCTAGCAAAAAAATTATCATTTTTACATGTAGGAGCGGAGTGCCAGAATTCGCCCGGTATTAAAGTGGTTAAAGAAATCCTGTTGCCAGACCAATAAATTCAACAAAAAAAAAAACAAAAAAGGATATATGTGTATTTAGAGTATGAATATCATATACCTGTAAAAGCGACCCTTGTGTAGACATCTAAAATCTGCTAGACTGCTGCTGTGCTACTATCTTGGATGGGATATCAGCACCCAGAGAGCAAAGCGACACTCCACAGTATTCCCCTCATGCTGCTGCATAAAATGTTATGTAGGCAGATCACAAAGTAGCGGAGGAGCTGGGCCAGTACAGACAGTAATAAGATACTCCCAAAAGAAGAGTTGAGGACTGAAGAGGGAGGAGAGGGAGAAAGCTGTGCTAGGGAATTGACTTTACTTAAGTAGTCAAAGTTTTCTAGCAAGTAAGCATTAGAAATAACTGGATTTTTGTAAGAACTTAACATAAAATCTATTTCTATGAAGTTCATCGAAAGATGCAGCTCCATCATCTTTAGACCAATGAGCTATGCTCCTCCTATCAGGAATAGGCACTAGGTAGGAAAAAAGCTTAACCCTGCAGGCATAACCCCACACACTCTGCTATCAGCAATCAGTTTAGTTGCAAGCAGTGTTTAGAAGACAAAAAACACCATTCACTCAGAAGTAGAGGGGCAGGTGCTGCGTCTGTCGATGAACTTCAGAGAAAAGGATTTTACGGTAAGTTCTTTCAAAAATCCAGTTTTCTCCATCGTTCATCGACAGACGCAGCTCCATCTTTAGACCAATGGGATGTCCCAAAGCAGTATAATCATGATGGGTGGGGAAAAAAAACGCAAGACGGCGCAATTCCCCAAAGGCCAAACCTAGTCAACCAGGTAACATGGAGCTTAACCAGGAACAACTGGAGCTCACCTAGAAAAAACATAGACCCTCAAAGAAAAACAAAAAAAAGATTCTCTTTAAACAGCCAGCAAAACCTTGCGGCCAAAGGAAGCATCCGAAGATGCCAAAAACATCTACTTAGTAGAATTTTGTGAACGTATGCACAGACGACCAAGTTACCGCCTTGCAAACTTGCAGTACTGACGCCTGATGGTGAAAAGCCCAAGAGGCACTCAGCGCTTTAGTAGAATGTGCCTCCAATGGGAAAGGAGGAACATGACACTTCAGTGAATAAGCCTGAAGCACCGTCTGCCTGATCCATCTGGATATGGTCGCAGCAGACGCAGCCAATACTTTATGAGGTCCTTCTGCAAGGACGAAAAGAGCATTTGATTTTCTAAAAGACTCAGTGGCCTCCAGGTAAACCCTGATTGCCCGAGCCACATCCAAAAGGATGCAAGGCAAATTCCTTGGGACAGAGTGCAGGCAGCACAATGTGCTCATTCAGATGAAAATCAGAAACCACCTTAGGAAGAAATGACTGATTCGTACCACTTTATCTCTGTGGACCACCAGAAACCCACGGATGTATTTGTTGTTAAAAATGGTAATGCACTTACAGACAATCAGAAGATCAAATGCAGAGAGGAAAAAAGCCGCCGGCCGGACGGCTCCGCTCGCCCGTCCCTCGTGGACAGCAACGTGTAGGTGACGTCAGCACGCCGTGACCCGACGCGTTTCAAAGATGATATTCTCAAAGGACCTTTGAGAATATCATCTTTGATGAAACGCGTCAGATCACGGCGTGCTGACATCACCTACACGTTGCTGTCCACGAGGGACGGGCGAGCGGAGCCGTCCGGCCGGCGGCTTTTTTCCTCTCTTTGATCTTCTGATTGTCTGTAAGTGCATTACCATTTTTAACAACAAATACATCCGTGGGTTTTACACTATGGCGTTTTCCATATATTTTGCATTATCCATGGTTGACCCATTACCGTCTATCTGAGTTCCCTATCTGAGTGAGGAGACACACCGGATCGGTTCCCTACATATCCTTCCTGCCTCCAATCATCAGGAGTCGGTAAGGGTGTTTTATCCATCAGAGGTGTCCCCCCACTTGCTTGCATGTTCGAGTCACATCTATCCAGTTATATATAAGCTCTCCATACTCATCCTTGTGGTAAGCTGCTGTCCTATTGGGGTAATCCCCCTTCCCCCCCCTTTTTGGTGCATCTGCTATTTTCCTCTTTTTTTCGGTAAGGAGTACCTATTGGGGTTTTGTGGCATCCTTTATCACGTTTTCTTTCATTACGGGAGCAGTGGTGTTCCCATTGCACTTTGGGTGTTCTTTCTTTACTCATATTTTTTGGTTTTACGCTATGGCGGTATATTTTTTTGTATCACACATGTTACCACTCCATTGAGGGATCCGCGTTGGAACCCAGTAGTCCACTTGGATCTCATCCCTGGGACGTATTTGAACATACTGATGGGCCTTTGTTTATCTTATTTCCGGTAAGCGGTACCTGCACAAGTTACCCGTTTTTGTTTCCATATTCTGGACATTATTCGGATCTTTTACAATTTCACCATACAATCAACTTGTATACATCATCCACAGCGCAACTTATTTTATATTGGAAAAACACAGCCAGAGCCGACACTTGGCCTGTGATAGTGACCAAAGCCAACCGCTGTTCAACACCTTTTTGAAGAAAAGTCAAAATCCTAGCTACCGAAAACAAGTGAGGGTGCACCTTCAATGATTTACACCATGTAATGTACGATTTTCACGTACAATGATAGATCTTCCTGGAAGTAGACTTCCTGGCCTTCAGTAGTGTAGCAATCACTGAATCAGAAAGACCTCTACCCTTCAATACCTGGCTTTCAACAGCCACGCCGTTAAAGCCAGCAACTGTAAAGCAGGATGGAAGATCAGTATTTGAGACAGCAGATCTTCCCTGAGAGGAAGTTTTCAGGGAGCATCGGGGACCAACCTTATCAGGTCTGCGTACCAAGACCACCAGAATGACCGGAAACCCCTTCCACTTCTATCCTGGGAAGAAGCCTCAGAAGAAGTTTTAGCGGAGGGAATGCATAAATCAGCCGATACTGACTCCAAGTCACCAGTGCGTCTGTGGCATCGGCCAGAGGATCCCAAGACCTGGCTACGAACCTCTGAACCTTCTTGTTGAGTCAAGAAGCAAATAGGTTGACGTTGGGTGTCCTCCACCGGACACACAGGAGATAAAAAAAACACCTCCGAGTGTAGGGACCACTCCCCCTGATCCAACATCTGAAGACTCATGTAATCCGCCTGCCAGTTCTCCACACCTGGGATGTGCACGGCAGAGAGGGCTGGAACAAACTTTTCCACCCAATCCAGGATCTCGGCCACCTCCCGGGCCGCCAAGACACTCTTGGTGCCCCCATGATGATTGATGTAAGCCACGGCCGTGGCATTGTCCGATTGAATCCAAACCGGACAATCTTGCAGACAATTTGTCCAGTGGCTCAAGCAAAGCTTTATCGCTCTGAGCTCCTAAATATTTTATTGGAAGTTTTGGACTCTTCTACTGTCCAGTACCCCTGGGTGCAAACTTCCCCAGCACTCCTCCCCAGCCTAACAGGCTGGCGTCAGTGGTTACAATCGTCCAACGGAAGGAAGGACTTGCCCTGGCGTAGTGTTACCGAGTGAAGCCACCATAGAAGAGCAGTGTTTGTGTTGTGACTCAACCGAATCAAAGCGTTCTAGGACTTTGGATCTTTGTTCCATTTGACGAGAATCTTCCTTTGGAAGGGTCTCGTGTAGAACTGAGCAAACGGAACCGCCTTGAAGGTTGACACCATCAGACCAAAGATCCGCATGCAAGTCCGCAGAGAGGACAGATTGCTTGCCAACAGCAAATGGATCGCCCCCTGCAACTTGTGCAGCTTGTCCGGAGGAAGAAAGACCCTCGCCAAAGCGGAATCCAGAGTCAGGCCCAGATAATCCAGTTTTAATGAAGGTATCAGGGCAGATTTTTTTTAAATTGATGTTCCAAACAAACTCTTGCAGAGTCAGTACAGTGATCGGCAAGTTGCCCAACAGGGCTGAATGAGAGTCTGCCCTCAAAAGAAGATCTTCGAGGTATCCCAGTACTGAAATCCCCCATTGGCACAGTAATGTCAACACCGGAGCCAGCACCATGGTAAAGACCCTCGGGGGCGGAGGCGAGACCAAAGGGTAACGCTATAAATTGATAATGCTCCTCTCCTACAGGGAAGCGAAGAAAACGCTGGTGTCCAGCGTAGAAATGGGTCCTTGATATCCATAGAGGCCAAAAAGTCTCCTTGGTGTAGGGACGCCACTACCGTTCGAATGGATTCCATTTGAAACTTCTGTACCTCGGTTCACCTTGAGGCCCAGAATTTGACGTACTTTGCCTTCTTTTCTGGGCACAGTAAACAGGTTTGAATAGAATCCCTGAAAGTGTTCCCGAGAGGGAACCGTCACAATCAACCTTGCTCCCGCGTGCCGAAGGCACGAAGGGGCCACCTGTGTCCTGAAAAATAAAGGGCCCCGTCTATTATGCGATGACTCGCCCTTAGCGGGTTCCAACAAAGACCCAAATAGGCGGTCCCCTGTAAAGTTGAGATCTGTAGAGCTTTTTTAGAAGCCTGATCTGCAGACCAGCTTTTTAGTCGCACCATTATTGCGTTTAGAACAACGTCACTGAAGCGCGGCAATTTTGTCACAGTAGGCAGGAAAAGTGAGTACCCTTGCTGCCTTTAGGGGATCTGCGGGCCCCGAGGGAACAGGCGCCCCCCTCCCCATATTAAAATGTTCTGCACCGATACAATCATGCGCATGTGCAGTAAAAAAAAAGAATCATCCTCACTGCAGAGCACCCGAAGTGCGTGAATGCAGACCGATTAGAGTCGCTATATGCTAAGCTCACCCTGGGAGCATAACAAGCAGGGGAGGTCGCCGACCGCAGTCCCACAAGGAGACGCCGGCTAAAGACCATAAATGACATAAGAGGACATAGCTCCCTAAAAAGGGGAAGAGGGGGCCAGTTGTGACGCAGACACGCAGAGTACCCCCACACAAGAATGTCCCCACGGTGCCCCCTGGTTCAAGGGGGGCACCAGGCTGTCCATATGTCCACCCCCCTGAGGAGGGGGGGGGGGTGGGGAAGGACAGAAGCCCATCTGCTGCTCCATCACACTGGTCAGCAGCTTGGTCAGCCAGCCTCGAGTAGGCCCCAAAGCCGTGGCCTAAATTTGGGGTCCGATCCCTGTCGTGGGTCTGCCGTCAGCCCTATCAGCTTGACCAGCAGTTCGGACAGCTCAACATGGTACTCGGACAGCTGGACACGGTACTCGGATAGCCGCGAGTAGGCCGCAAGTCGCAGCCTCAATTTTCGGCTTGATCCAGCTACATGAGACGCAGACCCGCGAATGAAGAAACAGCGCTCCCCCTCAAGACTATAACCGCCACAGAGAGCCCAAAAGACATCCCTGCCCCAGTCACTCATCCCCAGGGGCCAGGAACTTGCTTAAAGACCCCAGGTGCCATGTCAGCAACAACTGCATCCATCCCCCCCTTACTGGAGCAAGTGGCAAAGCCAGCTCCTACCTAAACCCGGGAGGGCATGGAGGTAGGATGGGGCAAAAGGACCATCAAGACTGTTAGAGGGGCTGGGGGAATGGAAGGGAACCCGGGGGTCCAACCATCCCAAGGAGGGGCCCATGTCTACCACCGAGACCAACAGAGGATTGGGGGGACAGTATCAATCAACCTACCATGGTACCAGGTGGGCGACACTCCGAACAGTCCACCTCCCATCCGGGGTGGGGGGTGCTGCCAGCCAGTGGGTACGCTGCGACACAGGGCGTTCCAGGTCGATTGCGTCCCAGCGCAGGCTTGTCCTCTCCGTCGGGGCACTGTCGTGGCGAGGCCTAGTTCTGGAATATAACCTGCTCACGCTCGCTGGCCAGGCTGGGAGACCTTAAGGATCTAGATTATCCAGTGCGAAACCACAGCCGGCTGTTTGTAGTTCCTCTGGATCTTGGTCCTTCAGGAACTAACTTGTGAAAATAAAAAATACAAGCCAACACTTAAATTTCCCTATAAAAAGCAAAGGTCCTATTCCTAAACTAGTCAGATGTCAAAGCGCCAGAAAGATGGGAAAGCCGCGGGAGACATGCAGGCCCAAGATGGCATCCTCTCCCAGCGTGCTTCTCCCAAGGAGACTTACAAAGAGGCGGCTCAGAAATTCTTTAGTAAAACGACCCCTCGGGGT
The DNA here is from genome assembly GCF_965119305.1 of Pelophylax lessonae. Taxonomy (NCBI): domain Eukaryota; kingdom Metazoa; phylum Chordata; class Amphibia; order Anura; family Ranidae; genus Pelophylax; species Pelophylax lessonae. The sequence continues at coordinate 448,630,838 of NC_138768.1, read as the reverse complement.
ACCATCCACTGCGGCCGCCACGCCAGCTACATCTCCTGGATCCCTGTCGGATGCGGATGACACTGTACCGCTGGCTGACACCCCGGGCCGTATACCTGACTGGCACTCTGCAGGGTCGCATCGGGCCTCTCCCCTGCCTCCCTCTCCTGCACAGGATGCTGAGCCTACGCTTCGGGACATTATGATGGCAGTTAACACTTGCAATACCTCCATTGCGGCGCTGACGACTGAAATTAAGGGGGTTAAGGCAGACTTTTTTTTTATTAGACATGCAGAAGCTCAGGGAGCGGACTGCGGCGGTGGAGGGCAGGGTCAGTTCCCTGGAGGATGACATGGCGCTGCTTCAGCGAGAAGTGAAACATACTACGCTGCTCTATGCTGAACAGGCTGCTAAATTGGATGACTTTGAGAACAGACTGAGGCACAATAATGTTAGAGCAATCGGGATCCCAGAGTGGGCGGAGGGGAAGAACCCGATAGCCTTTATTGAAAACTGGCTTGTGTCAACGTTTGGGCAGGAATCCTTCACTACCATGTTTTCAGTTGAGCGGGCCCATCGTGTACCTATGCGCCCTCTACCGCTTGGCAGCCCCCCACGCACCTTCATATTCAAGCTTCTCAACTATAAAGACCGGGATGCTATTCTGGCTAAAGCTAGAGGGATGCAGGGGAAGCTGAGTGTGGATAACGCCAAAGTCTCCTTGTTTCCTGATTACTCAGCGGAAGTTCAGAAACAGAGGGCCAAGTTTGTAGAGGCGAAAAGAAGGCTGAGGGATTTGAACATCCAGTACGTCCAGTACGCCATGCTGTACCCCTCTAAGCTCCGCGTCGTTGCCAGGGACGAGGTCTTATTCTTTGATCAACCTGCAGCTGCAGCACGATGGCTAGAAGCGGAGGGAGGGGCTCTGCGGACCGCGGCCTCCCCACGGCGGGGTGCCCACTGAACACTGCACGCCTGTCTATTGCTGCCCTTTGCTCCCAAATTGGACACACCGGCACTTGGGATCGGGTGCCTCCATTTCTGGTTCAAGTACGGCGGGGGACTGTTGGAAAACTGTTAGTCCTGCCCAGCTCCCGACTGTCCCCGTTGGCTTTGGGAGTACGGGGGGCATTACACAATCCCAACCCCTGGTTGTGTTTCCCCAATGGCCCTTTCCTTCTGCTCTCCCCTTGACTCCACTGGGACTGGCAATTCTCCCATTGATAGGTGCATTCAGGCCCCCTGTGCCCGAAGCCAGTGCCTCTTATCTGATACACAGCTTCTTGACCGTCTTGGATGCCGATGCCCTGTTTCCGCCCTGTGGCCGGTGTGCGGTGACTGATGAACGATAGAGAAATTTTAGATTTTCTGTGCTTTTACTATCATTTTTTTTAAGTTGGTGATATGGCAAACATTACCAAAATGAAATAGGTAATAATTTTATTAACAATTCTGGATGAAATCATTTTTCTTTATAAACCACTAAGTCACAAGTTGGAACAAGCAGGCAAGGCCTAATTTTAGACTGTCTGCCCCCTTTTTTGGAGGTGATAGACTAACACTGCAAATGCAGACTATAAGTGCATTCCTAACATTTTACTGGTAATAACTTCTGCCACAGAATCCATCCTTCTTTAATGGGCACATCCAATATCATTACCATTTCCATTCCATTTTAGGATGTCATACCTACCTATCCCCCCTTTCTATTTGTCTCTGGTGTTCTGGATATATCACTACTGTACTCATGTATCATTACTAAACGTTCATGTGTGATCATTTTATGGTCTAGAGCAGTGTGTCTCAACTCCGGTCCTCAGGGCACACTAACAGGCCAGGTTTGCAAGAAGACTGAAATACATCACAGGTGATATAATTTGCTGCTCAATGATTGCAGTATTCTAGTCTGCATCTCCCCAAGGTAATACTTAAAATCTGGCCCGTTAGTGTGTCTTGAGGACCGGAGTTGAGAAACACTGGTCTAGAGCAGTGATGGCAAACCTTGGCACCCCAGATATTTTGGAACTACATTTCCCATGATGCTCATGCACTCTGCAGTGTAGTTGAGCATCATGGAAAATGTAGTTTCAAAACATCTGAGGTGTCAAGGTTGGCCATCACTGGTCTAGTGCTTTTCAATGTGTAAATACAAATTCAGAAAAAAGGCACAAGCATTACAGTATTACGTAATGCAAGATATTTTTAATAAAAAGATGAAACTGGAAAAGAAAGCACTAAGAAATAAAATACCTAAATGTTTCCTCCTGCAGCTGCTCAAGTTGTGTTTGAAGCTGTAAATGTCGCCTTCCAGCTGGGCTGTTGGGATCTTCTAATGAGTCAGACTGGTTCAAGCGTTCCATAAGAACCTGGTTCTCAGCAAGCAAGCTGCTCTTCTCTTCCTGGAGGCCTGCAACCTAATACAAAGCAGTACAACTCACACAATTGTTCACAGAGGTACTCTCCCATACAATCTGATACATGCCAGCCACACAGCAGTTGGGGATCAGCGTAGCATGTGTTATCACAACAGTTTCCTGGCTCACGGTAAAATAACCGAAAATGCATTATCTTAATAATTACATTAAACCAAACATCATCCCGATTTACCCTAAAATTCCACAGTTGTGGCTCATTCACTTCAAAGTGCCAATGTTAAGGTGCACAGAAAGCACACTGCTATGTGCCATGATGCATTGTTAAAAACGCATTGTAGTGTTCGCGTTTCCTTTTTTACCCAGTTGTAGTTCTTGTGCACGGCAGTGCATCAGAACATGCTGCACAAAAATGAAACATTCCACTGCTTTAGCATACACCAACACAGATGAGAACTGAAGCCACAGGACATACCTGCCTTATTTTTGCAATGTTGCCCAACACAGCAGGCGTGAACAGGCCCCAAGAAGCTAAATCCAGTAAAAAATAAATAAAATAATGATAATAGTGTTGTATGGAAATTGGTTTACTAGGATTCCATCTTTATGTCCCCTGAGGATGTCCCTTGCATTGCCAAAACCCATAGGGAGGGGCTAGTGGCCTATGACATCACCACACCTACTGGTGTACCACAGTGTGGTGTCTGTGAGCTTTTGTTACCCTGAGATGTTTGTGAGTATATTTGCTTGAAATAAATTTTTTTTGTTTTTTACCAATATTACTGTATGCTCCTTTGTATTTTCCTTTGAATCTTACTGCGGAGAATTGTACTTTCCAGGTAGCCAGCAGAGGACCTGGTAGGGGTGGAGGTTGTTACCATACCCTGGTGTGATTTGTATTTGGTGTACCCTGCTCTAGTGATCTCTTATAATGTGGAGATTCTGGTTATCTGGTAAGGAAATTCATCTATGTCCAAGGCGGTTGGGACTAAAAACACGTGGAACTGCAGCATTTCATTTTAACACAAGATTCTTGACTGGCCCCCTAATGGAGCCCTAAAATATTCTTTCGGAAGTGGACTTTCATTTTCACAGAAGATGGTTTACATTGGCCCCCCTATATATCCCTTTGGGAATGGACTTTCATTTCTATGATAACATTGTTTGATTTATATTGAATATGTCTTTATTTTTTCACTTTATTGGCATTTTTAATTTATTGATGCTGATATTTTTTATCACTTTATAGTTTGCTTTCATTGTAATTTTTGTAATGGTCAGGTGGTTTTGCGCACTTATTATATTAGGATTCCAGAACCTAGATCATATGCCGTGTCTCCTGGAAAGTACCTGTCCTAGTTATTATGGTTCTTGTCTTCAAACACTACACCAGTTTAGCTCTGTTACTTGAAGTCTCTGGAAATGTAGATAAAATTCAGAAGGGCGGGTAGGTTTTCTTCCTTACCTTCTTTTGCAAAAATCTGAAAGTAATATTAAAAATTGTATCCAAAGCCATAAACCATAGCCAAAATTTTGAACTGTCGCTACAATAGAAATAGATTGTATGACTTCCAATGGGGACATTTTATGTATCAACAACTGCTGAAGGGCCTGTGTTAATGGACTTTTGCTCATTGCAAATGGGTTCTGCATATGGGAGTGAAAAACCCACTTGAAACAGGTCAAATGCACCTGCCAAGGTATTCTGCATGTTCCCAGAAGCAAACAGATGTCAAACTGATGCCATCGAAACAAGACCAAAGCCTGTCAACACAGGCTCTCGGACAGGAGTTCTTGCACTTTGGGAAGTATTTCTCTCACTTCAAAAAAAGAAAGAAAATAAAAAATAAACACATCCATTCAAGTCTTCGCACAGCAGGGTGGTGAAATGCGGTGCCACTCATTACGCTGAGAAAAAATGCAGCAAGTTTTCATCTTTCTGCAACATACCACACAAGCTTTGCGGTTTGAACAGGGCACGTAGAAAACAATTGTTTTCTACAGTATATGCCCTTGCAGTGATGGGTATTTATCCAGTGCAGAAAAATGACAGCTACTGCAAAAAACGTACAAGCATTAAAGCAGAACTTAACCCACTAGTTTTAATAGTTTCACAACACAGTTACTTTCAAGGCACATTATGAATAATAACTTTCACAGTTGCTTGTGCTCCCAACTGAACTGCCAAGCCATCAAATGGTTGGTGTCATAACTGGTGTGCGTTACCATGGCAATTGCAGGCCAAACAGGCTAAGAGGCCTGCTTCCTTGGCTGTAAAGAAAAGGAGGGTTAAACTGCTTTACAAGCACTGCTGGTGAATCATTATGTATTATGTATCCCATGAATGCTTGTACAAGCCGGTTTCCACCCAAAAATGTTCACCAAAGCTGAATTTTTTTGTTACAGAGTTTCCAGGCAGAAAAAAAGCTCAACAGCCTGTGGGAGCAGCTTTATTGAGCTTCTCTGAGATGCACACTGCATGCGCTCTTACAGTGTTAACATTATAAGGCACAAGGGTATGTTCACTGTTATTGTTTTATTTTTTTGTACTTAAAGTGTTAATAAACCCAGGACCTTGCATTTATTATATCTGATCGCTCAGTACATAGAACATAGAAGTGCAATTATTTAGCAAAATACCTTTTCTCAGCAGCAGTTAAAGCAGTCTTGTGACTTCTATCAGTGTCCAGCCGAGGACTGGTTAAAGCTTGGAGGCGGAGTTTTCATTCTCCCCAGACTGTCCTATGAGGCTGCATGACTCCTGACCCTCAGTCTGGACAGTGCTGATTGGACCTGTGCCTATCACATGCACCCTCCCAAAAAAAAAAAAAACTCTCTAGCAATACACATCAAACCAAGCATGTGCAGAGGGCCCCCAAGGCTCTGTACGATCAGCAGATGGATTGGGGACTGTGGAAGAAGGGGAGGATCAGAAAATACATAATCAAACAGCCTTTTTACACAAAGCGCAGAATTAACCCCTTAGGTTTCACAGCGAGTATAGCAAGCATGCTTTACTGCATATACAGACTGATTTTACTGTTATGGGTTTAGTAACACTTTAATTAGTGGTGGCCTGTTGGGTGCCACTGTTTTGTTTTACAGATGTGTAATTGAAACATGTTTCAATAAAAAAATTACTTGATATTAAAAAAAAAAAAAAAAAAACTACAGCTGAAGGAAATCTCCATACTACTGTTGCATCCATAATTTAATCTAAATTACCCAACAAGAAGATTAAAACCCCCTTATAGCCATTAAATTAGTAGGGGAATTCAAACTGACAGCATTTACCAAAACTCAGATTGTCTGTTTTTGGCTAGCCTAACTTTTAAACATGAGTGGTCAGTTCATTTTATTACAAAAAGAAAGTCCTGGTCCAACTAACCTTGCAGCTTTACATAGCAAATATTGAACCATATAGTCTTTGGACACTGACGCAGGCTTTTACGTATTGTGTATAGCAAAGAAGCACAAAACAGCATGCTTTTGTACTGTTGTCCTCTTCATACATCATTGCTCATGATAAAGTACAATTTACTTACTGAAATTTACTTTGTGAAATATTGGCAGTCATTTAAGCCCCCATTCACACTAGGGCGACTCACGAGGCGACTTGTGTCGCCCCAGGTCGCCCCAGGTCGCTTGACATGACCAAACCAATGTAAATGAATCAGTGCCGTCTTAATTGCCGCTATTAAGGTCGCTCCGACTTCAGAAAAGGGTCCTGTACTACTTTCAGGCGACCAGTGATCCGACCTGTCCCATATACTTCAATGGGAGTCGCCTCCTTATCTTAATTGAAGCGACCTGTAATCCGACTTGTCATCCGACTTTGCTAAAAAATGGTAGTGAACAAGAAAAGAGCATAATTTTCTTGCAGGCATTAGCGGTCATTTTTTTAGGCAGGCATGTCATTTTTTGGATTTCGTTTCTGGGGGGTCTAAAAAGTGTCCCTGTCAAGTTTCAGCTCTGTAGCATGTCCAGAACCCCTAAAAAAAAATCATTTTTCTTTTAATTTTTTGTAGTGTCTTTACCAGCTGTCTTTTATTCTTGCTGGCATTCATGAGTGGTCATTTTTTTAGGCAGGCATGTCATTTTTTGGATTTCGTTTCTGGGGGGTCTAAAAAGTGTCTCTGTCAAGTTTCAGCTCTGTAGCATGTCCAGAACCCCTAAAAAAAAATAATTTTTCTTTTAATTTTTTGTAGTGTCTTACCAGCTGTCTTTTTTTCTTGCAGGCATTTAGCGGGCATTTTTTTTAGGCAGGCATGTCATTTTTTGGATTTCGTTTCTGGGGGGTCTAAAAAGTGTCCCTGTCAAGTTTCAGCTCTGTAGCATGTCCAGAACCCCTAAAAAAAAACATTTTTCTTTTAATTTTTTGTAGTGTTTTACCAGCTGTCTTTTATTCTTGCAGGCATTTAGCGGGCATTTTTTTAGGCAGGCATGTCATTTTTTTGTATTTAGTGTCTGGGGGGTCTAAAAAGTGTACCTGTCAATTTTCAGCTCTGTAGCATGTCCAGAACCCCTAAAAAACATAATTTTTACTATATTTTCAGGGATACGGCTTCTCTGCGGCTGGCTTTTTTTCTTGCAGGCATTTAGCGGGCATTTTTTTAGGCAGGCATGTCATTTTCTGGATTTAGTGTCTGGGGGGTCAAAAAAGTGTCCCTGTCAAGTTTCAGCTATGTAGCATGTCCAGAACCCCTAAAAAAAATCATTTTTCTTTTAATTTTTTGTAGTGTTTTACCAGCTGTCTTTTATTCTTGCAGGCATTTAGCGGGCATTTTTTTAGGCAGGCATGTCATTTTTTTGTATTTAGTGTCTGGGGGGTCTAAAAAGTGTACCTGTCAATTTTCAGCTCTGTAGCATGTCCAGAACCCCTAAAAAACAGCATTTTTACTATATTTTCAGGGATACGGCTTCTCTGCGGCTGGCTTTTTTTCTTGCAGGCATTTAGCGGGCATTTTTTTAGGCAGGCATATCATTTTCTGGATTTAGTGTCTGGGGGGTCAAAAAGGGTCCCTGTCAAGTTTCAGCTATGTAGCATTTCCAGAACCCCTAAAAAAAAATCATTTTTCTTATAATTTTTTGTAGTGTCTTACCAGCTGTCTTTTTTTCTTGCAGGCATTTAGCGGGCATTTTTTTAGGCAGGCATGTCATTTTTTTGTATTTAGTGTCTGGGGGGTCTAAAAAGTGTACCTGTCAATTTTCAGCTCTGTAGCATGTCCAGAACCCCTAAAAAACAGCATTTTTACTATATTTTCAGGGATACGGCTTCTCTGCGGCTGGCTTTTTTTCTTGCAGGCATTTAGCGGGCATTTTTTTAGGCAGGCATATCATTTTCTGGATTTAGTGTCTGGGGGGTCAAAAAGGGTCCCTGTCAAGTTTCAGCTATGTAGCATGTCCAGAACCCCTAAAAAAAAATCATTTTTCTTATAATTTTTTGTAGTGTCTTACCAGCTGTCTTTTTTTCTTGCAGGCATTTAGCGGGCATTTTTTTAGGCAGGCATGTCATTTTTTTGTATTTAGTGTCTGGGGGGTCTAAGTGTACCTGTCAATTTTCAGCTCTGTGATTGGCCAAATAAAAAGTTGCCTCGCGATTAGGTCGCGTCAAAGTCGCGCTAAGTCGCGCTAAGTCGCGCCAAAGTCGCGTCAAAGTCGCGCCAAAGTCGCGTCAAAATCGCGTCAAAGTCGCGCTGGAAGCGACGCTACTTTAGTGGTAGCGGCAGTGTGAACCAAATTCAAGTGTTAAAAGTATATTAGTATTTCTAACAAAAATAAAATAAGTCAGTACATATGCAATCCAAAGCAACATTGTGTTAGTAGGTGTAGATGCTGTGGGGGTGAACATTCACAATTTACCCTTTCTTCTAGATCATTACATTCATATCTCAGTTTATCTCGCTCCTCCTGGATAAAGTACACCTTCAGATCCACAGGAAGCAAAGTAAAAGAGTAATTAACTAGATTTTCATCAGTGCAACCACAAAATAACTGAGGTTGATTCTACGTACAGTTCAACATTTTTTTTTTTATTATACCAATCTACAAGCTCCGTAAAACAATTATATTTAGACATAGTTCAGTTACGATATAAAAACACTTGTGCTTTAATACGTTATTTTTAATGGAGGGGCTGCACACTGATCTCCTGACTGTGCTTCATTACTATATTTATCTATGAGGGCAAACATAATTATTTTTAGAATAGAGTAACAGAACTTAGGCATACAAGCCAACAGGTATGCATGCAACATGTAATTTTTCTGAGAGATTCAGCACCAAAGTAGGGATAATTTTCCACTTCCACGTATCTTCCCAACAAATATCCACCCAACAGTCGATTTTTTACATAGACTTTTGTCAATCCATGGTGCATGTGGATGTACTCACAACTCAAATTTTGGTCGGTTCAACAGGAATCTGCAGAAATTTGAGCTGCATATGACCAGCCTTAAAGCAAGAGTAAATTCCGCTTTTATCTTGTACCTACCGGTAGGGCTTACCTGTAGATACATAGGATGTCTAAAACTTGCAGCATTTAGGAGATATTCACACTTGACGTCACTGTCAAACCTGCTCTAAATTATCAGCACACGCAGTGTGCCGTCAATTCAGAGGGCTGTGCTGCAGTAGTGACATCATTGCAGCCTGCCAAATCAAATGGACGGGGAGCGCGAACCCAGAATGACTGGGTAAATATGTAAGTGTCAACAACCGTGACAGCGCACCGCTGGATGGCTTAGTTTTAGGGAAGGCGATTATAATGTGCTGGTATGAGGTGCATACTAGCACATTATGGCTTAAACTGTCCAGGAGCCCCACATTTTTTTCCAGGTGTTTACTATCTCTTTAAGCAGGTTATACACAAATCCCTGCATCCGCACAAGCGATGTGGATTAAGTGATCTCCCTGGCTGCGCTACTTATCAGCGCTGATCAAATGCTAGTTTTCCAGTAGGACCACAGAACATGCATTTCAAAATTCGCTGGTTCCTGCTGAACCGGCCGACTTTTGGTACATGTTTAGCCAGGTTTAGTGCTTATGCAAATGGCCTTTAACCACTTCCCACCCAATGACGTACCGTACGTCCTCGAGTTACAGGGGTTATACCGGGATGATGCCCGCGCCGACAGGCATCATCCCGGTATCATTGTTCGCAGCCAGCAATCCTCTTTCAGGCAGAAGTGATCCGAGTGGCTAATTAGCCACTCGGATCACTTCTGTGGGTGGTGGAAGGGGGCCCCACCCCCTTCCCGCCACCTCTCCTGGGATCTATGGTCCCATCGCGATATGGCCTGCAGCAATGGCTGCCTGGGACAGAGAGAGGGGAACTGATGTCTTTCCCCTCTCTCTGTAACCCTGGCAACGACAAGTATTCGCCACTTCCGGTTCGGTCTCTTTGTTTACCTGGACACCAGCGGCCAAAGAAGCAGCCGATCGGACCGATCTCAGTCTGATCGGCTGCATGGAGGGCCAGAGGAGAGATTTAATAGACCACAAATATCTCCAGAAAGAGGACCTGTCATGGTCTATGCTATCACAAGGGGTGTTGTTCATCCCTTGTAATAGCAAAAAAGTTTGTACAAAAAAAAAAAAAAAAATATATATATATATTTTTTTGTATAAAATAAATGTAAAAAAAAAGCGCTCCTGACCCACCGTGCTTATGCGCAAATGCGAATGCATACGTTACTCCCGCAAGCATTTGTAAACAGTGATCGCACCACACGTGAAGTACTGCCACGAGAGTCAGAGCGAGAGCAATAATTAAAGCCGTAGACCTCCAATAATTAAAGCAGTAGACCTCCTCTGCAACTCTAAACTGGTAACCTGTAAAGGCTTTTAAAACGTCGCCTATGGAGAATTTAAGGCACCTTAGTTTGCTGCCATTCCACAGGCTGATATGTTCGGTATCTATTTACTCGGTGTAACATCTTTCAAATTATACAAAAAAATTGAGCTAACTTTACCATTTTGTTTTTTTTTTTTATTCATGAATGTGCTTTTTTTTCCAAAAAATCGCGTTTGAAAAACCACTGTGCAAATTCCGTGTGACATAAAAAATTGTAACACGCCATTTTATTCTATAGGGTCTCAGCTAAAAAAAAAACTAAATATATATATATATATATATATATATATATATATATATATATATATATATATATATATATATATATATATATATATATATATATATATATATATATATATAATGTTTGGGGGTTCTACGCAATTTTCTAGTAAAAAAAAAAATGTAGATTTTTACACGTAGGAGCAAAGGGTCCGAATAGGCTTGGGAAGGTAGTGATTAAAGAGAGCATCTAAGCTCTTCCTGCACTAGGCAATGACAAACAACTAAATACAGCATGTTCTTGCATTTTGTTTGGGAAAACAGAAAAGGACACCTACACAAAGAGGAACTACTGCTTATGTGTTTGATGAACCTTGTAAGTAGCACATTGGGGGGTTGCTTCCCTGGGTGCAGCCAGATGTAGGCAGTGTTCCAATGGTCTCTTAAAAGACTATGTACACAACACCTTATGGAGACTGCCAGGAATCTGAAGGCAAGAAGCTAGTGGGCATTTCATCCCACCAGACATATTATCATTTAATATTCTGCACATGACAAATTGGGCTTGATTTTAACATTTTGCAGATTTAGTAGCCAGTAAGCATTTGCACAGGAATACTAACCTGCATATCTAGTTCATGGCACCGCTGGGCAATTTCTTCTTTCGCTGCCAAGGCATCATTTAGCTCTTCAGTAATTTTCTTTAACTATTTATAAAGAATCATCTATTAGTCAAGAGTAGACATGTGGGACTGTTATGAGTCATGTTCAAGTAGTTGGCATCCTTTGGTGTGAAAAAGAGAGGGTTACCTGTCGGTCAAGTTCAGCATAAGCATCTGTTCCTATTGACACTGGAGTTTCTTTGCTCATTAGCTGCAAAGAGGTCAAAGAGAGTTAAACACCAGACTCCAAAGTGTTAAAGATTTTCTCTTTCCCTAATCTCACAAATGAATTCACAGCAGCATGTTCCATTTGCTCACATTCACATGACACACATTTTAGGAAAACAAGAAGGAACGGCATAAATTTTTTAAGTAGCAGCATGTAGTTAATATAAGAAGGTGAGAGCTTAGCCAGGGCTCTGGCCTCATGGGCCCTGAATTAGAATACATGCTGAAAAAACAAGAAAACCATATCCAAAGTCTGGCACCATTTACAGTGTAGGAAAAAGAAATGACTGGTTACTAGGGGCAAAATACATTAATTATGGACACTCTTTATACTCAAAACCCAGTGTAGGGTCTTTAGTACTGATGAAAAACCATGCAACTTTGATGCTATAATTATAAAAAAAAAAAAAAAGTATCACATTTCTGCTAATCATTTACCTTTCAAAACTATAAAACTTTACAAGTTTAAAAAAAAAAAATAAACTCTGCCTATATTTTTTGGGATAGGGTCAGAGAAACAATTGTTTCTTTGTCAATTGTTACCAAGGGCAGTACTTCCAATAACACAAGGTTATCTTTAATCTGGTTAAGCCAATGCTAATACTTTTCATTTTCTCAAGTTTTTAATGAGTCAGAAGCGCAGCAGACATTAACATTTTTTTTTTTTTATATTAAACAAAAATGACGTACACAATTATACAGTACTGTCATAGCTGCTAACATTTGAAACAAAGTTCCAGGGACACTTTGCAGCACAGCTATCAATTACTTATCACACCCACTTCCATGAAGCTCCGCCGACTCTGCATAATTAATCTCCGCCTACTTATCAGATTATAGGGTCTACTCAATAAAGAGAGAATTAAAGGAAATTGAAAAGGGAATTTAAAACTTAAGGCCAAAGTAGCAGAGTAAATTACCCGGAACAGGGTACCATTTGCCGGGACTGTCCCGGCAAAAAAACGGGACAGTTGGCAGCTATGTACTGTGCATTTAAAACGTGACCTGACAAATATGCAAGGTGCTCTTTTAGTGGTCAATATTGATATGCTGTTCCACGTAAATTTCACATGGAAAATATTGGCACACACCACTTAGGGTTACTTTCCAAATAGACTCAACTTAGACAGCGGGATCTGGTTACCATAGGTCCATGCTGCACCTTTTTCCTTTAAGGGGATATACTGTATGCAATAGCACCACCTTGTCTCTTGCACCACACAGTAGGTCCTATTAGCCCCCTTTCCCTTTAAAGGGTGGCTGCAATAATACTTCTCTGTCCCCTCCACACCACAGATGGCAACAGATATATTCTCCAAAAATAAAAAGAACACCGAAGGAGATAGAGGTAGGCACTGAATGAGTTTTATTTATGTGCACAGAGGTTTTTGGCACCTTTTGGGTATCTTGCGAGTATCTTTCATATTTTATATATACAGTGGATATAAAAAGTCTACACACCCCTGCTAAAATGTCAGGTTTCTGTGATGTAAAAAAAATAGACAAAGATAAATCATTTCAGAAATGTTTCCACCTTTAATGTGACCTATAAACTGTACATCTCAGTTGAACAACAAACTGAAATCTTTTAGGTGGAGGGAAGTAAAAATAAAAAAATAAAATAAAATGGTTGCATAAGTGTGCACACCCTTAAACTAATACTTTGTTTTAGGTGGGAGGGTTGAGCTCAGGCCAGGTGTCAGCATACCAAGACATTTTGGACAATTTCATGCTTCCAACTTTGTGGGAACAGTTTGGGGGTGGCCCCTTTCTGTTCCAACATTAATTTGCACCAGTGCACAAAGAAAGCTTCATAAAGACATGGATGAGCGAGTTTGGGGTGGAGGAACTTGACTGGCCTGCACAGAGTCCTGACCTTAACCCCATATAACACCTTGGGGATGAATTAGAGTGGAGACTGTGAGCCAGCCCTTCTCATCCATCACTGCCTGACCTCACAAATGTGCTTCTGGAAGAATGGTCAAACATTCCCATACACACTCCTAAACCGTGTGGACAGCCTTCCCAGAAGAGTTGAAGCTGTTTTAGCTGCAAAGCGTGGGCCAACTCAATATTAAACCATACGGACTAAGACTGGAATGACATTTAATGTGCCCCAATACTTTTGACAATATATAGTGTGTCTGTGCCTACCCTTCGATGTGGTGGAAACTGAGTGGTGTTTTTGCAACTATCCTTTAAAAGGGAAGGGGCGCTAATAGGACCTACTGTGCAATGGAGGTGACTAGGTGGTGCAATTACATATATATAACCTTCAAGGAGTTGTAAAGTCAGAAGGATTTTTATTCTAATGCATTCTTTGCATTAAGATAAAAAACCTTTTGGGTGTAGCAGCCTCCCCAGCAACCCCTAATACTTACCCGAGATCCCTCTCTGTCCAGCAACATCCATGAGTCCCTTGGCCGTCCAGGACTCTCCCTCCTGATATGCTGGGACACAGCCATGGCACCATTGGCTCCCGCGGCGGTCAAAGTCAGCCAATCAGGAGAGAGTGGGGGCAGAGCCAAACAGGAGATCCCTGTCTGAACTCTGAATAGACACATGGAGCTGCAGCTCGGCTCAGGTACCCCATAGCAAGCTGCTTACTGTGGAGGCACTCAAAAAGGAGGGAGGGGCTAAAAGCAGCAACGAGTGGCCCGAGAAGAGGAGGATCCAGGCTGCCCTGTGCGAAACCAACTGCACAGAGAAAGTATATGTAGCACCCTCCTAGAAAGGTGCTAGGTTAAAAGCATTGTCTTGCTCCATCTGCTTATCAGGGGAGCCTGATCTATTAGTTTCCCTGTTGCATGTGTGATTCACTTGGTCTGAGGGAGTGTCCCCACTGTATCCAATAGTGTCCGTGAGTACCAGGGTGCTTGCCAAGGGGTCTGCCCAGGAAGGGGGACCACTCCAGTGAAGTCAGAGGGCAGAAGGTCAGCTCACACAGCAAGAGTAAAGGAGGTGCCAAGTGGGGCCCTGAGGAGTAATTCACTACAGAGTTCGCCTATTAAATACTTCATTTCAGTGGCAAAGTGAAGCAGCAGCCTTGCCGCACTCAGTTCAGCTAGAAGTCCTTCAGTTGTGCATAGTTCATCAAGTTGGAGTATCCACTCATCCCTTCTCCCATCCCAAGTTCTAATAAAATACAGAAAAAAAAATAAAAAATTCCCCTGGACTGTTTCCTGACTGAGCCAAATATTTAAAGTACTAAGGATTCATAAGTTGTTGCTATGGGTAACCCAGGGGGATCCGTTTTAAGCAACTCCCATGGGGCAGTGCTACATAACATGTTTGTTATTTTTTATTTTTAAAACACAACTTTTAAATCACTTTAAAAGATAAAGGCGCAGTATGGACCTATGGTAACTAGGTCCCACCATAGAAAGTTCACCAAAAAAAAATGAAGGTACATGATTTTACAGGTGAAAAATGTGCATTTATACTTTTTTTTTTTTTTTACAGGAGTCTGAAAAGCACTGCACCCGCAATAAGAAGATCACAGGTGCAGTGTCAGGCCCCTGCATAGTCTTCCTCTAGTTTTGCTGTTACAAAGCAAGAGGAAGAATGAATGAATGACCCATAAGCGTGCTGATTAGTGGTATCGCAGCCCATTCAAGCTGCAAGTACATCTGCCGCAGTGGACGGGACTTGTAGTTCATTCATTCACAGAACTCTGAAGGAATGACGCAGCTGTGTGGGCGGCGCCCTGCACAGCCTTACTGTTTTCAAAATGTTACAGTGAGTGCGTTGGGGGAAGAGACGGTTTGCGGGAGGTTAAGCACTTAACTTAAACCCAAAATCTTATAAGATGAAGAGTTCAAATCATTTATAAATTGGGAAAGGAATCCAAAGAGGTGGTGTGTGCCATAATTTTCCATGCAGGATTCACATAAAACAGCATATCATGATTGAGCACTGAAGAACAGATTGCATATTTATGGGTCACATTTTAAAAGGGGTGGTATTGTATAATTTTAAAATAATATGGTGCGATTGCACCGATTTATGTACGCTTTTTACTAGGGTGATTTTTTGTTTATGGAGTACAATATGTTTTCAACACTTAGCCCCCGTTCACACTGGGGCGACCTGTCAGGCGACCTGGTCGCCTGACAGGTCGCCGTAGGTCGCCTTCCATAGAGAAGCTGCGGACCCATTCTAATAGGAGCGACACAAGTCGCTCCGACTTAGAAAAAGGGTCCGGAGCTTCTTTGGGGCGACCAGGAGCGACCTGCATAGACTTCAATGTTATGAAGTCCGTGCCGGCCGCTCCGAGGTCGCGGTGCGAGCAGCGCGCCGCGACCTATGAGGCCGCCCGGCAAAGTAGCGTCGCCCCAGTGTGAACGGGGCCTAAATGAGTGCTGCACTTAACTTTTGTTTGTTGATTGATTTGTGTTAGGGCTCTTTTACACGGGCGTTCCGATCAGATCCGCCTGTCCGTTTTTTAGGCGGATCGGATCGGATCCTCCATGCAGCTCTATGGGACAGCGGATGTCAGCGGAGACACCTCTGGACGGATGGAAACCCTATTTTTCCATCCGTTCAGGGATTGGATTGGATGAGAGTGGACAGGCGGTCCGCTCTCATCCGATCCCCCATAGAGAGAAGCGGGAGCTGTGACAACTCCCTCTCCGCACTGCAAGCGGAGACGGAGCAGTCATCCGCCGGCTCAGCGGGGATCGGCGGATCGATCCCCGCTGAGCAGCACGGATCCACCTACGGAGGCGGACCGTGTGAAAGAGCCCTTAGAATAGCAACTCACACTGGAGTTCATATACCTGTATTTTTTGGCTTTAGCTTTTTAGAGTAGGAGGATCTGCCTATATTTTTTTATATTGCCACTTTTTTCTTCACAGTAAACAGATAGAAATCTCATTTTCTCATGCGGGTTCAGAAGAAATAAAAAACTATTAATTCTGTATCAAGTATGTTTTTTTTTTAACTTACCTCTTGGATGGCAGTCATCACCATATGTTGCACAGATTCCTCCATCATCATGATGGTCTGAATATACTCTGGAAGTAGAATAAATCACACTTGAATTAAAAATAAAAAAACAAAAAACGAAAGACCTAGACTAGATGAAAGCTAATCTCCAGGTATGGTTTTCATTGCATAGTCACATAGGTCCAGCTTAGACCAGTGTAAGTATACATATTTCATACCTGTGGGCAGAGCTGCTGTTAGAATCATGGGGCCCCCCTCCTAAAATATTAGAATATTTTAGTTACAAATACACTAAAATCATTATTCGCGAGAACAAGCACAACATAATGTACAAAATTCCTGCTAAATATAAAACTGTATTGCATTATGAAAAAGTGCTGTCTGTGAATGAGGTCTTGGGGGCGCTGCAACCTATACAGTAGAGCTGCACAATTCTGGATAAAACGAGCATCACAATTTTTTTGCTTAGAATAAAGATCATGATTTTCTCACGATTCTCGCTGTAACATCATCTCTCATATTATACAAAAAAAAATTGAACTTTACGGTTTAGTTTTCTATTTTTTTTTTTTTTATTCATTAAAGTGTATTTTTTCCCCAAAAATTAAGTTTGAAAGTCCGCTGCGCAAATACGGTGCGACATAAAATATTGCAATGATCGCCATTTTATTCTCTAGGGTCTCTGCTAATTCTATATATGTAGCACTGCCCCCTAGGGAGCTGCTGAGAATTACACTTCTTGGGTTCCCCTGGGTTACCATTAGCAACTGGCAGCAGATACACAATATTAAACGTTCTCTGCTCAGACATTGAACAGTCCAGGGGATTTGGGTTTTTTTGTGTTTTTTATTGGAACTTCGATGGGAGAAGGGATGAGTGGGATACTCCAACTTGAACTATGCACAATTCCTGAGGACAACTGACTGTAGAATGCAGCAAGGCCGCTGCTTCACCTTGCCACTGAAGTGAAGATAGAGAATATGTACTCTCATTTAGGTTCCACTTCAGGGTCTAACTTGGCACCCCATTTCTCACTGACTGGGTGCGCTGACCTCTTGTCCACTGACACTCTACTGGAGTGGTCCCCTTCCTGGGCAGACCCCTGGCAAGCTTCCCGGTACTCATGGACACGGTTCTTCCCTGGGTCACTCTGCCTCCAACTCCCTTGTCAGCATCCACTGGACCTCCTGGCTCAGCACCACTTCTGGTCCACAAGCCCGACTGCCTGTGACCACCTTCCTCAGCAACAGGAGAGACAGCCATCACCCTCCTCCTGGGACCTGGCTTCCCGCCCAAAGACAACCTGTCACATGAGCCCGTGGCTTTTATAACATATCCCAGGATGCACCACTGGTGTGCCAACCCACTGGGATAGTCATAAAAGCCTGTGTGTCAATGGCTGGGTTTCCTCCACTGTCCAACAGGCTCCCCTATTGGATACAGTGGGGACACTCCCTCAGACCAGATGAATTAAACATGGACACATGCCAACAGGCCTAACTACTGATCAGGTATATATATATTAATGCTTTGATGTTTTGGGGTTCTAAGTAATTTTCTAGCAAAGAAATTGGATTTTTGACTTACTGTAAAAGTCCTTTCTCTGATGTTCATTGACAGACGCAGCTCCTGATTCTTCTTAACGATTGGGTTATACTGCCTCCTACAGGAGGACACTAGGCATGAAATAGCTTGACTATGCCTATGGGCAGTCCATGGGGGTATACACCCACTTTAAGCTATAGGCACTCAGTTTTGTTACAAGAAGTGTCAGAAGAAAGCCAACTCCGCAGAGGGGTGGGTGCTGTGTCCATCAATGATCATCAGAGAAATGGATTTTACGGTAAGTCAAAAAATCCCATTTTCTCTTTCGTTCACTGACGGACACAGCTCTCGATCTTCTTAACCATTGGGACGTCCCAAAGCAGTGTTAAACATGAGGGGTGGAAAAAAAGCAGAAAAAAAATTCCCGAGGCCAACCAGGTAACATGGAGCTCAACCATAAACAACTGGAGCTCACCTGAAAAAAACAATACAACCTTAAAGAGGACCGGGTCCTCTAAACAGCAGCCAGCAAAATCTTGCGGCCAAAAGAAGCATCCGTAGATGCCAACACATCCACTTTATAAAAGTTTTGTAAAAGTGTGCACCGATGACCAGGTGGCCACCTTTCAAACCTGCGTCACTGACGCTTTATGACGGAAAGCCCAGGAGACACCAAGCGCCCTACTAGAGTGCTCCTTGACAGGGAAAGGAGGAACCTGACCCCTTATGCAATAAGCCTGAACCACTATCTGTCTGATTCATCTGTAAATAGTGGCAGAAGAAGCAGACAGCCCTTTGTGAGGTCCGTCCGTGAGCACAAATAGTGAGTCTTATATCCTAACTGACTCAGTAGCTGCAAGGTACACCCTAATTGCCCAGACCACATCCAAGGCATGCAAGGTAATTTCCTTCGGATGTTTAGCCTGGGACACAGGGAAGGCAACACAATGTCTTCGTTCAAATGACAGTCAGAGACCACCTTAGGAAGGAATGACAGACAGGGACGAAGCACCACCTTATCCTTGTGAATCACCAATAAGGTGGACAGGATAACGCCACCAGTTCCGACACCCTGCGCATGATAAACCATCAAAAAAGGCCACCTTCTGGGGCAGCACAACCAGGGAAACCTCCCGAATATTTTCAAAGAGAGGCTTCTGTAGAGCTAAAGGAACCACATTAAGATCCCAGGATGGCAATGGAGCCCACACTGGAGAAACCAAATGATCAGATCCACCGAGAAGGAGCAAGGATGAACCCAAAAGACTCACATCATGCAATGTACGTCTTCCACGTACGATGATAGATCTTCCTAGAAGTAGATTTCCTAGCTTTCAACAGCGTAGGAATCACTGACTCAGAGAAACCTCCATCCTTCAGCACCAGCAACTGTAAAGCAGGATAGAAGATTGGTCCTTGGGACAGCCGATCCTCCCTGAGAGGAAACCCCTAAGGAGCATCGGTGACCAGCCGTACCCGATCGGTGTACCAAGACCGGCAAGGTCAGTCTGGACGGAATACCTTCTGCTTTGATCCTGCACAGAAGTCGTGACAGAAATTTTAGCGGGCTGGAACGAAATGGTCAGCCCATCTTAGAAGGCCCGCTACTTAACGAGCCGCCAGAACACTACTTGTGCCCCCTTGGTGATTGGACAATGCCACGGCCGTGGTCTCTGCCAAACAAATTCATGCCAGACACCCCTGAAGACGAATTGTCCAATGAGCCAGAAAAAGGCCGATTGCTCGGAGTTCCAGAACAATAACTCGGCAGTCAAAGCCACAAAGCCAGTTCGTATGTGCCCTCACGAGACCTATAACTCACAGGCCAGAGGCCAGCCCCCGTCCAGTGGGGCTATGTCGTGGCCGACCTAGCGCAGAGATGCAATCTGCATGCGTTTGCTGTTCGGCCTGGGGGGACCCTAAGGATCTAGTGTGACGGTGTTCACAGTCACTGGAAGTGAAAGACAGATACTTAATGGTTTGGATTGCTTCAAGTGGGACAGTAATATTGGTCAGCAATAGCTTCATACAGATTATCCAGTTCATCGCCCAGTCCGAAAATGATTGTGGATCACCCAAAATAATAAAAGAGGGAAAAAAAATTGCATTTAAAAAGAAAAAATTGCCTGGATCAGAGATCTCAGCAAGGAACTAGGTCCCTACTCCTGACTAGGCAGAAAAAAAAACTGAGTGCCTATAGCTGAGAGTGGGTGTATACCCCCTGGGATTGCCCATAGGCGTAGTCAAGCTTTTTCCTGCCTAGTGTCCGACTCATGTAGGGGGCAGTATAACTCAATGGTTAAGAAGAATCAGGACCTGTGTCTGTCAATGAACGAAAGAGAAAACTGGACTTACCGTAAAATCCTTTTCTCTGAAGTTCATTGACAGACGCAGCTCCTGATTCTTCTTAACCATTGGGTTATGCTGCCCCCTACAGGAGTAGGACACTAGGCAGGAAAAAAACATTTACCACGCCTATGGGGCAGTCCCTGAAGGCATACCCTCCTATAGGATGCAGTTTGGTTGCAAGCAGTGTCAGAAGTAAAAAAAAAAAAACAACCCACTCAAAAATAGAGGGGCGGGGGGCTGTGTCTGTCAATGAACTTCAGAGAAAAGGATTTTACGGTAAGTCAAAAATTCAGATTCTCCATCGTTCATTGACAGACACAGCTCCATATTCTTCTTAACCATTGGGACATCCCAAAGTAGTATATGCATGAGGGTGGGAAAGCAACACAGAGAAAGAAGGTAATTCCCCAAAAGCTAAACTTAGCCAACCAGGTAACATGGGGCTCAACCAGGAACAACTGGAGCTCACCTAGAAACAACATACACCCTCAAAGAGAAAGAAATTGCTCTTTTAAAACAGCAGCCTGCAAAACCTTGCGACCAAAAGAAGCATCCGAGGATACCAACACATCTACTTTGCAGAATTTAGAGAATGTGTGCTTCTCGATTCAATAGTACACAAGGTCAACCGCTGCTCAACCCCTCTTTGGAGGAAAGCCAATATCCTAGCCACTGAAAAGGAGCATGGATGCACCTTAATCGATTCACACCATGAGATGTTCGATTTCCCCGTACGATGATAAATCTTTCTGGAGGTAGATTTTCTAGCCTTCAACAGTGTAGGAATCACTGAGTCAGAAAGACCTCTAACCTTCAATACCTGTCTTTCAACAGCCACGCCATTAAAGCCAGCGACTGTAAAGTAGGATGGAAGATCAGCCCTTGAGACAGCAGATATTCCCTGAGAGGAAGTCTCCAAGGAGCATCAGCAACCAACCTTACCAGATCTGCGTACCAAGACTGGCAAGGCCAGTCTGGGGCCCAGTAGAATGACCAGAGGGTGGGGTTTTTTGATCTAAGAGGTGGTTGAAGTAGGTTTTTGCCTCCGTCCCTATAACTGATGAATCAAGGGGGTTTTTTGGTGTCTCACGCCAAGGTAATGGGACTTTATGGGCAAGTACTATGCAATTCAGAAGATAATAATGGAGGTAAAAATAATAAAAAATTATATAAAATTCCAGATTTATTAAACAATCTCGTGAAAACAAGGATAATGGTATAAATGGTATCTCAATATGTGAGCATTAGTGTTGGGTATAGGCCCAATGTGATAAAGATAGAAAGGCGATTCTAAGTGAATCAGTGACACATGTGGTAATTGTGACAGTTCATATGGATTCTTGTCTCTGTGCGTCCCGAGTGAATCAGGAAAAATATATTACAGAGTTTCATCCATAGTATTCTGACGCGTTTCGGCTATATCAGCCTTTTTCAAAGGTTTCTGTCACCCAGCTGAAACAATATGAATAATAATATTAATATTTCCATTTGGAAATATGCATATAATTATGGGTATATCGAAGTACTGGAAAGTACATACTTATTTTTCCATCCTGTTTCTGCAAACCAAACGGAAAAACTCTCTGCCTCCTTCAACCTGCAACAAGGAGCCGTAAGATGCCACAGTCTGAAAGGATATATTGGATTGTTGTAAATAGAGTATATATAGTATAAATAGTATAATAAGGGTAATTATTACCGTTATTATTTCTCACCTACCAAAAGTTAGAAAGTGTTCATATATGAGTCTCCACTCAAAGTTCCAGTGATGTCTCAGATAAATTCTGAAATAATATATAATATATATATATATGTATAGATTATAGATTATAGGGTATCTCCCAAATCAGTGATTTATATATGTATAATGTCCGAATTCAAAAACACTTACAAATGCAGAGTTTGAATGAGGACGAAGGGGAGGTGTCTCTTCCGCTATTTCACTCAAGGATGAGCTATTACCCCGTTCTGAAAATACCATGGTGTATGTCCATAAATTGACTTAAGCAACAATGATTGTGGATACAAAATATTTTTATTTTGTGACTTCAAGGATTGCAAGATGAACACTTACATTTGGGGGAGGTATAGGAAGAAAGAGTAAGAGTAGGATCCTTTCACGGCTTGCAGCTCCACGTCCGTCCTGTTCCCTCAGCAAGAGGGAAGTGAGGAGAGACGCCGGCTCCCCGGCCTTATAAAGCCGCTCGCGCATGCGCCCAAGGTGCCGCGCTTGGTCGGCTTTTTCCGTCAGTGGCTCGGGTGCTTCGTACTGCGCATGCGCCTGGGTGATGCGCGCGCAGTACGAGCCGGTCCTGACAGTGCGGCCGCCGACACGGGATGACGAGATCAGGGAAACAGCCCGCCGTGTCCGGCGGGTGAAGGGGGAAAAAAGATCTTAGACAACCTCCTTCCCATCTCAGTGAAGCCCCTGTCACTGGAGGGTGGCAGGGGCTTACCGTGCCAGGTGCAAGTTCGAGGAGATGCAGAGTGGTTTGTCAATGAAACAAGATATGCTTATCTACATTACAAAAAGAAAACATTTTCAATCGTATCAGCAATGGTGCAGTAATTTGCTAATAAAGCAAGATATACATATCTACATTGCAAAGGCATTTTCCATCCTAACAACAATGGTAGTGAATAATAAATAATAAATAATCATTTTCCATATATATAAAATTCTTAGATGCATATTAACAGCAGTAAGAATATAATACCCAAAAGGATGTCCCTCAGGGGAGATGTTGAAGAAACAATTACAGGTCTGGTACATCAAAAAGAGGGGAAGGGGGGGAGGGGGGGGGAAAGGGGGATTTTGGGCAAATCTTGTAAGAATTTTATATATATGGAAAATGATTATTATTTATTATTCACTACCATTGTTGTTAGGATGGAAAATGCCTTTGCAATGTAGATATGTATATCTTGCTTTATTAGCAAATTACTGCACCATTGCTGATCCGATTGAAAATGTTTTCTTTTTGTAATGTAGATAAGCATATCTTGTTTCATTGACAAACCACTCTGCATCTCCTCGAACTTGCACCTGGCACGGTAAGCCCCTGCCACCCTCCAGTGACAGGGGCTTCACTGAGATGGGAAGGAGGTTGTCTAAGATCTTTTTTCCCCCTTCACCCGCCGGACACGGCGGGCTGTTTCCCTGATCTCGTCATCCCGTGTCAGCGGCCGCACTGTCAGGACCGGCTCGTACTGCGCGCGCATCACCCAGGCGCATGCGCAGTACGAAGCACCCGAGCCACTGACGGAAAAAGCCGACCAAGCGCGGCACCTTGGGCGCATGCGCGAGCGGCTTTATAAGGCCGGGGAGCCGGCGTCTCTCCTCACTTCCCTCTTGCTGAGGGAACAGGACGGACGTGGAGCTGCAAGCCGTGAAAGGATCCTACTCTTACTCTTTCTTCCTATACCTCCCCCAAATGTAAGTGTTCATCTTGCAATCCTTGAAGTCACAAAATAAAAATATTTTGTATCCACAATCATTGTTGCTTAAGTCAATTTATGGACATACACCATGGTATTTTCAGAACGGGGTAATAGCTCATCCTTGAGTGAAATAGCGGAAGAGACACCTCCCCTTCGTCCTCATTCAAACTCTGCATTTGTAAGTGTTTTTGAATTCGGACATTATACATATATAAATCACTGATTTGGGAGATACCCTATAATCTATAATCTATACATATATATATATTATATATTATTTCAGAATTTATCTGAGACATCACTGGAACTTTGAGTGGAGACTCATATATGAACACTTTCTAACTTTTGGTAGGTGAGAAATAATAACGGTAATAATTACCCTTATTATACTATTTATACTATATATACTCTATTTACAACAATCCAATATATCCTTTCATACTGTGGCATCTTACGGCTCCTTGTTGCAGGTTGGAGGAGGCAGAGAGTTTTTCCGTTTGGTTTGCAGAAACAGGATGGAAAAATAAGTATGTACTTTCCAGTACTTCGATATACCCATAATTATATGCATATTTCCAAATGGAAATATTAATATTATTATTCATATTGTTTCAGCTGGGTGACAGAAACCTTTGAAAAAGGCTGATATAGCCGAAACGCGTCAGAATACTATGGATGAAACTCTGTAATATATTTTTCCTGATTCACTCGGGACGCACAGAGACAAGAATCCATATGAACTGTCACAATTACCACATGTGTCACTGATTCACTTAGAATCGCCTTTCTATCTTTATCACATTGGGCCTATACCCAACACTAATGCTCACATATTGAGATACCATTTATACCATTATCCTTGTTTTCACAAGATTGTTTAATAAATCTGGAATTTTATATAATTTTTTATTATTTTTACCTCCATTATTATCTTCTGAATTGCATAGTACTTGCCCATAAAGTCCCATTACCTTGGCGTGAGACACCAAAAAACCCCCTTGATTCAGTAGAATGACCAGAAACCCTTCCATCTCTATTCTGCACAAAAGCCTCGGCAGGAGTTTCAGCGGAGGGAACGCATAGATCAGCCGATACTGACCCCAAGGAGCCACCAGTGTGTCTCAGCCAGAGGATCCCTTGACCTGGCTACAAACCTCTGAACCTTCATTTTGAATCGAGAAGCAAACAGGTCGACATTGGGGGGCCCCCACCGGGCACACAGGAGGTGAAACACCTCCAGGTGCAGGGACCACTCCCCCTGATCCAACACCTGACGACTCAGGTAATCCGCCTGCCAGTTTTCCACACCCGGTATGTGCACTGCAGAAAGGGCTGGAACAGACTTTACCTCCCATTCCAGGATCTTGGCCACCTCCCGGACCGCCAAGGCACTCCTGATGCCCCATTGATGATTGATGTAAGCCACAGGCGCGGCATTGTCTGATTGAATCCGGACTGGACAACCCTGTAAACGAGTTGTCCAGTGACTCAGGCAAAGCTTTATCGCTCTGAGTTCCAGAATATTGAGTGGAAGTCTGGACTCTTCTATTGTCCAGGACCCCTGGGCACAGAGCTTCCCTAGCACTCCTCCCCAGCCGGACAAGCTTGCGTCTGTGGTTAACACAGTCCAATACAGTGGAAGGAAAGACTTTCCCTGGCGTAGTTCTAACGAGTGAAGCCACCATAATAGGGCAGTCCTTGTGTTGTGACTCAACTGAATCATAGTGTCCAAGGACTTCGGATCTTTGATCCATTTGACAAGAATCTTCCTTTGTAAATGGTCTCGTTTGGAACTGAGCAAATGGAACTCCCTCGAAGGTTGACACCATCAGACCCAAGGCCCGCATGCAAGTCTGCAGAGAGGACAGATTGCTGGCTAACATCAAACAAATCGCCCCCTGCAACTTTTGCAGCTTTTCCAGCGGAAAGAAAACCCTCCCCGAAGCGGAGTCCAGAGTCAGGCCCAGATAATCCAGTCTTAAGAATGGCATCAAGGCAGATTTTTTTAAATTGATGTTCCAACCTAACTCTTGCAGAGTTCGTACAGTAATTGTCAAGTCGCCCAGGACTGAATGTGAGTCTGATCTTAAGAGGAGATCGTCCAGGTACCCTAGTACAGTAATCCTAGTACAGTACCCTAGTAAAGTAATGGCAACACCGGAGCTAACACTTTAGTGAGGACACTGGTGGCGGAGGCGAGACCAAAGAGTAACACCACAAATTGATAATGCTCTTCTACAGTGAAGCAAAGAAAATGCTGGTGCCCAGCGTAAATAGGGATATGTAGATATGCATCCTTGATATCCATGGAGGCCAAAAATTCTCCTTGGTGTAGAGACGCCACTACCGTGCGAATGGACTGCATTCAAAACTTCTGTACTCGCACAAAGCAGTTCAGAGCCTTGAGGTCCAGGATTGGACGTACTTTGCCTTTTTTCCTGGGCACAGTGAACAGGTTTGAATAGAACCCCTAAAAGCGTTGCCGAGAAGGAACCAGCACAATCACCCCTTGCGACAGAAGATCTTGTACCGCCTCTCGTAGATCCCTTAACTCAGTGGTCCTCAACTCCGGTCCTCGGGGTCCACTAACAGGCCAGATTTTAAGTGTTACCTTGGGGAGATGCAGACTAGAATACTGAAATCACTGAGAAGCAAATGAGATCACCTGTGATGTAATTTAGTTATCTTGCAAACCTGGCCTGTTAGTGGGCCCGAGGACCGGAGTTGAGGACCACTGCCTTAACCGGTCTGGAGATAGGCGTAGATTGGCGGGAAGAACCTGTCCGATGGTCGAGAACAGAATTCGATCTTGTAACCTGATCAGATCAGTTCGTCAGTTCATTTGTCCTGAATCAAGGAAGTCCATGGTTCCGGCAAGAAGCGAAGACGTCCCCCCCACCCCAGAAATGGGAGAGGGCGTCCCTTCCTGCAGACGAGGATTTGTCCGCAAATCCAGGATTGGCCTGTTCTCGGCTTACCTGACCATATCTTCTTGGAACCCCCGGAAGACCTGAATGGCTTAGCTCCTTTCTCCTACGATCCGGAGGTCAGAATCTGAGAATACTATAGAGGCAAGTGAAGGCATAGGGCGCTTTTGGCTAGTGGCATTTTGTAAAACTAAATCCACTTTTGACAACAGGCTTTCCAAAACTGCTGTAAAAGTAGACAGGGGCTACGCCACTGCACTGAGGGGGTCTGTAAGCAAGATTTGGTCCTGGGACTCCATAATGACTGAGTACAAAAAAAGGCAGTGTTAGTTTAAGAAAAGTCGCAAAAAACGAGATCTGCACTGCTGCACCAGCAGTACCACAAGTTCCAGCCCTAACACAGCCTGCTGCAGGGTGAGTGAGGAACACCTACAGGGACCCCAGGAACATACCACCAAAACGGTCTGGAGGCTACAGGAACGGTCTGTGCAGAGATGAGAAACGATCTGACACAGGAACAGAAAAACACCTGGGACATGCCTAGAGTCCCTAGCTTCTCCCTTGCTGTCCAGCAATCGTGGACTTCAAGAAAATAGTCACCCCATGCATTCCTATGAGGGAACTACCAAAACATGGCCTCCCATGCATTCCAATAAGAATTTTTTTGCATTGATGCACAGCAAAAAACTACAGCAAAATGGAGGGCCCCGCGGCACACCATGTGGTCTCCAGGACCCCCTAGGGGAGTTAACAGACAGTGGCATTGGGGGGGGGGGTCCCCGGGAGGAGACCCGCAGAACCGCTGCAGCGGCTTCAATACATTTGTCTCCCAGAGGTAGGAACCTGTTTGTGGGGGAGGGGGGGGGAGACAGGCCTAAGGGGGCCTGGTACCACTGAGAGGCCAGGGGAACCGAGGAATACCTGAGGGTCCGAACTTCCCAGGGAGGGGGCCAACGCCCACCCCAAGACCACCAGAGAAATGGGGGGGGGGACACTTACTCACCATACCACGGCATTAGGTGAGTGCCACTTCGAACAAACTACCTCTCCACCCGGGGTGGAGGTGCTGACAGGCAGGGGGTACGCTGCGACTCAGGGCATTCCAGGTCGTGTGCGTCTCAGCGAGGGGTTTCACTTGCAGGCCAGCCCGCGTCCATCGGGGGTCTGTCGTGGCAAGGCCTTCTGCTGGACTATAACCTGTTCACGCTCGCTGGCTAGGCTGGGAGACCTTAAGGATCCAGTATATCCAGTCTGAAACCCAGCCGGCTGTTGCTTGTAGTTCTCTCAGGAACACAAACAAAAAAAATAAAAAAAAGTCTTACACAAAGGTTCCCAAAAAAAAAAAAAAAACAGCCAAGACTGAAGTCCCAGCAGGGAACTAGGTCCTACTCCTAAACTAGGCAGAAACAAACTGAAGGCGATAGAGTGTGTGGGTTTATGCCTGCAGGGACTGCCCCATAAGCATGGTAAAGCTTTTTCCTGCCTAGTGTCCTACTCCTGTAGGGGGCAGAATAACCCAATGATCAAGAAGAATAATGAGCTGGGTCTGTCAATGAACGATAGAGAAATACTGATTTTATTTTTAAGCAACAAGTCTCAGAAAAAGGCCTGGTCTTTAAGAGGTTAAACTGCCCTCAGAGATTCCTTTGATTTCATTCCTTTGATCTAAAAGAATGAGATGATACATTGTAAAGCTAAGTGTTTACAGTTATCTCCCAGCCTTGGCAATGTTGATAAAAAAAAAAAAAGCCTACGGCAAATGTTTAGCAGCTGTGACTGTGCAGAGAACAGCTCTGTATGAATGGAGAAAATGCAGTTTTTAGATTGTGGGGGGGGGCGCGCGATTTTTTAATATTTAATCGTGCAGCAGCTTTTTTTTTTTTTTTTTTTTTTTTTTTTTTATGTAGCTGGAGCTGTATGCAGGCAGCCTATGTTGTGCTATGGAGATGCAACATAGCTGCAGGTCCTAATTTGACCGGCGTGTGAGTATGAGATGTATGGTCCAAAGCATAGACAGTGTGCATTCAGGTCCACTCACTTGCACATCTGTCAAAACAGGGCCTGCATGTGTGTTCATACAGTCACTGCATCCTCAGAGTAACAGGCAGCTCCAGCTGCACAAACCACTCATTCACATTGCATAGGCTAGAGAACCCATGTGAATGAGCACTTTGGGGTTTTTTTTTTTATTATTTTTTTACAATTTTTCTATTGTTTTTACAATGTATTTTTTTACAACCCTGTAAGGGGGAGCTTTAGCGAAATATCAGGCCTCTAAAGGACCCCTGAAGTCTCACTTTTGAGACAGAAAGGTATGGAGGACATAGATCACCAAGCTTTTCCTGCAGCCTTAGCTGCACTGCAGATAAACAGATGGTGTTCTGTACAGAGGCTTCCTGTTCATTCACAGATTAAGAGCCCTTTCACATTGGCGGACCAATTGGGTCCATCTGTTAGTTTTTCAGGCGGACCCGATCAGACCCTCCAGTCTCTTCTATGGAGCAGCGAGAGGTCAATGGACATGTGTCCATTGACACTCGCCAACACTCAATCTGATTTGGTCCACTAAAAGCCACCATGTGGATGGGGAGGCGTTCCACATTTCTCTGGTTGATGGGATGGCAGTCGGGCTTAAAAACAGACAGGCAGAGCGTTTACATCCAGCTGCCCATAAGGGAGAACAGGCTGTGTCTGTGTCCGCTCTGCATAAGCGGAGCAGACATGAACAAGCCATCCACCTGCTCAGCGGAGATCAGCAGACAGATTCTCTGCTGAGCAGGCTGACTCCCAACGGAGCCCCCCCCATGTGCAATTGGCCTAAAGCATAGAAGACAGTTTACTATGCTTCAGTTGTGAACACAGTGAGTGATCAGTACTGGCAACAACTTTTTTTTATGTAGGCTACTCCCAATGGGTGCAACTATGTTCATGTGTGTGCAGACATGTGGGCAGGGCAGGCTAAAACATTTTTGGGGCGATATTAAGTGCTTGAGTGTAACTTTTAATTTTTTGGACTTTCACTAAAACTTTATTTTATTATCAGATAGGGGACAAAAAGTCCCTTATGTAATATAATATTTTTAAGACGTTTTCTTTAATGAGAAATCAGGGGCCTTTTAGACCTTCCACTGAAGTACATGGAGCACAGTTTCCACTCCATTAGTTTCTTCCTTGGCCACGAAGACCAGAGAAAGTGAAACCAGACACCGGAAGTTATGTTTTAAACGTCACTTTCAGGTTCATTCTAGCAATAGGAGAACAGATGTGGTTTCATTATAAAGATGACCCAGCTTGTAGAGTGTAGTGTGCATATGCTTGTTATGCTAAAAACATGATGGCTGCCAATGCAGGAACTCATTTTAAAAATGCTTGTTGCCTGGCTGCTATGATGGCTCACTGTCTTCAAAATGTTTTATGTTTTTTGATTCAGAACTAATATGCAGATCAGTAAAGTCTGAAAGAATGTAAAAGTCCCTATCTGCATTTTTTCCCAGGTCTGTAACTTAGGCTGGCCATACATGTTTAATGTTCTTGTACAATTTTCTGTTCGATTTACCAAACACCATATTATAAGGAGGTCAAAACTAATCATCACTTTCAATTGTATCCAATTAGGCAGGCCTTTTTACTACATAGTTGAAGGTAAATCTAAAGAAAATTGTATAATGTATGGCCAGCCTTAGGGCTTTTGTTCACACCATATCCGTTAAGCGGGGTTAATTTTTTTTTCCTCGTTTATAATGCCTATTTAGGTGTTTAAAACAGAAACAAAAAAAAAAAATGCCTTTTTTGAAAAAGTAAAAAAATCAATCTGATCAATGGATTAGATAGATAAAGGCACACTAGTTGTGAGGTATGAACTATGGTGGGTGGTAACAATCTAAGACGTGTACCTTTTTCCAAACTTTGCACAGCTCGGCTGATGCAATAGTTACTATGAAATTTGAAACAAATCCTAGTTAAACCCTGAACAGGTACAATCCAATCTGGATGTATCAAGGTCTTTTAATATGTAATATAAGCATACACTGTAATTATACAAGGCACCTCCTTCAAAAACTAAAGACATGTAACATTTAAATAAATAAAATAAAAAAATAAACAAAACACATCATAAGATACTTTTCACAAAAATGCTTTTATGAAAGGATAAATGCTGTTAAAACCTCAAAGGAATTACCTTGCTTTTGCTCACATTTTACTGCACAGCCTAAAATAAGTTGTAACATTCTTCCAAGTTCTGAGGCATCCGAGTGTTCTCCAACCAAAGTGACATCTGGAAGTGTGAAATCATTGATCTGATGCCCCAAAATCTATAAACAGTGCACATGAAACTTCTATTATTAAAGGTGTTCGTCCGTGTTTCAATTAAAAATGTAATTGAACCAGTCCATTCATAAAAATGTATTTAAACCTATCTATTTAATAACACTAAAAAAGGCACAGCTAGGTGTTTTGGGTTTGACTGCCAAATGAACATTGCTTTGTAATTCTGTTTATCTAGCATTAGATGATAAATAACTGCTACTATAGCTTCAAATATGATTCAAGTCTTAGCTGTTTGAAAGTAGGCAGATTGATTTCTACAGAATATATGGAGCATATATGTAGAGTACGAAGCCTAAGGTGAAAACTCTCAGGAACTTAACCACTTAAGCCCCGGAAGATTTTACCCCCTTCCTGACCAGGGTTTTTTTTGCGATTTTTTACTGCGTGACTTTGACAATTGCGCGGTCGTGCGACACTGTACCTAAACGAATTTCACGTCCTTGTTTTCCCACAAACAGAGCTTTCTTTTGGTGGTATTTGATCACCTGTGCGATTTTTTGATCATGCGCTATAAACAAAAAAAAAGAGCTTAAATTTTGCAAAAATAACAATATTTTTCACATTTTGTTATATGAAATTCCCAAAATAAAATGTGAAAATCAACATTTTTTTAACATTTTCAGGCAATTTGTTTTATGCTACATATGTTTGGTAAAAAACATTTTTTGACACTTTTGGGGTTACCAGTGACATTACTGCAGTAATCAGTGCTATACATATGCACTGTTACTGCAAAAATGACACTGGCAGGGAAGGGGTTAACTGTATTGGAGAGGGAGGGGTTAAGTGTGTCCTAGGGGCATGCTTCTAACTGTGATGGGACATGTCTACTATTGTAAAAACAGAGATCAATGGTTCTACATAGTAGAACCGTCTGATCTCCATTTTTACACAGGGGAGAATGACAGGCCGCTTGTTTACATAAGCCGCCCGCCTTTCTCCCGCTCTACCGACGATCGTAGTGTGACCGGCGGACATCGGGTCTGCCGGTCACACGCGCGGACTCCTCACTGAACTCCACTTCTGTGGGGAGAAAAACATGTCCAATAAAAATAAAAAATATATAACATATGCAATTGTATATGAATGTTATGAAAAATAACCTTTACTTTTAAATCTGCAGAGCTGTAATTTTCTGTAAAATTCAATGCAATTTGGAAACCTGGAGGCATTCTATACACCACTGGTGTACGGAACACACCCAGAAATGTAATTTCCTGCTTGTGTGATTAGCTCAGTGAATTTCCCAGAAATTTTCATTATATTACAATTCACATTTTAGGCTTCCTTGGCAAAAAAAAACTGCCCCCTACAGATGTAGGACACTAGACAGAAAAAAAGTTCTGGCTACACTATGGGCAGTCCCAGAGGGTACACCCTCTCTCTTCCTGCATAGGATTTCAGTTTTGTATCAAAGCAGTGTCAGAGAAGTAACACCAACCCAGCTCAAAATAGAGGGGCAGGTACTGCGTCTGTCAATTAACTTAAAAGGATTTTATGGCAAGTCAAAAATCCAGTCTTCTCTATCGTTCATTGACGAATGCAGTTCCTGATGCATATCAGTAGGAACGTCTCACAGCAGTGCCACAAAATGAAGGGTGGGAACAGCAGAAAAAAAAAAACAAGTCCCCAAGGCTAAACATAGCCAACCAGGCAACATAGGACTTATCACCTGAAACAAACCGTAAACACCCTCAAGGAAGGCCAAAAGGCCCTCCAAACAGCAGCCTGCAAAACTTTGCAGCCAAAAGAGGCATCTGCAGATGCCAGCACATCCACCTTATAAAATTTGGTAAAGGTGTGAACAGACAACCAGGTAGCCGCCTTGCAACCTGAAGCACAGATGCCTGTATGGCGAAAAGCCCAGGAAGCACTAAGCGCCCGAGTAGAATGCGCCGAAACAGGGAAAGGTAGAACCAAACCCTTAATTGAATAAGCCTGCATCACTGTCTAACTGATCCAACTGGAAACAGTCCCAGCAGACACAAGCAGCCCTTTCCTTGGGCCATCCGTGAGTACCGAGACAAATCTGACTCACGAAAAGACAGTAGTCGCCAAATACACCTCGATTGCCTGAACAACATCCAGAGTATGCAGTGCACATTCCTTAGGATGTTTGGGCTTAGGAAACAAAAGATGGTAATACAATGTCCTTGTTTAAGTGAACACTAGAATCCACCTTCGGAAGGAAGGACAGATCCGGACAAAGTACCACTTTGTCTATATGAACCAACACATAGGAAGGACGACAGGACAATGTCGCCAATAACGACACAATACGCACAGAATTGATAACCACCAAGAAGGCCACCTTCTGGAATAAGGTGGGCAGGGGAATCTCCTGAATACTTTCAAAAGAACGTTTTTGAAGAACCGACAGTACCAATTTAAGGTACCAAGGTGGTGATGGAGGTCGCACCGGAGGTACCAAGTGTCGCCCCCTGGATGAAGTTACGCACCGGGGAATGGGCAGCCAATGGACTTTGGAATAAATTGCCAAAGCCGAAAACCTGACCCCTGATAGTACTCAAGGCCAACTTTTGATCAACTCCCCGTTGAAGGAAAGTCAAGATCCAAGCCACGAGTAAGAGCGAGGGGGAGCCCAAAGAGACTCACACCACGCAATATACAACTTTCACATACAATGATAAATCTTCCTAGAAGTCGCTTTCCTTGCTTTAAGCAGAGCGGGAATCACTGAAGCAGACAATCTCCTTTCCTTCAGCACCTGGTTTTCAACAGCCATCAAAGCCAGCGACCATAAAGCAGGATGGAAGATTGGCCCTTGAGACAGTAGATCCTCCCTGAGAGGAAGTCTCCAAGGAGCGTCTGCGACTAGCCTGACCAGGTCGGTGTACCAAGCTCGGCGCAGCCAGTCCGGAGCCACATGAATAACAGGAATCCCTTCCGCCTTGATCCTGTGAAGAAGTCTTGGCAGCAACTTGAGAGGAAGAAAGGCAGACAGCAGATGATACTGACCCCATGGTGCCACCAGTGCATCTGCCAGAGGGTCCCGGGAGCGGGCTACAAACCTCTGCACTATCCTGTTGATTAGACGCCAACAGATCCACGTCTGGAGTGCCCCAATTAAGGTACAATTGCTGGAACACCTCTGCATGTAGGGACCATTCCCCTGCATCCAAGGCATGTTGACTGAAGTAATCCACCTGCCAATTTTCCACACCTGGAATGTGAACAGCAGAGAGAGCTGGAACAAGCCGCTCTGCCCAACGAAGAAAGCCTGTCACTTCCAAGGCCGCGAGGACACTCTTGGTGCCCCCTTGGTGAATGACTTAAGCCACAGCCGTGACATAGTCTGATTGAAAGCGCACTGGACAACCTGCAGGTGCCGTTCAAAGGGATGACCATGTGCTGGACAGCAACAGCTGAACCGCAGTCTTGAAGTTTCAAGAGTTTTTCCGGATGGAGAAACACCCTGGCTGAGGACAATTCCAAAGCAGGCCCAGATAGTCTAGTCTCATGGAAGGGACCAGGGACGACTTCTGAAGGTTCAGAATCCACCCGAAGTCCACCAGAGTTCTCATGGTGATTTCCAAATTCGTTGTCAGCACCGTAGGGGACTCCGCACGGAGAAGCAGATCGTCCAGTTAACTCAGGATCGATATCCCCCGCTGTCGCAACAGCGCCAGGACCTGGAGCAAACACCTTTGTGAAGACCCAGGGAGCAGATGTGAGACCAAAGGCTAACGCCACAAACTGATAGTGATCCTCTCCCATGGCAAAATGGAGAACCTGTTGGTGTCCTGCACATAACGGGATGTGAAGGTAGGCATTGTTGACGTCTATGGTGGCCAGGAATCCCCCTGATGTAGGGAAGCCACCATCATGCGAACCGATACCATCTTGAATTTTTGATTTGCACGGAGCCACCCAGGGCCATTAGGTCCAGCCTTGTTGAACCAGATCCTGTACTGCCCCTTAAGGCGCCAGCAAGTGATCAGGGGACAGCCATACATTGGAAGGGAAAAACCTTATGGAGAAACGGATCGAAACTTGATCTTGTAACCAGACCGTATGACCTCCTGAATCCAGCTGTCTGGGATCTGGGCCAGCTGCAGGTCCGAGAACTGGCAAAGGCGTACCCCCCACCCCAGATACGGGTGAGGATGCACCTTCAGGCTGAGTAGGCCTTGTCCGCAGGTCTGCAAAAAACGGAATTTTTGTAAAATCTTACCTGTAAAATTCCTTTCTCTGAGTCCTCCAACAGTCGCCGCCTCCTCTAAGTCATCACTATTGGGTATTGTCATCTGCTCCGCAGGAGTAGCTAGGCATATAGACTTAGTTAAAAACAAAAGGCATTTGCATGTATACACCCCTGGGGGCTGTCCCACCTGGTCAATACCCCCCTGCAGTGTCCACTCCCAACTCAGTTAGGTAGCATAGCAGTAAGTAACAAGAACCCCATAGAGGGGCGGGGGCGGCGACTGTCGGAGGACTCAGAGAAAGGAATTTTACAGGTAAGATTTTACAAAAATTCCGTTTTCTCTTACGTCCTCCGACAGTCGCCGCCTCTAAGTCATCACTATTGGGATGTCCCAAAGCAGTATAGACATGAGGGGTGGGATACGCAACCGTAGAAGAGGCAACGCCGTACCCATATCAGAGAAAGGAACCTTACATACACTGTAAGAGAACCCACTGGGCAAACAGAAAAAAACAATGCCCAACAGGAGCAACCGCCCAGGAAAGCAAACACCAACAGCCAGGGACCCATAAAAAAACAAGGGTCCTTCATGGCACTGCCGCACTAAGAACTTTGCAGCCAAAGGAAGCATCAGCTGATGCCAGAACATCTACTTTGTAGAATTTTGAGAAAGTGTGCACCGATGACCAAGTCGCAGCCTTGCACACCTGGGCCACCGAGGCCCTATGCCAACAAGCCCAGGACGTACTCACAGATCTAGTAGAGTGCGCCTTAACCGGGAAGGGTGGAACCCGTTCCTTCAAAGCATAAGCCTGTTCAATGGTCCGTCTGATCCGACTAGGCACCACGAACGGACGCTTTAACGTGCGCCACACCTCATTAACAGTGTAATGAAACTCAGCGGACAGGGGAAAACCTGCACCGACTTGCGGGTCCTGTGTGTCCCAAAAGAAGACAACACCCGGGGGACTGGGCTCATCCTCCAAATGTAAAGTGTCCTTCACAGAAATAATTAATTCATCCATGGTCGCCCGTTCCTCGGGCGACCCCGGCGAGGAGGTATCAACCCCCTCTACCTCCGCCTCCCCCTCAGACCCCTGTAGGTCCAAGGATGAGTGGGACCCTGAAAAAGGCACGCTCGCAGCAGCAGCCATATCACCATCTGAATCAGAGGAGAGGGACAATCTGGGCCTCTTACGAGCAGCACGTTCAGCCATCAGCATTTCCATATTAGACACCAAAATCGCCACCACAGCGGCCAAATCAGGTCTCAGAGGGGCCACAGGAGAACTGGGGGCCCCCACCAGGGCTGGTGGAAATTTGCTATCCTGAGAATCCATGCTCAAGTGAGGAAAAAAAGGACAGTGCAAGAATTAGGTGCTGTCCCCTTAAAAGCGCTGCGAGTGCGCAGCCCACCGCTCCAGCTATAAAGATAGAAAAAGACCCCCAAACAGGAATAAGACAAAACTGAGCCAAAAGCGACAGTACAGAGATATATTGAGAGCAATAACCTGCAGAGCCCCCGCAGAGTGTTGCCACCGCTGCCTACTTCAGAGGAAAGAGGAAGTGCTGTAAAAGTAGGCTGAACCATCTGCTGCATGACCCAGGGAAAATGGCTGCCCCATAGGAACTTATGGGAGACTCCACCAAAATGGCCGCCGACATGCGGCCGAACCGATCGGTCACCGCAAAAATGGCGGCGATTGGCGCCAATTTAGCATGTAGATTAGCCCATAGAGAAGCTCACACGCTTGCCCAGTGTGTAAAAAAATAGGCGGACCGCGCGGTGACACCCCGCCGCGGTCTATACACAGTCTGCACCCCCAAACACCTAAGTGACCCAGGGAAGGGGACCCCTTAAGCACACACACAGCGCCGCAGCGCCTGTACAAGCGATCCCCGCAGGGATCGCAGCAGGGGTTC
The DNA here is from genome assembly GCF_965119305.1 of Pelophylax lessonae. Taxonomy (NCBI): domain Eukaryota; kingdom Metazoa; phylum Chordata; class Amphibia; order Anura; family Ranidae; genus Pelophylax; species Pelophylax lessonae. Next base: position 448,593,893 of record NC_138768.1, on the reverse strand, counting down.
ACACAAGGCACAGACATGGGGAACACACAGCAACCAGGACTGCCACCCCACACAGAGGCCCCACACAGAAGCACTTACCTGTACCCGATGGCGTGGGGAGCCTCACAGAACGGAAAGCCGCTGTCCTCTTCTGACAGGGAATGCCGTTTGCCAGGGACATTGCACTGCTGAGTCGCAGATGCGTCCAGTGAGGTAGCCACCTCACAGCTGCATCCCTGTAGCGAACAGGGATGGGTCGTTCATAATGCCAGGGCGAACCATAGCTGAACGCTCGATGGCGGGCTGGGGGTCCATCTGACCCTCTGTGCCCTGGAGAACCAGGGCGGCCAGTCCGAATCCCAGCACTGCATGTCCATCTTCGTCCGAAGAGTCGACTAAAAACTAAAGCTGACAAAATAAACAGCTAGTAAAAAAAGAAAAAAAACTGACATTTTCCAGAAAATCAAATAAAAAAGAAGATAGGCTGAGACCGAAGCCCCAGCACATGGAAAGCCTAACTACTCCTGATGCTAGGCAAATTAAAACTGAGTTGGGAGTGGACACTGCAGGGGGGTATTGACCAGGTGGGACAGCCCCCAGGGGTGTATACATGCAAATGCCTTTTGTTTTTAACTAAGTCTATATGCCTAGCTACTCCTGCGGAGCAGATGACAATACCCAATAGTGATGACTTAGAGGAGGCGGCGACTGTCGAAGGACGTAAGAGAAACTGGGCTTTTGTTTGTCAGACCAGGGTTGCTTGGAGTCACCCGAGGAAGTCCTGAAGGACTTCTCCTCATCGACTGTCCCCAAGGGACGAAGAAACTTTGTAAGCCGAAAAGGAGGGACCCCGTCTGCGACGAGGGTCCTTACCCTTGTTAGCCTGTGAAAGAAAAGTACTCTTCCCCCCGTGAGACCCTTATATAATGTCATCCAGGGCAGCGCCAAACAGGCAATCCCCTTGAAAAGGGAGACCCGTTAAGGCCTTCTTAGAACACTTAAGCCAAAGAATACGCCGGATAACCACTGCTAAAACAGGTAACCCAATAAAAGGAGCCGTGTCCAGCGTGGCATCGCAAACAAATTGCAGCCCCTGCACCAGCTGGTTCAACAGCTCCCCCAAGGCGGAAGGGAATTGCTTCTTTACCAAGTCACGGCGTGTGAACTCCGACCATCAGTCAGAGTCTGGGTGACAAGGGCAATCGTAAACACTGTTCTCAGTGCAGACTCCGCCAGGGAGTACATATCGCGGGCCACAACCTCCGCCTTCCTATCCCCCAGGTCCTTAAAGGACGGGGATTCCTCCACTGGAATAACGGTAGCCTTATTCAGTCTGGAGACCAGTGGGTCCACCTTAGGTGGTACAGTCCACTTCTCTTACCAGAGACTCTTTAAAAGGGTAACGTCTAGCAAGCCGCTTAGACACCCCGGACGGTCCCATACTTTTATGAGCATGCTAGCAAAATAAGCTGGGAAGGGGAAAAGCCTTTAACGCTCCGGATGGCATGTGAGTGCCAAACGCAACCTGCACCCAAGTTCAGGGTGTCACGCACAGAAACAACCAGTGCATCCACCTGCGCCTTATCTTGCACTTCAGGGGAGGTAGAAACGTCATCTTCATTATCCGCGGAGGCAGGGGGCGAAGTAACAGACCCAGCAGGGAGACCCACGTCTGTGGCGGCTGAGTCAGACTCAGAATCCAAGACATCAGATGAGGCAGGGGTAGGTGGATGGAGATGGAGTGTAGTGAGGCACTACTACCCTTGCTTATTTTATTTTAGTTTTGTTTTATTTTGGGGGGGCTGCTGGTATTTTTTGATGGAGTTTGTGGGGCTCCTTCAAATGGGTAAGTGTGTATGTGAAATACCGCGCCTGCCCTTTTGATTGTAAAAATTCAACACTTCGGGTAATTTCGCCGTCAATTTAAGTGTATGATTAAATTCGGAAATGGAGTGTAGGTGGAGGTCGTTTCTTTGCACCTCGCCCTCTCAAGGCCGTCTCCACCCGGGACACAAATGCTTCCAGAACCACCGAAATTGCATTGGTGGATAGTGGAGATCTGGAAGGCCCTGCGGTCTCCGTGAGGGGGTCAGGTGGGGACACATGTTCTGCAGGGTCCATACTGCACCAAAAAAACTCGCCAGCAAATTAAAAAAAAAAAAAAAAAATGGTCCCACTGCGCTACAGCGCCCCCCCCCCCCCCCCCCCCGAAGGTCAGAACCGGCACAGTTGCTTGTATATCTCACAGGAAAAAAATCCGGAGAAAGCAAAACTAAAAAAAAAAAAAATTAAAACTAGAAAAAAAAAAACTTCCCAGCAGGGAACTAGGTCCTTACTCCTGACTAGACAGATTAAAACAGACATGCTATGCAGGAAGAGAGAGGGTGTACCATCCAAGACTGCCCATAGGCGTAGCCAGAACTTTTTTTTATGTCTAGTGTCCTACTCCTGTAGGGGGCAGTATAACCCTACTGATATGCATCAGGAACTGCGTCCGTCAATGAACGATAGAGAAACTTTAATTTTGGTCAAACTCCCAAAGGGGTTAACGGATAGGTTCACCCTTTGAACATGTTACACCCGTATTTAGGATGCAATATACGACATGTTAAAGCAGCCCCCACCTTTTTCCCTTAGCCCACCTTTCCCTGTGACAGCAGATCGGGGCTTCTCTCCTCCGCAGCCACTGTCACATTTAAAGAGGAAGTAAACTCCCCTTGTTTGTAGCTATAGATAAGCCTTATTATAGGTTTACCTATAGGTACTGTAAATATCTCCTAAACTTGCACAGTTTAGGAGACATTTACTGTATACATCGCGGCTCGAGCCAATAACAGTGCCGGAGCCTGCGACCCAGGAAGAAACACCGGGGAAGATTTGGCCGTGTCAGCAGTGTTTGAAACAAGATCAGGAATCAAACGATTACAGTCAGCGCAAATTATGGGTAACAAATTTTAAATTACTATCCGCATGTTTTAGGCAGGAAAACAAAATGAAAAATGTACACTATTGTTTCTGGGCTGTACTACGGGTGCAAACAACAACATACACATATGGTGGTATTGCTGAGATCGTCAGGAGCAGGAGAATTTATTTTGGGTTGTTCTTTGATAATAAATTAAGGTAATAGCAAGAACTATATAGCTAAATTTAAAAATATATATATATATATTTCTTTTACTATTTTGGGCTAATTTTCCTTTGATAATTAAAAAAAATAAAATAAAATCATCATCAGGAGATATCAAGTTACCATTTACCACCAAAAGAAAAATGGATTTTTGTAAGAACTTACCGTAAAATCCTTTTCTCTTAAGCTCATTGACAGACGTAGTCTTCTTGATTCTCAAGAGCTGGGTTATGTTGTCTCCGCAGGAGTAGGACTAGGCAGAATGACAAAACGTTCTGGCTCCACCCTAGGGGCAGTCCCTGAGGGTATATCCTCCCTCTCTCTGCTACAGGGAATCAGTTCTGTTTAAAGCAGTACAGAGAATTTAACCCAACCCAACTCAATGATAGAGGGGCGGGTACTACGTCTGTCAATGAGCTTAAGAGAAAAGGATTTTACGGTAAGTTCTTACAAAAATCCATTTTTCTCTATCGCTCATTGACAGACGTAGTCTTCTTGATTCTCAAGAGCTGGGACATCCAGAAGCAGTGCCACAAATGAGGGGTGGGATTGACAAAATCAAATCCAATCTAGAAGGCCCAACCGGTGCCAAACTAGAAGTTTCAAAGGCTCATTATAAACAAAGAATGAGGCTAAAGAAAAATTTTCCAACGGAAAAAAACCCTCGAGGTAGACCACTGGTCTCCTCAAATTGCGGCCTGCAAAACCTTGCGGCCAAATGAGGCATCAGACGATGCCATTACATCAACTTTATAATGTTTAGAGAAGGTATGCACCGACGACCAGGTAGCCGCCTTGCACACCTGGACCACTGACGCCTGATGGCGAAAGGCCCATGACGCACTAAGTGCCCGAGTGGAGTGCGCCTTAACAGGGAACGGGGGCTCCCGACCCTTAATAGAATAAGCCTGCACTACCGTCTGTCTGATCCATCTGGAAATGGTCGCGGCAGATGCAGGCAACCCCTTTTTGGGTCCATCTGGGATCACAAAAAGTGAATCCGTCTTGCGAAACGAGTCTGTCGTTTTCAAGTATACCCTGATCGCCCGGACCACATCCAAGGAGTGTAAAGCAAACTCCCGAGGATGACTGGGCTTAGGACACAGGGAAGGTAATACAATTTCTTCATTCAGATGAAATTCTGAAACCACTTTTGGTAGGAAGGATGGATTCGGACGAAGAACCACCTTATCTCTATGAACCACCAGATATGGTGAACGACAAGATAATGCGGCCAGTTCTGACACCCTGCGTGCAGAAGTAATAGCCACCAAGAAGGCCACCTTCTGGGACAACGTGGGTAGAGGAATCTCCCTAATATCTTCAAAGGGAGGTTTCTGAAGAACCGACAACACTAAATTAAGATCCCAGGGGGGTAACGGCGCGTGCACTGGCGGAGCCAGATGTCGCACCCCCTGGATGAAATTCCGCACCAAGGAATGAGTAGCCAAAGGCTTCTGAAAGAAGATGGCTAATGCTGAGACCTGACCCTTGATAGTACTCAAGGCCAGTTTCTGCTCAACCCCTTGTTGCAGAAAAGCCAATATTCGACTAATCGAATAAGACCGAGGACGGAACCCCAAAGGTTCACACCATGCAATGTAGGACTTCCATGTGCGATGATAAATCTTTCTGGAAGTCGCTTTCCTTGCTTCAACTAGAGTAGGAATAACTGAAGCTGACAAACCTTTGTCCTTCAGCACCTGGGTCTCAATAGCCAGGCCGTTAAAGCCAGCGATCGTAAAGCAGGATGGAAGATCGGTCCCTGAGACAGTAGATCCTCCCTGAGAGGAAGTCTCCACGGGACGTCCGCCACCAGTCTGACCATGTCGGCGTACCAAGCTCGACGAGGCCAGTCCGGAGCTACCAGGATTACTGGGATTCCTTCCTCCTCTATTCTGCGAAGAAGTCTTGGCAGTAACGCGAGAGGAGGGAAGGCATATATTAGCTGGTATTGTCCCCACGGGGCGATCAGTGCGTCTGCGGTTTCTGCTAGAGGATCGCGGGAGCGAGCCACGAATCTCTGAACTTTCCTGTTGAATCGTGATGCCAACAGATCCACATCCGGGGTGCCCCACCGTAGGCACAACTGGTGGAAAACGTCTGGATGGAGGGACCATTCCCCCTGATCCAGGGTCTGACGGCTGAGATAATCTGCCTGCCAATTCTCCACCCCCGGAATGAATACCGCAGAGATTGCTGGAACAAATCGTTCCGCCCAGCGAAGAATGCAAGCCACTTCTTTGGCCGCTCGGACACTCTTGGTGCCCCCCTGGTGATTGACATAAGCCACGGCCGTGGCATTGTCCGACTGGATCCGAACCGGGCTGCCCTGGAGCTGCTCGGTCCAGTGAATCAGACAAAGTCTGATCGCTCTCAGTTCCAATACATTTATCGGTAACCTGGATTCTTCCGGGGACCAAAGTCCCTGGACAGATAACTGACCAAGAATTCCTCCCCATCCGGATAGACTGGCATCCGTGGTCACTATCGTCCAATATATTGGCAGAAATGACTTTCCCTGGCTGAGCATTGGAGACCGAAGCCACCAAACCAGAGACTCTCTGGTCTGTTTGCTCAATCGTATCTGATTGTCCAGGGATTCCGGATTCCGATTCCATCTGAGAAGAATCTCTTGCTGAAGAATTCGGGTATGGGACTGGGCAAATGGAACTGCTTCGAATGAAGCCACCATCAACCCCAGAACCCTCATGCAAGTCCGAAGGGAAGACCAGCTGTTGGACAGTAACAACTGGACTGCTGATTGAATCTTTCGGAGTTTCCCTACCGGAAGGAAAACTCTTGTCCTGACTGTGTCTAGAATTAGACCCAGATATTCGAGCCTCTGGGTGGGAACCAGAAATGACTTTTGCTGGTTCACCAGCCACCCGAATTCCTGTAAAGAAATCATAGTAATTTCTATGTTTTGTAGCAAGGTCTGAGGAGACTCTGCATGAAGCAGAAGATCGTCTAGGTAACCTAGAATCGATATACCTCTTTGGCGCAGAAGTGCCAACATTGGGGCCAACACCTTTGTGAAGACCCGCGGAGCCGTGGCGAGACCGAAAGGTAACGCCACAAACTGATAGTGGTTCTCCTCTACGGAAAAGCGTAGAAAACGCTGATGTCCTGCGAAAATGGGAATGTGAAGATAGGCGTCCTTGATGTCTATGGACGCTAGGACATCCCCTGGATGCAGGAAGGCTGCTACCGTGCGAATGGACTCCATTCTGAATCTTCTTATGTTGACGAAAGAATTGAGTGCTCTTAAGTCCAGAATTGGACGCACTTTGCCCTCTTTCCTGGGTATTGTAAACAGGTTTGAATAAAACCCTTGAAACCGTTCTGTCCAAGGAACGTGGACTACCACTCCTTGTTGTAGTAAATCTGTGACTGCTCTCCGCAGATCTTCTAAACGATCTGCGGATAGACGGATATTGGAAGGGAAGAATCGCGCCGGTGGGAGAGATCGAAACTCGATCTTGTACCCTGACCTTATGACTTCGCAAACCCATTTGTCCGGGATTCTGGAAAGCCATGGATCCGGGAACCGGCGAAGACGTCCCCCCACCCCAGTTATGGGTGGGGGCGCACCTTCAGGCTTTGGATGGTTTATCTTCAGGTCTGGAGGGGGCGGGCTTTTGCTTGCCCGACCAACGACCCCTGACGCCTCCTGCAGGAGCTTTGGAGGACTTAGTTTTTTCACCCGCTGGACGAAAAAACCTCATGTGAGCAGAAAAAGAAGGCCCTCGTCTTTGACGAGTTCCTCTACCTTTAAAATTTTGCGGTAAAAAGGTGCTTTTTCCACCGGTGAGATCCTTAATGATCTCATCTAAGTTGGCTCCAAATAGACGCTCTCCTGAAAAGGGGATATTAGCCAATGCTTTTTTGGAACCTTGGTCGGCTAACCAACCTTTTAGCCACAGTGTACGCCTGAGAACCACTGCTGAGACTGATGCTCGCGCCATTAATGGAGTGGCGTCTAACGCCGCATCGCATACAAACTGTAACCCCTGTATCATTTGTTCCAACAAATCTGATACCGCCTGAGGGACTTCTTCTAAGTCCCGGCGTAACCACTTGTCCATTCAGTTACAGCCTGCGAAACCAGACCAATAGCAAATATTGGTCTGAAAGCTGATCCAATCAAGGAAAACATGGTGCGAGACATAGCTTCTATCTTGCGATCCACTGGATCTTTAAAAGACGGAGCGTCTTCTAAAGGAATAACCGTGGCTTTATTCAATCTAGCAATAGGTGAATCCACCACAGGTGGTTCTGTCCATTTCTTAATAAGGGTTTCCTCAAACGGATAACGCCTGTCAATGCGTTTAGAAATATTAAAAGTGCGTTTTGGCAGACGCCATTCTTCATCGATTGGATTGCCAAAACATTTGGGCAATGGAAAAACCTTCGCCACTTTGATGCGCTTTTTAGTCCCAAAAGGGATCTCAGTTTCAGCTATTTCTGATGGAATACCCTGTAACCTTAAAGTCTCTTGAACAGATACAATGAGTGCGTTTACCAACGCTTCCTCTCGGGCTATGGCGGATGCCGAAACATCCTCCTCACTGTCTGAAGAGACAGGACCCGAGACACCAATACCAGATGAAGTACCTGCAACTGCAGAAATAGGCTCAGAGTCTGAATCCGAAGTTTCAGATAATAAGGGTTTAGGCGGGGGTCGCTTTCTTGCGCCCTGTCCCTGACAAGCCACTTCCACCCGGGACACAAAAGTTTCCATAATAGCTGACAAAGATTCAATTGTCAATGGGGTGCTGGAGGATCCCGCAGACCCCTCGAGGGGATCCGGAGGAGATACATGAGTGGCAGGGTCCATGTTAATACAGGACACCTTTGCCAGCAAAAACAAAAAAAACTTTTTCTTTTTTTTTTTTTTGTGTGTCTCCCCCTAGCGCAATAGCGCCCCTCAGAGTACCTGCTTCTCGATCCCAGAGAGAGAGAGAGGGACCCCCAAGGCTCACCAACCGATGCAGTGCAGTTTCCAACAAACTGCAGTCAGCGTCTGTCTTACACAGACTGGAAGGAGCTGTTTGCTTTTTCCCGGGCAGAAGGCGTGGCTCCGCCCCCTGTGTACGCCTTCCGGCGTTCCCAGCCCTCCACGAGGTAGCTGGGCTCACAAAACATGGCCGCCCCCATAGAAGAGACATAAGACTCCAAAAACATGGCGGCCGGCGTGACCTGAGGACATACATGCATTCGGTCTACGGTAAAATGGCGGCGGACCGCCGATATCGTCTTCCCAGCACATCCACCTGCACTCTGCTAAGAGGTGACATATGGATCTACAGAGATACACTGCACATAAGGTAGGATTATACCTCCTATGTCTGCTGTAATGTTACAGTCTGCTGGGTAGAGTGTTAGCTCTTGAACCAAGTCCACTTCCCACAAACACATGCTGTATTACAAGGGGGACTTGTAAGTATCAGATATATACTGACCATATATGGAGGGGCCCATAATATATACTGCCTCATAATGAGGAAAAAAGGGAACGTTTACTCACCATACCGAACCGACAGGCACCCTCTCTTCACAATACCCTCCCCACCGGGGTGGGGGTTTGTGGACGCCTCGACTCTCTGGTACCTGGCGTCCAAGCGAGCTTTTAACTCGCAAAGTCAGTCCCTTTACTGGGACTCCGTCGCGGCCGACTCAGCGCACTGGTCTGCACGCGCTCTTAGGCAGAAACCGGGGTGACCACTGGATCTCAACATCCAGCCCGTCGCCCGGCCCCGCATACTTACTTGAATATGTCGCGGCCGACCAAGCGCAATGCTATGGTCTGCGCGCGCTCGTAGGCCGGCTGGGGTGACCACAAGTGTCGCCCAGTCCGGCATTTTTGCTTGAAGATCTCACAGGAAAAAAACACTGGAGAAAACTACCTAAAAAATGTATTTTTCTTAAAGAAAAAAAGTCTTGCCAGGACCAAAAGATCCCAGCAAGGAACTTAGGTCCTTACTCCTGACTAGACAGAAAAAAACTGATTCCCTGTAGCAGAGAGAGGGAGGATATACCCTCAGGGACTGCCCCTAGGGTGGAGCCAGAACGTTTTGTCATTCTGCCTAGTCCTACTCCTGCGGAGACAACATAACCCAGCTCTTGAGAATCAAGAAGACTACGTCTGTCAATGAGCGATAGAGAAAGCCCCATTTGTCCTTAAAAAACAAGGTATAATCAACCTTGATGCACAAAGTAGTTGTGATGATATTTAAATATTGCGTTGGGCTAGCAAGTTTATATAAACATTTAAGTGTTAAATTTCAGTGCTCCAAAAGTGGATGAAAAAGCATTCTTCACACCTGCACAGTGCACATCCCACTCACTAGTAGCTTACCAGCTAATTAAGACCCCAGGATAGAGGTCAGGCTGCGCCTTACCCCAATATCCCTATAGGATGGATGGATGCCAGGATTCCAAAATGGACAAAGCTTTCTTTATTCACTTTGAGATTTTATATATATATATATATATATATATATATATATAATCTTGTTAGATTGTTAGATTGTTAGATTGTGACAATTTGTATGGAGACACTTTTGTGCAACTTGTTTCCATTTTTTTTAGTTGTGATGACATGTACAGTTTTAACTAACACACGTCAAAGTTGCAAAATTGTGCTTAGGCATTAACATTTGTTTTACCCTTAGGCGGGAAGGGGTTAAGCAATGAAGCAGCAGCTCTCAACAAATTCATTTTTAAAGGCATAATAAAATGCTGAATTTTTCTTCTTTCAGCATTTACCTCGTGATTGTAGTCCAAAATACCCTTTAGAATCTTCTTCAGATTACTGATCTGCAAAAGAAAAAAAAAAAAAAAAAAAAGGTTAAACTTGAATAACTCTAGGTAACTTAGAACCTCTAGAAATCAGCAGCACACAAAAGTGGAGATAAAAACCCAAGGAGACTAAATAAAATATGAATAATTTAATATCACATACTGCATGGGTAATTTATAATGAGGGTGTACAATTCTGGGGCCTAAACAAAACAACATTTTAGACTGCTGGGTGTAACAACTAAACAAAACTTTTAGCCAGTATCAGAACTACCTTCCAGGGAAACCTAGCACTCTTGTACATAAGGACTAAACCTTTTACTTGTGCAAGCTGAAGCCGAAGGACAAAAAGGACAACACCTGCTGATTTAAACATAAACCTTTGGCTAAACCTCAGACCCATATGCAGCCAAGAAAATAGATTATTGCAAGACTACAGATCCTTACTTGATAGGTCTAGCTGGCTAATCAACTGTATGGTTGGCCAGTATTCAGCACCTGTAATACTTCAGTCCATCAAAATATACACATAACATTTACTAAAACTGACTTTAGGATATTGACCAGTATTCTTTTTTTTTAACACAGCTGCACACCAGGGCAATGTTTTTTAGAAAAGCAATGGAAAAATTCCATATGAATTGACTTGGAAGGCAAATTATAGGTCAACACCCAAGCAAAATGCACAATGCGTTTGCGTAAACAATGGATTTTTTAATGTTCATGCGTCCATCTTCTTGTGGTTATAAATCCCTTATATATGAAGTTTCAGAAAAAAAGAAAAACAGATTTTTTTTTTCCTGCATTCTTAGCTTACTCTTTCCCAATTTCAGATTTACAAACACACATATAAAATCCAATTAAAGCTGTAAATGCTTTGGGCATGCCAGTTATCTGTTTTTTTCCCCATGCACCCTGCCCTGAATTATTGTAATATACAATACAGTATGGGGTCCATTCATACTTTTTTTTTTTTTTCAAATAACCATCATACATTTTTCTTATTGGCTTCAATTAGAAAAATGTGTGAATCCTGGGTAAAAATGGTGTGAAAATATTTATAAATAGACATCTTCGAGTATCATGACAAAATCAACAAATCATCATAAAATGTAGAACAAACATGCACCGACGAGTGACACTAGAACTACAAACTGTCAAGTAGATACTGGTCTGAAATGAGCAGCACCTTGAGCCTCCAGTTGTCTCCCACGTCTGTTTTAATCCTGATTAACCAGTTTTCATCAAAGTATGCTGGGTCACTGTTGAAGACAAAATAAAGTCACATTCTTCAAGAAAAAAAAAAATGATATACATTTTAATTTATTTACTGCTTTCAAATCAACCTTCTGCGTCGTTTAAGTTTTGTTTCATACACATGAATTTTCTTACATTTTTTGGAGGACCATGGCCATTGCTACACCGGTTGTAAGGTCTTCTACTGTTTTGCATGGTGCATCTACATGAAATGTCTGTATCTATAAATAAGAAACAAAGGTTATACTCAAAAATATATATGAGTGTGTAGTACACATTAGTTGCCTAACGTTGTCTGTGGATTTTACACAGCCAATGACAATCAGATGCCCATTTTAGAGCATGCAGATGACAAAACAGTAAATGGGTGCAAGTTGTTGATTGGTTGTGAGCCAAGGTATTACACAATATATGATCACATATCAGTTTTGAAGTCACACAGCTGAGTTCCTGGGACTGTACACTTGCTGTTGAGTTGTCACCATTTGTTAGATTTCTTTTTTATATGTATAAAAGAATGAAATTTAAGGGGCTTTACTTAGAATAAGGGTGAAGGAACACCTAAAACTCCTAATTGGACAGAAACAGAGCTTGGAATTACCATATACTTTGGGGAAAAGAAAAAAAGAAAAAAATAAAGAAAGACCAGGGACTAACCCAGTCTACCATGTAGAAAAATTCACGTTCTAAGGTCCAACTCTAACCCTAGGTTCACATCTATGCGGCTGATGCTTTTTCCAGCGCATTTTAGTTTTTAAACCCACATTTTTTATGTGTCTTGCATGCATTATTTATGCATTTTTGCGGGCCGGGAAGCCTTAAACAACCGATGATTAACCGTTAGCAGGAAACCCCGTTGACAGCAAAAAAATCAATAAAAAAAAAAAAAGGCATGGGGTCCTGGTCTGGCATAGATTTTGAGGGTAACCCCATGCCAAAATGTAAATTTAAAAAAAAAAAAAAATATGGCGTGGTCATGAGCAAGCGAACCCCCTTCAGCATGAGGGGGGGGGGATCTTTGGGGCAGGGGGGCTTTGTCCCCAACCTTCCTCCATGTTGATATTGACAAGGATCTCTTAAGCCCCCCCACAACCATCAGCCTGGGTTGTGGGGGGGCTTATCGGAATCTGGAAACCCCCTTTAACCCCCTGATTCCAGTTCCCCCATGTGAATGAGTATGGGGTACATAGTACCTCTACCCATTTATCAAAAAAAAAAAAAAAAAAAGTGTAGTGTAAAAAAATTACAGTAGGCAGTTTATTTAAATCCTTTATTTAAAAACAAAAATAAAAAAACAACAACAGCCCCCAACGTAGATCCATCGCCAATCACGACCCCCCCCCCTCCGCCACTGCCGACCTGTACAACAATTCTTAACTAAGGGTGCGGTCACCCGCTAACATCAGTGGGTGGCCCCGCCCCATCATCGGCCAGGGGCGTGGGTTCCCCTCAAACTCCAAACCAGACCAGGATAGTTTTTTCCCCGGTTTTTTTTATTGGAATTCTTTTTTTTTTTTATATTCAGTGGTCAGCATGAAAGCCCGCTGACAGCTGATTACTCATTGGTTGTTAGGGACGCAGCGGGAAGCTTCTCAGGCCCCTCAACAACCAGCTATTTAGTTTGTTAAAGTGAACAAAAATGCATGAAAACTGCATGCAAAACCACATCAGAAATGGGGGTTTAAAAACGCAAAATACTTCGGAAAACCGCATCAAAAAGCACTTGCGCTTTTGGTGTGGGTCCATTGAAGTCTATTACACACAAAACACAATCTGCTGTGTGAAAAAAAGTCCCTGACCCTTTCCAAAAACCGCACTGGCTGAAAAATGCATAGACGTGAATGTGTACCATAGGAAACCATGTTAAATGGACTGTAGTGTGTTTCCGCAAACTGCAACACACTAAAAAATATGCATAGGTGTGAACCAACTGTAAAAGGGCTTTTTTACACTTGTGGCAGTCCTCTGAAGAGCGATGCAGTAGATTCTCAGAGGGTTTGATAGGTGGTGAGGAGGCACCAAAAGCATGTGCATTGCATGTGCTTGTGGGGCAGTTATAGCGCAGCCCCACTCACTTGGTTTGGCGGGTGGTACTGCCCATGGAACACGATGGAGGGGATCATTTTTGCCACAGCATGTGTATACCCTCATTATGGATACCTTTGGTCAACAGTTCGTTTTTACTGCCCACAGCCATAAGTGTATACTAGGCCTAAAGCCGACTTAGTAAAGAATTTGTGAACCTTTACTCAATAAAGATTCACTTAATGTATTCAAACATGTGAAAAGCAATTTCTGTTTATTTTTTCACCTTCACATGAACACAGCTAGTCAGCTACAATTTACTAAGTGAATATTCTTAAACCCTAAATCAGTAAAGCAGCTTGATTGCAACTTCCGAGCAGCTTTATGGAAAAGTATTTGATTAGAATTAAAGACATTCAAATATCTTTTTAAAAAGTACAAAAGGTTTCTGAAGATTCCAGGCTGGCATTCCACACCATGATCCTGCCTCATATACGAGATATTCACGGTAATGCTCTCCCCTAAGTTGTTGAGCACATCAGTAATAACACGAGATGGCATGGTATGCTGTCACCCCAACAGCTGTGTGTGTGTCTTTTCAATGTGTGTCATAATGCAACATAACAAAGCTAATGTAAAATGTAGTACATCGTGAGTATGGACCTGGGTAATCACCACTGCCTCCCACACTGATGCCTACTATCAAAGAACTAGCTAGTGGTGACTGTGGGAATCAAAGCATGTAAGTATAAATACGTTTGTGTTGAATCATTTAAAATGCTGAGAAATGCATATTGCATTGATGGAAAAACTTCAAACCAAATTCTTTATAACAAAATTCTGACAATTTACAGCACTAAAATGCATCCATACAATGAAAAAGTATACAGTATTATACAGGATTTATGGCACCAACAGTTTATGCAGCACTTTACAATAAAAAGGGGGACAGTACAATTACAATACAGGAGGAATAGGAGGGCTACTATAAATGGTATACAGTTGTGCTCATAAGTTTACATACCCTGGCAGAATTTAGGATTTCTTTGCCATTTTTCCGAGAATATGAATAACACAAAAAAACTTTTTTCGTTCATGGTTAGCGTTTGGCTGAAGCCATTTATTATCAATCAACTGTGTTTACTCTTTCTAAATCATAATGAAAACAGAAACTACCCAAATGACCCTGATCAAAAGTTTACATACCCTGGTGATTTTGGCCTGATAACATGCAAACAAGTTGACACAAAGGGGTTTGAATGGCTATTAAAAAGGTAACCATCCTGACCTGTGATCTGTTTGCTTGTAATTAGTCTGTGTATAAAAGGTCAATGAGTTTCTGGACTCCTTACAGACCCTTGCATCTTTCATCCAGTGCTCAACTGACTTTTCTGGATTCTGAGTCATGGGGAAAGCAAAATAATTGTCAAAAGGATCTGCAGGAAAAGCTAGTTGAACTGTATAAAAAAGGAAAGGGATATAAAGAGATATTAAAGGAATTGATAATGCCAATCAGCAGTTTTCAAGCTCTAATCAAGAAGTGGAAAATGAGGGTTTTTGTTGAAACCAAACCACGGTCAGGTAGACCATCTAAAATTTCAGCCACAACTGCCAGGAAAATTGTTCGGGAAGCAAAGAAAAACCCACAAATAACTTCAGGTGAAATACAGGACTCTCTGAAAACATGTGGTGTGGCTGTTTCAAGATGCACAATAAGGAGGCACTTAAAGAAAGATGGGCTGCATGGTCGCGTCGCCAGAACAATACACCAAACAGCACAGAGAAAAGCCTCAAACCTTCTGGCACAAAGTCATTTGGAGTGATGAGACCAAAATTGAGCTTTTTGGCCACAACCATAAATGCTACATTTGGAGAGGCACCAACAAGGCCTATGATAAAAGGATGTTTTGAGGATGTGTGAGCTACAAAAGGCACAGAAAATTTGGTCAGAATTGATTGCAAGATAAATGCAGTATGTTATCAAAAAATACTGCAGGAAAATTTTCATTCATCAGCCCGGAAGCTGCACATGGGACATACTTGGGACATACTTGGGACATTCTGACAGGACAATGATCCTAAACACAAGGCCACGTCAACCTGTCATTGGCTACAGCAGAATAAAGTGAAGGTTCTGGAGTGGCCATCTCAGTCTCCTGACCTCAATATCATTGACCACTCTGGGGAGATCTCAAAACATGCAGTTCATCCAAGACAGCCCAAAAATTTACAGGAACTGGAGGCTTTTTGCCAGGAAGAATGGGCAGCTTTACCATCTGAGAAGATAAAGAGCATCATCCACAAATACCACAAAATACTTCAAGCTGTCATTGATGTTAAAGGGGGCAACACACGGTATTAAGTGGGGTATGTAAACTTTTGATTAGGGTCATTTGGGTAGTTTCTGTTGTCATTATGATTTAATTATGAGTGAAAAAAACGTTTTTGCGTTCTCATTCATATTCTCTGAAAAATAGCCAAGAAATCAAATTCTGCCAGGCTATGTAAACTTATGAGCACAACTGTAAATAATTTGTTGAAATAAAGTAGAGATTCTACTGCCACCTTATCACAGACAAAATGCATACAGCAGATTGAAAGTGGCTCTATGCCTTGTCATCACTGTGATGGCGACAAAGTTTAGGTTTACATCTGAGATCCTGCCTCTTTCTTCTCTGTGGTCTATCCTCTCGATCACCTTTAGGGCAGATTTACACTAGTGTGGTGACTGGCATTTTAATGCACTATAAAAGTCCAATCATTGCTAGGACACACAGCAAACATTTGTTTTCTATGTGTCCTATTCATATTGAAACACAGCCCGGCCCTGCATTTTATTGCAAGGCACTGTACATGATCGCATGTCACTGAAGAAAGAAGAAAAAAAAAAAGGAATTTTGTGATGCACTGAACTGCACACCACGTAGAACCATTTTGGTGGTTTTTCCTATATATAGTTAAAAAAAAAAAAAAAAGTCCCCTGGAAATTAAATGCTACCAAAAGAACAAAGTTCACAAGAAATTATAAAAAATGTATTTGTGTGTTGCATAATACAGTAACTGTTAAACTATCACAGCGGTGAAAACTAAAATAATTGTTTGGTAAGAAAAATAATAGATAAATGCTAGTATTCAAGTGGTTAAAAGAGAATTCTGGGCAAAAATGTAATAAAAAAGAAAAAGAAAAGGGTCCTGCACCATTTTGGTCTGAATGCGATGCGATTTCAGCTATACAAATTGTATGGCTGAATTCGCACTGCACAGACAGCTTATGATGTGCACAGGCATGCGGTGCGAATCACATGCAATGTCTAGCATCGTACCAGTGTAAACCCAGCCTTGCAGCAGAAAAACTGATTGGCTCTTTGTGCTACTTCCAGCTAACGCTCAGCCCTGCTGTACAGAAACTGCTAATAGAGAGGCTAATACGAAGATACATTCCAGTACAATACACTGCTTGCATTAAAAAAAATATATACGGTATAGTCTGCTATAACTGGTTGGCGTTCATCTTTTAACCAGTAATTTGTTTCTAGAAATATATTTTATTCAATGAAACATTTAAAAAAAAATATGTATATGATGCTTTTATGTCCCTCAAAGCTGAGTGCAAAGTACACATCATCTTTGTAACAGAATACAATACATGTGCATTCAAGTAATGGCTCATGGCCAAATTGTAGATGTCGTGGGAAGCTGGGTAAAGCTCCTCCCATAAAGCTCAATTTTCGGGAGAACACTACATGCATGTCGAGTTTGTGTTCGTCCTTTACTTCTCATTATGACCCCCCCCCCAATAACTAACCTTAGTGAGGCAACTAATCTCATAGCTTTGCCAGGTAGCAGCGTAGTGTGACTAGATCTAATAGTCTGTAGCATCACTGGGAGACAACCCCAATGTGATGAATGTATCAAAAAGCAGTGGAGACTACAACCAACATGAAGTAGCAAGCAAGCTTTAAAAAGGTTGCATTTTGTATAAAACATGCCAGGAAGCAAATGTAATCCCTAAATAGGGCGGGCGATTCTGTTCTGTACCAACACATTCAAGCTTCAAACCTTAAGTTAATTTAAATTTTGTTTTAAAAAAAAAATAAAAAATGCAGGGGAGATGAAAGATGCTGTAAACTGGTATTTTAAGGGTAATGAGTTTAATAAGCATTATTTTATGTGTTAGAAAACAAATCTGGACAAGGCAGCCACAGTTTTAAGCAGTTGCATCATTTTTATTTTTGTTCTGACTCTCCTGTGATCCCAGGACAACATCTAGAAGTCTGACACTGTCATTAGCTGGCAGACACCCAGCAAGCTGCATACTTCCCTGACATACTGTAATTACATGCACTTGACTTCAGCATTATACAACTTTGCTATGAAGGTATTCAGTAGGGGTCAGGAAACAAATGCTGCCACTCACAAAAGGTTTTCATACCACACACACACAGAAAATGATGGGATGTTTGTACCTTCCGTACAATCTATTTCTTGGAGAGTTTGAGGGACACAGGAGTTCAGACTTCTGTGGGAATGGGGGAACAACTATGAAGCAGTGGCAGTGAGGTACACAAACACAGCACAAATGTCATCCATGCAAACAGAGGGAGACCCCCTTTTGATCAACTGGAGCCACACAGGACAGAAAAATGGTGAGAATGGGAAGCTAGTGGACTTTGGAGCAAGATGGAAAGTGCTGAGATCTGACTCTCGATGGTATGAAAGCAGATGCTGATCAGGCTTGTTTACAGAAAGGCCCTTGCCTCGCACAATGAGAAGTATGCCTTCCATATGTGATGGTAGAAATTGCTGGAAGCAGACTTCTTAGCCTTTAACATTGTGGGAATCGCCAATTTAGAGATTCCTCTGTCCCCTCAGCACTTGGGCTTCAACAACCATGTTAAAACTAAAGCCCCGTACACACGTACCGATCGTCGGCCAAATGATCGGCCGTCTTTTGTCCCCGGGCTGTCGTGTCCGCTGAAAAGTGCAAAAGACTGCACACGAATTTTGTCCGCCAACAACAGCCGACTGCAGAAGTGATGTCATGTGATGGTTAACTTTCCCTGTGTTTTTTCTTTTCTGAGCATGCCCAGTCTTGCTAATCTGCTGTCTGTCGGCCGAAATCTGTACTGACTGACGAACAATCGGCCGTTCTGGTGTCGGCATACAAAAATTTTAATGCCTGCACGACAGATTCTGTTCGGCCGAAAGTGCGCTGTCGGCTGTCGGAAGCATCATACTAACAAGCCGAAAATCGGCCGATCGGTCGTCGGCCGAATCTTTTCGGCCGACAATCTGCACGTGTGTACGGGCCTTAACACAGGATTACAAAACCAGTCTCTGGGCGAGATGGTCCAGATGACCGGGAAGAGCCCATGGAGCATCTGATCAAGTAGGATATCATATCCTTCTGAGCCAGTCTGAAGCCTTGAGGATCACTGGAATGTTCTCCATCTTGATCCTATGGCACGGAAGAAAGAAGTTGCAAAAGGGGGAATCGGAGGTACCTGAATCTGGCTAAAAGCCTATCCAGTCTGTTGTTGAACCATGATGCCATGAAGTCCACATCTGGTTTTAGGACACAGGTTCTGAAACACCTCTGGCTGTCCAGATCATTTCTCTAAGCAACCCTCATTCCCTGCGGTTAGAGTCAGCAATCAAGGTTGCAATTTGATAAAAATCCATAAAATCCTGCATGACTGATGAAATTCCAAGCTGTCCAAGTCAGGTCCTTGAGGGAGTGCGCTACAGGCAGCATAGAAGCTGTTGGTGGATAGCGAGATGGGTCCTCAATGTGTTTAGGGTCTGACATGATGCCTTGCCAAGCCCAGGGTATGCTTTAAACGCTCATGAACTTGGTGCTAGCAGCAGGAGAGGATTAGGCAGACAGAGGTGATCAGATGACTGTAGGTGGGCTACAGAGGTGAACTGAGGATAGATCCACATGCCCATCAGTAATGTCATAATAAACAGGCAAAAAATTTTTTTTTTTTTTTTTTTTTGGGGGAGCATACCCATGTATTTCCAAAGCTGCTGCAGCTATGAACCAAAAGACATGTATATTAAAAAAGAATAGCGCGCAAATGCAAAAGAAATTACTACCAAATCTGAAGAGAGTCCATAAATAAAAATGGGGGTTTGGTCCCACCATATGGCCATATCGTGCTCAAGCCCACTACTGCGTCAAAGTACCCCATTATCAGTGGGTCCTACACTATCCATAGAAAAGAGATGAATCCAGCCCTTCTAACCCTTGGAGATAACACTCCTTGCTGGGAAAAATGTGCAAATGCACTACAGGGGACTCCTCCTATATCTACTTGATGGTGGACACTGATTGAGTACAGGTGTGTGTGGGGGGTGGGGAGGGCTGCTCAACCTCGATGGTACCACCGCAGCTGTTAGGTGGTTTCAAGTTCCCCCGGCAGGTGAGGGCGTGGTCTTAGGGGGGCTTGACACCTGATAGGTTCAGGTATAGAGAAGATGCTAGAAGCTGCTAGAACAGGGCAGAAAGCTAATAAATAAGGGTTTCTGACTGGAATTAGTGCCAGTCCTCACGGGAAGATTAAGAAAAG
Source organism: Pelophylax lessonae (assembly GCF_965119305.1). Lineage (NCBI taxonomy): Eukaryota > Metazoa > Chordata > Amphibia > Anura > Ranidae > Pelophylax > Pelophylax lessonae. The sequence continues at coordinate 448,574,126 of NC_138768.1, read as the reverse complement.
CAGAGCTCACCCAACCCCCCCTCCCTTGTCGCGGCCTTGTTAATGTGGTGGGTCACCTTTTCGTTAGAAAAGGGGGACAGTTTATTTAATAGTAAAATGTGGTTATTCAACTCGAGCTGTGATAGCCGAGTTGGAATTGTTATTGAAGTAAAGTTAAAAGTGAGTTGTGATACATATAAGTTGATGTCTGAAAGGAATACCTTTAAAACCAATTAATAAAGGCCGCGGCCATAAGTTTTGCCAATAAAAAGTAGTTGCGTTATTCATTGAGCTTGTTTGGAGGTTGTTTGGAGTATGAATGCTGCGTGTGGTACCATTACGTCTACGAATAATTACAACTGAAATTAATGGGCGATGGGGAAAGCTCCAGACAATATTTTATTTATTTTAGGTTTGGAGTATACAAGCTTCTCGTTAATGGTGTGCCCTCGTTATTGGGTACCCAGAACAGAAAGAAAAATTCCCAACAGTAGCAGACAGCATAACCTGAAATAGGTTATAACTTTGCGCCCCCCCAGAAAAATTGTTACAGTCAAGTCTGCATACTGATTCATAAGTTATCATTTGTGTTTCCAAAGACAAAAAAACATATGCCTGCATTTACCTCTATTATTAGCGAGGTAAACTATTCAGATAAAGAAATAACAGACCAGCAGTCTACAACAAGCTACAAGTTAAACTATTTCAACAATCTTAAAAGGCATTCCAGGAATTTTCTGTCGGATGGAACGTGGCATCTTACGTAACAAACTTCTCATCTCGGATAAAGTACAAGAGACTTGTAAAGTCCTCATTGCTTTCCTTTCTATTTCTTCAAATTCAGACCGGCTTTAATTCAAGCTAAACATGACAGTTTAGTGTCCTTCATCAATATACTTTGAAATAAACATGGAGTTCAGAGAGATAGATAAGAAAGCAGTACAGTATGAAGGACAACTGGAAATGCCACAAATAAAGTGGTTGTAAACTTCTGACATTAATATGAACAAAGCGTATTCCTCTATATAGTGTGTACTTGTCTCAATTATGAGAACGAAGTGTTATTTCTGTCTGCTGCGTCTTTACTCTGCTATCAGCATGAATCTCTTCGGATAAGTTTTCCTGACACCAACAGAAAAATGGTGACAAGGGAGGGACCTCCAATCAGCTCTCAGAGCTCTTCTCACTGAGCTCTGCAGTGTAGCTTCAGCTCTCCACTGCCTTTTTTTCTGAATTCTCAGACAACCTTTACAAGTTCTAGACTTTAAAAAGTAAACTCTCTGATGTGAAAAAAAAAAAAAAAAAAAAACCCTGTAAAGACAAAGGCATAATGAGCTAGTATGCATTGCATACTAGCTCAATATCAAGTTCTTACCTAAAAACGAAGCCCCAGCAGTGCCGACAGGACGGCCGACATGTTCGGCCATCCTGCTTCCCGGATCGCGTCCCCCGGCCACCTGATTGGCCTGAGGCGCGATTACATCACTCCTGCGCATGCGCGCAGGAGCCGCCGTTCAAGCCACAGGGCTCTGAAGGAACGGCACGGGTGGCCGTTCCTTCAGAGCGCATGGCATCATCGGCTGCATGCACTGTAAATATCTCCTACACGGTGCATGTTTAGGAGATATTTATAGCACCTATAGGTAAGCCTTAATATAGGTTTACCTATAGGTAAAAGTCTTTAAAGTGGGTTTACAACAACTTTAACCACTCGCCGACTGCTCACTAGAGCACTATTGCGGCAAAGTGGCTCGATAACGTCTGGCGACGTAGTACTACGTCACCAGACATTCCCCTTTCTCGGCAGCGCGCGCCGCTGGAGGCTTGCTCCCGCTGTGTTCAGTCATGGCGGGAGTCGGGCCAGGGGAGGAGCAGCGGCGATCGCCGCCGCTCTTCCCCGATCGTCGGGGAATCGAGTGTGGAGATCCGCCCGCTTGTGTAAACAAAGCGGGCGGATCTCCTAAGTGACAGGCAGGGTCAAATTGCAGGGTTCAGCATAGCTGAACCCTCGATCTGTCCTTGTGTCACATAGTCACCTCCCCCCACACATGTCACTAAGCACCAGGCATACATTAACCCTTCCGCCTCCAATAAAATTAACCCCTTCCCTGCCAGTGTCATTTTTACAGTAACAGTGCATATATATAGCACTGACTACTGCAGTAATGTCACTGGTACCCCCAATAGTGTCAAAAATGTCAGTCAAGGGTCCGATCTGTCCGCCGCAATGTCGCAGTCCCGCAAAAAAAAAAATCGCAGATCACCGCCATTACTCCTTAAAAAAAAAAAACAAATAAAAATGACAGAAATCTTTCCCTTAGTTAGGAAACGCAATAACTTTTGCGCAAACCAATCAAAATACGTTTATTGTGATTTTTTTTTTACCAAACATAGGTAGCAGAAAACAAATTGGCCTAAAATGTTAAAAAATTTGATTTTTTTTGGGGGGGGAGGGGGAATTTCATATAAAAAATGTGAAAAATATTGTTATTTTTTCAAAATTTACACTCTTTTTTTGTTTATAGCGCAAAAAGTAAAAAAAAATTGCACAGGTGATCAAATACCACCAAAAGAAAGCTCTGTTTGTGGGGAAAAAAAAAAGGACGTAAATTTCGTTTGGGTACGGCGTCGCATGACCGTGCAATTGTCAGTTAAAGTCGCACAGTGCCGAATCGCAAAAAGTGGCCCAGACGTAAGACAGCAAAATCCTCCGGTGGTAAAGTGGTTAAACAGATGAAGGGAAGAGAAGACTGCAGATAATTTATGTAGGAGGATTTGTTTTACTTCTGTGTATCACCAGAGGCCAGTCATTCCCCTGGGTACATGTAAAGGTTTACAACAACTTTAAGGTGTTCATTAACATGCGGAATGTTTAGGCCCCTTCAAAACAGCGCTATTTAAGTGCATTGTGCCAGGAAGCGACAGGTGCACTGCAGGTAGCCTGTCGCAGTGTATAGCATGCTGTGAGTGGAAGAAGCTGAACACTGTACCAAGTGATAGCCCTGTATGTTCAGATATGGAAAACAGAAGACCTGCATTCCTAAGGGGCCTGCCATAAACAGTTCGAATCTCAGCCCGGTTCAGCAAGAACCGGCCAAGATTTGAACCATGTATGTGCAGGCTGAACGTACCAAGTTTGATTGATCAACTTGGGTACAACAAGCCTGCTGTATTTTACATGCGATTATTGCTAGCTTCTGGTATAGCGGCTAGCAACAATCACTGTCTTCTTCTCCCAGCCAGGAAGGCTTCCCCTCCGCCAGGAGAATACAATGACTCTGCAGAATGGATTCCCCTGTCAACACTGTCTGTGCTGATGGGGGAATCAAGCAAATTTCTTTAATGCAACCTGTGGTTGCAGGAAAGAAATTCACACCGTGTATGGTCAGCATAAATTTCTGTGTGAGCTACAACAGTGCCTTTTCTGCACTGAGCTTCCAACCAGCATCATCAGCCCTGCCTGCTGGTCTTCAAAAATTCTGCCATTCTTTTAGCCCCATCTGCCCCACTACATTTGTATACAACAATTTTTCCCCAGTAAAAAAATGCTGTTCCCAAACTGCCAACACACTACATGTTGAGAATGTGCTCTTGTCGTTCTGGAGTCATGGCTACATCATAGTAAAGGACCTTCCAGCAACTACCCCTGCTAGGATTTTACAAGCCTTGTGATGATGTTTCTCACTACATGAACAAGACAGAAAAGAACAAAATTGTTGGTGCAGGGTCTACTGGGATTGGGGGAGGGAGAGATCTGAGTAATAGGTAATGCCTGGACATACAATAGAAGTGGCCATTTACGTCTTAGAAAAAGTAAACCTATCGGAAATTATGTAGGCTGCTACTGCTGACCTCCTCCCAAAAATGCCTTGCTGTCATAGACGCTATACATTTACTGACCTAGAACTACACTGCATACTTGTTTCAGTAACTCAAGGGGCTAGAAAGTTAGTAGAACAGCCAGAACAATAGTATTTCAGAAAGAAGGCAGACATTTACTTTAAAAATGTGAATGTGCCCATGCTAAAAATGTGAATGTGCCCTGCTCAATCCATATATATGTGCTACTCTCAAACAAATCACTCATGACAAGGCTACATTTACACATTTTTAAATGGGGAGACAATGTTTTCTGTTTTGATTTTCTCTAGAACAACCTTTTAATAGCGTTTCCCTCACAAATGTCACACATTCAATTAAGACTGAAGTACAAAACAGGGTTTGGCTTCCTGTATTACAATAACACAAGGCCGACAAAGCACATGACAGCTTGGGAAACTAATGAATCAGGAAAACAGCATCTACATGCATGTATGCATGTCTACATGTAGAAAAGAAACTGAGCAGGAGGCATTTAGAAAGTAAAAATGAGTCCACTTGATATCACAATCACAACTATTTTGTCTGCTGGTGCAGAGTGTAGAAATCTACCCAGGTTGCCAGCAGACAGATGTGGCAGTGATAGGCCATGTGCACACTAGTTTAGACCAGCCTTTTTCAACCAGGGTGCTTTGAGGTTTCTTCAGGGGTGCCTTTGCAAAATGCCTAAAAATAACCAAAAAATTGGATACAAGCTGGCGTGTAGGTGAAGGCTGTCCTTTTAGTTACACCAAGTCACAGGTTTTCATTGTGCACCATTACAACCTAAGGCTGCCACTGTCCTAATGACCAATGACATCAATTGAAGTCAGTCACCTACATAGCATCTTTTGTTTGACCCTCCCCTGCCCCTCTCCATCAGCGTCGGGGGTCACATTAGCTGAGTGATGGAGAAGAACTGAGGGAGAAGAGAAACTTTGGCATACTAGTCAGTACCAGTTTACAAAAGTGTATTTGCTTTGGAAGGATAAACCGCTTCCAATGTTGGGTGTCCTACTTGGACTTGTGGATGTTGCTGGATTATGTAAAACTATTAGAATAGCTTTTAACATTTTAGAATGGGGTGCCTCAAGACTGTCCATAATTAATAAATAAAAGGGGGCTTTGGCTGAAAAAAAGTTGAGAAACACTAATTTAGATCATATGTGTCCAATCCATGTGTTTTTACTGCAGCCTGTCAAAGCCTATGGCAGGCTAGGGCCTCTTGCACACAGTACTGACGTTTAGCCCCGGTTCACACTACTGCGTGTGCGGGGTTCGCATGTAATGTCGGAGCGCACTGCTCCGACATTACATGCGATCGGCTGTGCGGTGGGAGTCTAGCCATACAGTTTGTATGGCTAAATTCGCACCGCAGCCGCACCAAACACGCACAGGGACCCTTTTTTCTAGCCGCATCAGGATCGGATCGCACAGCGGTTCACACTTGTGCGATCCGATCCTGTGCGAACTGCAAGATCGCACTGCGATATGCGATCAAACTGGGGGTGTCGTTGAGATTACATTGACACCCCCAGCGTATCGCATATGGCAGTGTGAACTGCCGGGGGTGCGTGTGCGATGCGGGATCAGGCTGCGAATTCGCAGCCTTCCCGCACTCGCATAAGTGTGAACCAGCCCTTAAGCATCTGTTTTGGACGTAATTTCAGGCGTTTGTTTCACGTTTATTTATGCGGTATATTCACATTTGTGCACACAATACATTGCTAGGGAAAATTCATAAATATTTATGCTCATATGCGTGTATTTGTGCACATTTCCATGTACCAGCGCAAAATAGTGACTGAGAACGCAGATTTTTAAAGTTTTTTTTTTTTTTTACTCAGGAATACACAATGCTTGTTTACGCGACTATGTGTGCAGGCACATTGTAAAAAAATGGGCTGCATTTTAGATCGGTAAAAAATGCTGTACTGAGCTTTTTCAAGCTGCATGTGGAAGAGGCCTAAAAGCCATTACCGCTGGATTGATCTGAACACTATCGAGTGGTATTTGCTTTTAGGGTCGTATGCATTCACGGACAAATGACCATACTGTAGAATAAATATGTTTAGGACATTAAGCTCTAAACGCATAGGGCACAATTGGTGTGTGGTCAGAGCCCAACTACATGAAACCCAGCTTTCATACTGCTAAACTCAGTTGCAAATGCCGTGAAAAGATCCGTTTTTTTTCCTACACAAAAAAAGAACCAATTTCCTTTACTGAAACTGATGACACATCTGTTAAAGAACAGTCAGAATTACTCTTCCCTATTTCTTTTTGACACAGTTCTCACTAGAGAGTTTTCACCACCATAAAAAAATATCAGTGTTCCAGAGTTTCTTTAAAACTAGTCTTAAAGCTGTGAAGTGTAATTTCACATTTGCAACCACAATGGGGGTAACACCTACTTTATATTTGTTACATGTTCTCATTAGCATAACCTTTTTTTCCAGGTAATGTTTACTTGCCTAAAGTCCTAAGAAGAAGAAAGATTTAATGTCAGACTTTCCTGGTACCAAGAGAGGAATGGCCACATCTAGTTATAATAAAGTATCAAAGTTTATTACAAAAATTTATTTTAAAAATGACATTCATAAAAATGAAGAAGAATGCTCTCATTAGATAACATTCACCATGTGATGCACCAATATATCTTTGCCAATTGTTCCAAGAGGTCAACGCATTTCCCATTTAATCGCTTCATCAAGACCTTGATAACTTGGCAGCAAAGAAATGTATCCCCTACAACAAAAAAATGTTGTATAGGATAAATTTCTTTGCTGCCAAGTAATCAAGGTCCTGATGAAGCGATTAAATGCAAAACGCGTTGACCTGGTGAATATTATTTAATGAGAGCATTATTCTTTGTTTTTAGAAAAGTACATTTTTAAAAGAAATTTTTGTAATAAAAATTTTTATACTTTATTATAACTAGATGTGGCCATTCCTCTCTTGGTACCAGGAAAGTCCGACATTACATTTTTCTTCTTCTTTTTATGATATATATGGATGAGGTACCTTTTCCTAGCCTTTTTTTTTTTGGAAATTTGCCTTAAATTCTATCAATCACTCCCTATTTTTAATATTTAGAAATAGCTGTGGAATAATGATCTAAAGCAGGAGTTCCCAAACTGTGGGTCGGGACCCACTGGTGGGTCACAAGCTGCCTTTAAGTGGGTCGCGATGAGCCGGAATTTACTGAGAGAGGGCCCACTTAAATTGTGCTGTGCGAGCCTACGCAAATTACAGAGAGCCAGAGCAGTCAAATCACGATGGATTCAGGACCCCGCCTATGCAGTTTACGGAGGCTGGTCTGCATTTCCCACGAGGAGGATACTTGCATTAGTGAGTAACCATTTCTATGGCATTGTAATGTATTTGTACATATGTGGGCTGTTTTGTAGGATAGGTTCATGGGGTGCAGAGCCAGCTCCTCGGTCCTGCTGGCAGCAGTGGTGGTGGCTAGACTGGTGGCGGGATTCTCTCAGCTATAGCGGGCAGAGACTGCAGCGTCGGTGTCATAGGAGGACCAGGTGGCCCGGCGGCGTCAGGAGTTCATGGCAGCTTCTGTGACCCCAGTAGAGGATCTGAAGGAGAAGAGCCAGGACGCCAAGACCAGCATAGAGCTCCTCATCATGGAGACTCTGGGTGAGGTGTGCTGGGCCCTGGAGAGGGCAAACAGGGGCTTCACCTTCACTGTGGACCACTGGGAGAGGAAGGAGGGTGAGTGCTATATAGCCTGCTGATCACTGTCTTGCGGTGGTTGATTTCTGTCCTCTGCCTGCCTTATACTGTCTATGAGGGTGCTGATTACGTACAACTATTATTTGCATTAATATAGCGGCCCAAAAAAGTTTGGGAAGCCCTGATCTAAAGGGATCAGTGGGAAAAACTACACCATTACAGACAGCGAAAAGAGATCATTGGTGTGATAACTATACAAAGTAGCGCTAGATCTGAAACAATGCAAGCACCATTGGATGAAAGAACAGTCAACCACAGCTCAAGTAAACCCTAGCAACCTCTGGAGGAACCCGGATTTAGAATGACTGGTAATGTAGAAGGTGAAATACTGGCGTATAAGAATACTTTTGAACCTCAAAAAAATCCCCCAAAAATGGGGGGTCGTCTTATACGCCGAGTATAATATCTCCAAGGTAACCCAAGTAGAAGTATTACTGGTAGATGTAATCTCTCAAGACGCCAGTATACCAGTACAGGATTCCCGCACAGCCAGCGTTTCGAGATTACATCTACTGGTAATACTTAGGGTATCTTGGAGATATTATGAGAGATTACATGTATTACAGTAGTCGGGTGTCTTGGGGATCTATGAGAAATCTGATGTTTTTCAATAGTGTTGCATTGCTTCGGAAGGGGGGTAGTCTTATACAGCGAGTATAGCCCAAAACCTATGTTTTAACTTGAAGATTAGGGGGGTCGTCTTATACACCCAGTCGTCTTATACGCCGGAAAATACGGTACCTTATTCTTCATTCACCTGGCAGCTGCCATGCTGCTCTACCTTCTGATGCTCCTGGTATGGGGATGGGCTCTCTGCAGCTGTATGTAAAATGTAGAATTGCTGGTGCTGCAAAGTACACAATGGTGTCAGAGCTGTGACTGGTCAAGTGGGGAAGAAGAATGGCCTTACTGAGCTTCATAGGAAAGCAGGAAACCTCCTTAATTCTAGAAACACAAGCAATTAACCCTTGCAGTTTAGGGTTCCACTTCAAAATATACATAAAGCCAAAACATTTTGTTTATTTTTACATAAAATGGGAGGAGGGAAAAAATAAAAACCCATCAAGCTTTTTTTTTTGTCTCAATGGGGAGATTTGTACTGCCTATTTAGTAGAAACATCAGAAAGATAAAAAAAAAAAAAAAAAGACCCAAACACTCTCCAAAGTTGACAATGCTTCCCTGCTTAATCGAAAAAGACTGTCGCCTAGAGACAAATGCCCATAACTCAGACTTCCTGCATTGTGGGCATTCATCTCTGGGTGCATACAGCCCTAAACAGTCCATACCACTATTCCCCCCCCCCCCCCATTTTATCTAAAACTAAGGCTCCATTCACACCTGGACGTTTTTGAGCGTTTTTCAGCTCCAAAAACACTCAAAAAAAACGTTCCAAAACGCCCAACAAGTAAAACCCCATTCATTTAAATGGCCCCTGTTCACATCTGAGCGTTTTAACGCCTGAAGCACAATGCCTGTAGCTGAAAAAAAGTACACGAGCTTCTTTTTGGGCTGATTACCAGCATTTTTGATAGATGGCAAAGTCTGCCTCCAAAAACGCCTGAAAAAAAAACGCCTGAAAATCGCGGTAAAAATCGCAGTTAAAAAAAACCGCACGAAAACGCTACGCTCAAGTGTGAATGCAGCCTAAACAAAATGTTTTGGCTTTAGGTATACTGCCCAACCTCAGCAGCTGTCTGCCTCTCCGAGTTTGTCAGGCTGTTGGCAGAGGGGCTGGATGGGACTGTTTTCTCTGCCCACAGCTAAACCACAGAGCCCCATGCACGGGCACTAAACACCCAGCACGCATGGGGTGTAACACTGTCTTGGTCACCTCTCTCCAGCATATATGAATGCTATAAAATAAGTGCAATCCTCCAGCTCTACATGCAAACTTGCAACCTAACTGTTGCAATGCATTTATAAAAATATATATTTATCACTACAAGGCATAGTCAAAGCTGGGAAATCAATTCACCTGCAGTGAATGTCAATCACTGAAATTTAAAACACATGCCGCATTTAAGAAAAGCCTCACCAAGCACCATTAATGCCAGCATTTAGAAACGGACAGTAGTGTATAAAGACCACTTTAGTAAAGTTTTATTGAATAAATCTAATCTGCTGACAATTATCACATATATAGTGTGAAAACAGATTCCATATCTGGATGTTATGCACCTGCTTCAAATGTTTAAGGCCTGAAGGGAAAAAAAAAGCTGTTCCGATTTGGCCATTATACAACCTCCCATCCCATCCAGGCCATTTAAATATATTAGCAAACATCCCTCAGTTTCACATCTTGGCGTGAGACTGAACACAGCCAGCTCCCTATTGTGTACATATTTAGACTTTTTCAATAAGAAGAAAAATTCTGTGGGACTAAGGCCAGCCCAGACACAGTGCAAATTTATTTCTTGCAACCACTGGTAGCAGGAAAGAAATTTGCATGATTCCCCCATCAACACAGACAGTGCTGACAGGGGAATCCCTCCTGCTGAGCCATTGGATGCTCCCAGCAGGGTCAGGGAAGCTATCCCTGCCAAAAGAAAACAGTGATTATAGCAGCCGCTAGTGACAATTGCAAGAGAATCTTGTAGGCTGGTTGTACCAAAGTTGATTGATGGGTCAACTTGGTACATTCAGCCTGTCCATTAACAGTTTGAGTTGTGTATGCCTGGCCTCTAAGCCCCGGTTCACACTACTGCGTGTGCGGGGTTCGCATGTCATGTCGGAGCGCACTGCTCCGACATGACATGCGATCAGCTGTGCGGTGCGAGTTTAGCCATACAGTTTGTATGGCTAAATTTGCATCGCACCCGCAGCAAACACGCACAGGAGGCATTTTTGCTGCCGCATCAGGATCGGATCGCACAGCGGTTCACACTTGTGCGATCCGATCCTGTGCGAACTGCACGATCGCACTGCGATATGCAATCAAACTGGGGGTGTCGTTAAGATTACATTGACACCCCCAGCGGATCGCATATGGCAGTGTGAACTGCCGGGGGTGCGTATGCGATGCGGGAACAGGCTGCGAATTCGCAGCCTTCCCGCATCGCATCAGTGTGAACCGAGCCTTAAGGATATGACTTGTAAGTTATATCTGACTGATTGCTGTAGGTGAATGTATTACGATTTAAAGCTTTTTCCTTAACCCTGTTTCATTTCTAAGCACACATTTAAACAAATTGCACTTGTGCCCTACTAAGCTAACCTAATCCACTTTACCTTTTCCATCCTATTCTTCCATGGGGCCAATCTCCTGAGGCTGAAGATGCTAAGGAAGGGGCTCCATTGAACACCCCACTAAGCTAACCAGCCCATCTAACCATTTATCTCCCTCCCTTCCATGTGGCCATCTAAGGAGGCTAGGAGATGTTAAAGGACACAGCCCAACTGAACCCCCCACTAAGCTACCTTAGCCCACCTTACCTTTCTCCCTCCTACCTTTCCACAGGGCCATCTCATATTGACGAAGATGCTAAGGAAGGGGCCTTATTGAACCCCCATTTGGCTAAATTAGCCCACCTTACCATTTCCTTTTTACCCTTTCAAGGGGCCATCTCCTGGGGCTAGAGATGACAATTTTGGGGTTCCCCTAAATTCTAGCTAAGCTAACCTAGCCCAACTAAACTTTACCCTCCTTTCCCTCCATGTGGCCATCTCCAGAAGCTGGATATGCTAAGGAAAGAGCCCTTACTAAACAATAAGGCTAAATTCACACCTGAGCATAGCGTTTTCGCGTGTTTTTTTACCGCGATTTACAGGCGTTTGATTGAATAGAGACCAATGGAAAACGCCTGTAATCTGCCCAAAAAGAAGCTCATGTACTTTGAGCGTTGGGCGTTTTGCTCAAAGCGTCAAAATGCTCAGATGTGAACAGAGGCCATTGAAATGAATAGGATTTGTCTTGTTGGGCGTTTTGAGAGCTGATCCTAGAGCAGAGAAACTCCCCAAAACGCCTACATGTGAACGGAGCCTAAAGGAAGCTACTGTACAAGTGCAGCCAGTGCACTGTGGTTGGCCAGGATGTGAATCCATGAAAGCCAAGGCAATTCCCTGGAGGGGATGGGTTAGGCTGTTTTGAATGTGCACTCTATTTTATTTCTTTTTAGGACCCCCTCCATTTCATCATAATACACATACCTTTCCATTTATTTAGAATGGCAAAGCAGGTGCCAACGGACTTGCATTGCATCATGCCAAACTGCATTAAAAGAAAAAAAAAAAGTGTAGGTCCAGTTTTTCTTCTGTTGATGTGCATTGGCAACCCATTCACAATTCACACAAATCTTCAAGTGATATTGCATCACAATGCAATCAGGAATAAAACCAAATATGTCTTTACAAAATCTAATAGTTGTGGTTTGCATGGATAACTTAATCTGTGATAACCCGGCAGCGCAGTGGTGTAGTGATTAGCACTTTCCCCTAGCAGCAAAACGGTCGCTGGTTCGAATCCCAACAACGACGCTACCTGCCTGGAGTTTGCATGTTCTCCTTGTGTGGGTTTCCTCCGGGTACTCCGGTTTCCTCCCACACTCCAAAGACATGCTGGTAGATTAATTGGCCCTAGTATGTGTATGTATGAATGTGATTTAGGAACCTTAAGACTGGAAGCTCCTTGAGGGTAGAGACTGATGAAAATGTACAATGTATATGTAAAGTGCTGCATAAATTGACGGCGCTATATAAGTACCTGAAATAATAAATAATAATCATCATTATTAGATGGAGGACAATGAATACATCATAACTGACAGTATCAAACATAATGCTTTTACCACAAGAAATCTAGACTAATACAATTAGGTGAGAAACTGAACTGGACTGCCTGCTAGCAATCAAAGAAAGCCAGGCAAAAGGCAACACTGTTTATATCTTGCCCTAAGAAAACACACAGACCTTGTCATGTCTTTAGAACAAAGAACAATGACTTATACACGCTATGTGTTAGAAGCATCAAAAGAGAAACAGAGAACGTCTAACAGGCAGAACAATGGACTGAAGTGACAATGCTCCGAACTGCTTTCTTAATTGTACGCAAATTATAAAGATACCCACATCATTTAGTTGTGATTTGTTTTCTACAGAGAGTTCCGTTTTCAAACACAAAAAACAAATAGAGGCAAGATGGAATCATACAGATGGGGGTCCATGGTTATCACCAATTTCTACACACTGAGGCTCGGTTCACATATATGCGATGCGGGAAGGCTGCGAATTCGCAGCCTTTTCCCGCATCGCACATGCACCCCCGGCAGTTCACACTGCCATATGCGATACGCTGGGGGTGTCAATGTAATCTTAACGACACCCCCAGTTTGATCGCATATCGCAGTGCGATCGTGCAGTTCGCACAGGATCGGATCGCACAAGTGTGAACCGCTGTGCGATCCGATCCTGATGCGGCAGCAAAAATGCCTCCTGTGCGTGTTTGCTGCGGGTGCGATGCGAATTTAGCCATACAAACTGTATGGCTAAACTCGCACCGCACAGCTGATCGCATGTAATGTCGGAGCAGTGCGCTCCGACATTACATGCGAACCCCGCACACGCAGAAGTGTGAACCGGGGCTCAAAGACCATCAATTTATGGGGTACATAAGAGTTTGTCCCAATATATTTAATAAACCTTTATTCTGGTAAAAAAGAGGTTACCTCCCCCAAGGCTTAAAGGGTGTCCCCCTGTCAAAACACAATAGAACAGTAGTGTAGATTGCTGTACTAACATTGCATTGTTAGTTCAGCAGTTCCGGCCTGAGCTGTCAGTTTTTTTCATTCAGCCCGCTGGGTTGAAAAAAAAAAAAAAGAACTAGCAGTATGTACTAGGCTTCAGTACGCATATTTGTATAATTGCAAAAGAAAACAAAGTCTTCCAGTAAGGGTCCATTCAGACTAGCGTGACTTGTCAGCCTGACAAGTCACACTCGGTCGCTCGCCATTGAATAGTACAGGACCCGTTCTAATAGGAGCGACACAAGTCGCTCCGACTTAGAAAAAGGGTCCTGTACTACTTTGGGGCGACCTGGAGGCGACTTGCATTGACTTCAATGATATGAAGTCCGTGCAAGCGTGCACCGCGACTTCACAGGTCGCCCCACAAAGTCGGATCGCACCAGTCTGAATGGGCTGTAAAGCTTATTGTTTTCTAATGTCTGTTCATTGTTTATGGTACCCCTTGAGGCTTGTTCTACACACACTTCAGACAGATGACATAAACATCAATAGAATCCAAGATCTTGGGCATCAAATAAAAGTCTAGGCCACTTAGTCAGAAGAGAACAAGCTCTCAGCTGATTAGGCCCAGGAGGAGGTTTATATGCAGCATATGATGCAACCAAGCTAAGCTGAAACACAACACGCAGGGCAACCAGACTGTGCACCCACATCTCCACTGAAGAATTCATAAGCTTTTAAAATGTACAATTAAATCAGCAACTTTGTAAGTTCATTTATCAAACTTGTCTTTTCCAACTGTCCAAACCGTTCCAGCTGGTCATACGCATATACACTATATTACCAAAGGATGAACTAGAGCAGAGACTGCGAGCCAGGCATTCTCGTCCAACATCAGCGCCTGCCCTCACAAATGCGCTTCTGGAAGAATGGTGAAACATTCCCATACACACTCCTAAACCTTGTGGACAGCCTTCCCAGAAGTGTTGAAGCTGTTATAGCTGCAAAGGGTGGGCAAACTCAATATTGAACCCTACGGACTAAAGCTGGAAACACATTATACAACTTTTGTTGCTCGATTTACCTTCAACTATGTAATGCAAGGGTCTGCCTGATTTCATACAAATTGAAAGTGTTTAGATTTGACCTAATATTATATGGTTTTCATAAATCTAAAGGAGATTGTATAGCGTGCATCAAGCTTAAGACTGGGATGCCATTAAAGGTCATGTATGTGTAAAGGCAGGCGTCCCAATACCTTTGACAATATAGTGTATGTGAACTGGTTCCATTGAAAGCCGGTGTTCTATCACAATACCGTTACCTATCAGATTCTGCAACCGGAAGGGACGTTCGGGCGAGAACTTACTGCGCATGCATTCCAACATGGACGCTATGCGTTCCAATAGGTTTCCTAATGTGACAGAACATGAAGCCACAGCAGACACTTTCTTAAAGCGGAGTTCCGGCCATGAAAAAAATGTTTCAATAAAAATACCCCCGGGACAGTCAGGGCTAGTACATTCCACAATGGATAGCCTCTAAACTGTCCCGGGTCGCACTTACCTGCAAGAAGAAAATACTTACCTTTAAAATTTCTTCTCCAGCACTGCCATCTCGGATGTGGGCAGCTGAAGCCAGCGCGTCCTCTTCTGCGTCCTCTTCTCTACTGCATTCCTCCACAGCTTCTGGGCATGCCCAGAAGCTGTTTAGCAGGGAATGAGGCGCCGCACCGAAAGTGACGAGTGGGGCCGGTGCCGGCGCATTGATTCCTGGAAGCGATTACATTCAGCTCCCAGGAATCATTGCAAACCGGAAGTGACGGAGCGGGCCGAGGCCACCGAGGGAGGAAGTGGAAGAAAGGTGAGTATATTTTTCTACAATACAAGGGAAGTAAAAAAAAAAAAAAAAATCGTAACTATCCATTTCCTTTTATTTCCTTTGATTATGTCGATTTTGTGGCTGGAACTCCCGCTTTAAAGAGGTTATAAACTCTCTTTTGGAAGTTGTACCTATAGGAAAAGCCTTTAATAAGGCTTACCTATAAGTACTGTAAGTATCTCCTAAACTTGCACCGTTTAGGAGATATTTACTTTTAATGCAGCCGATGACGTCATCGGCGCATGCGCTCTGAAGGAACGGCCACCCGTGCCCATCCTTCAGAGCCCTGTGCCGTGAACGGCGGCTCCTGCCAGAGGAAGCGAACAAGGAAGCAGGACAGCCGAACATGTCGGCTGCCCTGTCGCTGAGCGGGCGGCACTGTGGGGGCTTCGTTCTAAGGTAAGTATTTCATAATGAGCTAGTATGCATACTTGCTCATTATGCCTTTGTCTTACAGGTTTTTTTTTTTTTTTATGGAGGGGGGGGGGTTACTTCCTCTTTAAACCCATGCAAGTCTTGAATTTTGCATTTATTCTAGCAGTAAACTCACCTTACATACTGAAAGAGACTGTTTCACCGCGACCGAGTGAAAAAGTCTATTTCAATATATAATCAGATTGTCGCTGAGCAGTGTGGGGTGTACCAAGATGGCCGTCGCCACTTTCTACCTGCAGATTTATCGCTAGATTACAATAATAATAGAAATGTAATTCTGTTATTCAGTCTAAAAGGCGAGTTTACTGCTAAAATAAATGTAAAATTCAAGACTTGCCTGGGTGTAAGATGTCCATTGCTGCTTTGTGTTCTGTCACATTAGGAAACCTATTGGAACGCATAGCGGCCATGCTGAAACTCATGGTGCATGCGCAGTAAGTTCTCACCCAAACGTCCCTTCCGGTTACAGAATCTGATAGGTAGCGGTATTGTGATAGAACACCGGCTTTCAGTGCTGGTTCACATTATTGCGGCTTGCGAGATTGCATGTAATTCGGAGCACACTGCTCCCTCATTACATGCGATCTCATGTGCGGATGCAAATTAAGCCATACACTTTGTATGGCTGAATTCGCACTGTATCCGCACCAAAGACGCCCAGGAGGCATTTTTTGAGCCGCCTCAGAATCGGATCGCACAGTGGTTCACACTTGTGCAATCCGATTCTGTGCGTACTGTCAGATCGCACTGCGATATGCGATCAAACTGGGGGCGTCGTTAACATTTAATTGACACCCCCTGCGTATCGCATATGGCAGTGTGAACTGCCAGAGGTGCGGATGCGATGCGGGAACACGCTGCATATTCGCAGCCTTCCCGCATCGCACAAGTGTGAATTGGCACTTAATGGAACCAGTTCACATACACTATATTGTCAAAGATATTGGGATGCCTGCCTTTACAAACACACACACACACACGACCTTTAATAGCATCCCAGTCTTAGGCTGGCCATACACTATACAATTTTCTTGTTCAACTTTCCTTTAGATTTACCAAAACCATGTAATATAGGGTCAAACCTAAACACTTTCAATTTGTATGCAATCAGGAAGGCCCTTGCACTACATAGTTAAAGGTAAATCTAAAGGAAATTGAATAAGAAAATTGTATAGTGTATGGCCAGCCTTAAAAGTGAAGTTCCACCCAAAAGTGGAACTTCCGCTCTTTTGCTCCCCCTCCGGTGCCACATTTGGCACCTTTCAGGGGGGAGCGGGGGGGGGGGGGACGGGTAGCTGTTTTTGACAGGTACCCTCCCCCACTTCCGAGAGATGACACTGCAGCCCCATCCCTTTGAAGTTTGGCCCCCTCCTCCTTCCCCCGCCGCTGGGCCAATACGAATGCGCAGTAGGGACCCGCCCGTGAAGTTGCAAAGCCAGGTTCCCTTGCTGGCAATGGAGGCGGCAGCACCCGACAGTTGATGGAAACATTGGCTGTGGTGCCGACATCGCTGGATTCCAGGACAGGGAAGTGTCCTAATATTAAAAGTCAGCAGCTACAGTATGTGTACAGTATGTGTAGCTGCTGACTTCTAATTTTTGGAGGGGAGGCGGAACTCTGCTTTAAGCTGAGTCTTATTCTGATAGAACACCGGTTTGGCTCACACATCATGTAAATCGAAAGCGGTTAAAGACGCATCCAATTTGCATATATGTGAACCAGGGCTACCGAGTTGCATTACACATGTTTTTTTGTTTTTTTTTCTTATGAGAAAAGGAAAACAAAAAAGCGCAACCTGTATTGTTTACATTTTAAAACGCACAAATAAAATGACCACAATGGTGTAACCAAAGCTCATTATACAGTTATTTTTCTCCCACATGCGCTCAGACTGCGCTTCAAATCTCTGTGGTGAGCCCTAAATTGGGTGCAGTCTTAGTTTAGGTCCATTGGCTGGCAGACCTGGGGCCCCAAGAATAGAAAACTGGGGGGGGGGCGTCTGGCTGCACTGTAGGGCCCCAACATGGCTATGAAGTGCCAGCACTATACAGGCTGGATCCTGACAAAGCTTGTCTTGTGCAGGGCTCCCCACAGACACACAATGATAGGGGACCGGTGAGAGGAGTCAGGGCCTGTGTGTGTGAGGGGGGAGGGGGGGAGAGAGCTCAGAGCCCAGCAGGCAGCACACTTACCCACGTCAACAGACTCTCACATAGATCCACCCGGTCCATCCTCTCCACGTTTAACATCCTCTCAGCACTCCGCTAGCCGCTCTCCGCTCCTCACAGCCTTTCCTCAGGGAGGTGCCAGGCACTGATCACATGGACTGGACGATGCTCTCCCGTTATACGGCGATAATACAATGTACACTGGGTGACGTGTACCAGGCAGGAGATGGCCGCTATGCCCGGGTGTCCCTTCCCTCCGGTGTAGCCGTGTCTGATAGGTCCGGTTGAGGCGGGGTTAGCCCGGTAGTGTTTCTTTTTTTTCCCCCCTCACCCGTGGGCCGCTCCTGTTCTTGCTGGGGGGATGGGTGGTCGGTCTCCTCCTCTTCCCCCTGCTCGCTGTGTGTGTCTATGGATGACAGAGAGAGAGCTGTGCACAGCTGACACCCAACCCTCACTGCGCACAATCACAGCATCCACCGGATATTTACCACAGGCCAGCTATACAGTACTACACATTCTGGGGGCTGTCACCTCATCCCAAGACACGTATTCATTACACGGGTTCTGAGGCTAATATACTGCACATAATGCACGGAGTTTAATTACCACTTTATTCAGCCACAGAACTTGTGTAAGTAATTTGTGTCCTGGTTTAAAGGGATGAGGTGGCAATCCTAACTGTGTGACACCAGGCAGTATGTACTCCTCATTGTGAGGGCTGTATGACACCAGGCAGCCTGTACTCCTCATTGTGAGGGCTGTGTGACACCAGACAGCCTGTACTTCTCAGTCTGAGGGCTGTGTGACACCAGGCGGCCTGTACTCCTCATTGTGAGGGCTGTATGACACCAGGCAGCCTGTACTCCTCATTCTGAGGGCTGTATGACACCAGGCAGCCTGTACTCCTCATTGTGAGGGCTGTATGACACCAGGCAGCCTGTACTCCTCAGTCTGAGGGCTGTATGACACCAGGCGGCCTGTACTCCTCGGATTCAGGGCTATATCTCACTGGACAGGCTGTACTCCTCATTCTGAATGCTGTATGACACCAGGCAGCCTGTACTCCTCATTCTGAGGGCTGTATGACACCAGGCAGCCTGTACTCCTCATTCTGAGGGCTGTATGACACCAGGCAGCCTGTACTCCTCATTCTGAGGGCTGTATGACACCAGGCAGCCTGTACTCCTCAGTCTGAGGGCTGTATGACACCAGGCGGCCTGTACTCCTCGGATTCAGGGCTATATCTCACTGGATAGGCTGTACTCCTCATTCTGAATGCTGTATAACACCAGGCAGAATGTACTCCTCATTCTGAGGGCTGTATGACACCAGGCAGCCTGTACTCCTCATTCTGAGGGCTGTATGACACCAGGCAGTTTGTACTCCTCGTTCTGAGGGCTGTATGACACCAGGCAGTTTGTACTCCTCATTCTGAGGGCTGTATGACACCAGACAGCCTGTACTCCTCATTCTGAGGGCTGTATGACACCAGGCAGCCTGTACTCCTCATTCTGAGGGCTGCATGACACCGGGCAGCCTGCACTCCTCATTCCGAGGGTTGTATGACACCAGGTGGCCTGTACTCCTCATTCTGAGGGCTGTATGACACCAGGCGGCCTGTACTCCTCGGATTCAGGGCTATATCTCACTTGATAGGCTGTACTCCTCAGTCTGAGGGTTGTATGACACCACGCGGCCTGTACTCCTCATATTCAGGGCTATATCTCACTTGATAGGCTGTACTCCTCAGTCTGAGGGCTGTGTGACACCAGGCAGCCGCATGTACTGCTCATATTCAGGGCTATATCTCACTGGATAGGCTGTACTCTTCAGACTGAGGGCTGTATGACACCAGGCGGCCTGTACTCCTCGGATTCAGGGCTATATCTCACTGGATAGGCTGTACTCCTCAGTCTGAGGGCTGTATGACAACGGGCGGCCTGTACTCCTCGGATTCAGGGCTATATCTCACTGGATAGGCTGTACTCCTCAGACTGAGGGCTGTATGACACCAGGCAGCCTGTACTCCTCATTCTGAGGGCTGTATGACACCAGGCAGTTTGTACTCCTCGTTCTGAGGGCTGTATGACACCAGGCAGTTTGTACTCCTCATTCTGAGGGCTGTATGACACCAGACAGCCTGTACTCCTCATTCTGAGGGCTGTATGACACCAGGCAGCCTGTACTCCTCATTCTGAGGGCTGCATGACACCGGGCAGCCTGCACTCCTCATTCCGAGGGTTGTATGACACCAGGTGGCCTGTACTCCTCATTCTGAGGGCTGTATGACACCAGGCGGCCTGTACTCCTCGGATTCAGGGCTATATCTCACTTGATAGGCTGTACTCCTCAGTCTGAGGGTTGTATGACACCACGCGGCCTGTACTCCTCATATTCAGGGCTATATCTCACTTGATAGGCTGTACTCCTCAGTCTGAGGGCTGTGTGACACCAGGCAGCCGCATGTACTGCTCATATTCAGGGCTATATCTCACTGGATAGGCTGTACTCTTCAGACTGAGGGCTGTATGACACCAGGCGGCCTGTACTCCTCGGATTCAGGGCTATATCTCACTGGATAGGCTGTACTCCTCAGTCTGAGGGCTGTATGACAACGGGCGGCCTGTACTCCTCGGATTCAGGGCTATATCTCACTGGATAGGCTGTACTCCTCAGACTGAGGGCTGTATGACACCAGGCAGCCTGTACTCCTCATTCTGAGGGCTGTATGACACCGGGCGGCCTGTACTCCTCAGATTCAGGGCTATATCTCACTGAATAGTCTGTACTCCTCAGTCTAAGGGCTGTATGACACTGTAAGATTCTGGTACCTTCGGTACCCTTCCAGCCCAATTCTTCCGCATATAGCTACCTGTCCCTTTAAATCTCGTGACCTCATCACTAGGCGCCGCTCTGAGCGGCTATTTCAATCGCCGGTTTTCACTCACAAGGTGTTCGTACAAACCGCTTGTTACACAGCCTTGTCTGACGCTGCCGAAGCCTCCAGCTATTTCCTGTATCTCGCTACGGATCCTGTATCTCGCTACCGATCCTTCTCCTCATTACCGGACCCCTCATCTCTCTAAAACCAACTAGTGATAAGTACCCCGCAGGGGATTCCTTCCTATCAACTTGCACTATCTACTCTTGTATACTAAAGACTGTTGCTATCTATGCATTACTATTTCTATCATCTGCACTGTTACATAGATTGCTAGCTCTTGAGTCTACTACCATCTATATCCTTGCACTTAGTTAGCAATTCCTGTACACTTCATCTGCTGTCCCCTACCACCTGTTAATTGTACATGATTGCTAACCTATCTGCATACTATCTATCACCATCTGCTAACACTCCTGAACATTACTATTGAGTGCCTATCATTGCTATCACTACTCACGCCTGTCCTTTCAGCACATCACTCTATACTATCGTATACAACCTATCACTCCAGGAACATCTTAACTGAGTGCCTGTATATTTGCATGCTGAGGCAGGCTGGGCCACAATGATGAGTCTGGAGAGTTGGATATAGCCATTCAACACATCTCTGCACGACTACTGAGTGGAAATTCTGCAGCTGCATATCCATTTCACTAAACAAACGCCGGAGCGTTACAGATTGTATGAACCAGAAAAAAAAATGGATTCAGCAGAATTAGCCACTCATGTGTTACACCTAACACAAAAAGTAGATGCACTAATCCTTTCCCTTACCGAAGTGAAAAATGAAAATCAGACTTTGAGACAGCAGGTAGCTCGTATTTCACAGCTTACTGCTGCTCAACCTCGTGAGCCCAAAATAAACCTTCCTCTAGTGTTTACAGGTGATCGAAAAAAATTTAGTGAATTTAAAATCGCATGTCAATTGCTTTTTAATCTAAAACCTCGTACTTACACTACAGACCAAATTAAAGTCTGCACCACTATCTCATATTTGTCGGGTGATCCACGGGCTTGGGCAGACTCTCTCTTTGAGAAAAATGACCCTCTTCTTAACTCCTATCCTTTATTTTTAGCAGAACTCGCTAGCCTATATGAAGACCCAAATAGGCAGAGTACTGCTGACAGCCAATTGAGGGCTTTAAAACAAGGAAGGAGACCTGTTGAAGACTTCGTAGCAGAGTTGAAAAGATGGACCCTTGATTCAGGGTGGAATGATGCATCTTTGCGAACCCAGTTCAGACTCGGGTTATCAGAAGCCGTTAAAGACGAGCTCGCCCGAGCGGATTTACCTGGCCCTTTGGATGCCTTAATACAACTCAGCATCAATATTGACAGGCGACTGCGAGAAAGAAAGGCTGAGAAAATGGGAATACCATTATCCATTCCTTCTCGGGTTTCGCCCGTTGACCCTACTCCTATGGAGGTAGGAACCATACGCCCACCATTATCGTCTACTGAACGAGCCAGGAGAAGATCTGAAAATCTCTGCATGTACTGCGCCTCCCCGGATCAATTGATAAGCGTCTGTCCCCTTGTCCGCAAAAAAGAGGGTGAGTGTTCACATGTCTTGCTGGGGGGATTAACGACTTCTTTTTCTAATCCCTATCTTTTTATTCATTTGACCTTACAGTGGGACCATAATAGGATCACCACCAAGGCTATGATCGACACAGGATCTTGTGGGAACTACATTGACTGTAGTTTTGTTGCTTTAAATAAAATACCTATTATTTCAAAATCTAAACCTGTCTCTGTTAGTTTTATTAACGGTATTCCGTTATCTTCTGGTCCAATTACCAATCAGACACAAGCACTCCTTGCTACTGCTAACGAGTCTCATGCTGAGACCACCACTTTTGATGTATTACCTTCACCCCATTTTCCCATTATTTTGGGACTTCCCTGGTTACACATACATCAACCAATCATTGATTGGAAAACCCGGACTTTAACCTTCCCCTCTCACTACTGCGAGACCACGTGTAACCTTCAATCATATAAAAAAATCCTGTCCATGGTGTCAGATGAAATTTCACCACCACCATGTTATCAGGATCTATCAGAAGTCTTCCTTGAGAAAAATGCTCATGTATTGCCTCCCCATAGGGACTACGATTGTTCTATTGATCTACTCCCTAATAGTAAACTACCTTTTGGTCATGTTTATCCTCTTTCTCAGGATGAACTTTCTCATCTCAAGGAATACTTGGATGAGAATTTAGCGAAAGGGTTTATTAGACCCTCTACTTCTTCCACAGCTGCAGGACTTTTCTTTGGCCGCAATAAGGATTTAAGTCTCAGGCCTATTATTGACTATAGGCAATTAAATACCATTACGATAAAGGATCGCTATCCTTTACCTCTCATTCCCGAACTTATTGAACAAGTGCGTGGAGCTACCTACTTTTCAAAATTGGACCTAAAAGGGGCATACAACCTTATCCGAATCCATAATGGAGATGAGTGGAAGACGGCATTCAGAACCAGATACGGATTATTCGGATATCTAGTGATGCCTTTTGGGTTGTGTAATGCTCCCGCAGCATTTCAACGATTCATAAATGACATCTTCAGAGACTTACTTGATGTTTGTGTTGTGGTATATATGGATGATATACTCATTTATTCTCAGTCCTTGTCCGAACATGTAAGACATGTAAGACTTGTGCTATCCAGATTACTCACACACAACTTATACGTAAAATTAAAAAAATGCCTATTTCACAAGGAAGAAGTACTATTCCTAGGATACATCATATCTAAGAACGGTATCAAGATGGATATGAGCAAGATATCATGTATACTGGATTGGCCTGTACCAACAACTCGTAAGGCATTACAACGATTCCTTGGATTTTCAAACTTCTATAGGAAGTTCATCAAGAACTTCTCTTCTATTGTGAGACCACTCACACAACTTACAAGTGTAAAGAAACCATTCAAATGGTCTGAAGAAGCAAATAAAGCTTTCCGCTTGTTAAAATCAATCTTCACTTCTGCTCCCATACTACGCCATCCAGACCCATCCCTTCAATACATCCTGGAGGTAGATGCGTCAAATATGGCTGTAGGAGCAGTTCTTTCCCAACGACCAACGAATACTTCACCACTCCACCCAGTTGCTTTTTTCTCTAAATCACTAAGTAGCCCAGAGGTGAATTACCCAGTGGGTGAAAAAGAGTTGCTTGCCATAAAATTGGCACTAGAAAATTGGCGACATTTACTTGAAGGTACTCGATTGCCAATACTCATATATACAGACCTACTCATATATACAGACCTAGTGACCTACACGCCTGCAGACAAAAACAAAAAAGCGGATGCGCTATCACGGCTAACCGAAGATAACTGCGCCAAAATCCCTTCACTTCCTATAATACCCCATGACCGTATTATTGGTGTTGTTCGTTCCTTGAAGGAAGAGATTCTGCACAGTATAGGACTGGATTCACCACCACCACAACTAAGTGCTGATGCAGAAGGCTTCCTCTACTTTAACGACAAACTCTACATACCTCCTGGTATGCGTACCAAGATCTTGGAATTATCACATGACGTACCTATGGCAGGACATATGGGTATGACTAAGACATTCAATTTGCTCACCAGGCAATTTTGGTGGCCTGATATGAAGACGTCTGTACAAAAATTTGTTTCCTCATGTGACATCTGTGCAAGGTCCAAAATTGACACTACAAAACCATCTGGTCTACTTTGCAGTCTACCAATACCCAAAGTTCCATGGGAAGTTGTGTCCTTAGACTTTATATTAGAATTACCACCTTCCAAAGGATTTACTACCATTCTAGTGTCAGTGGACCATCTGACAAAGATGGCACATTTCATTTCTATTCGCAGACTACCTTCATCTAAGGAAACAGCGGAATTACTAGTGAAACGTGTTCAAGCTACATGGAATTCCAAAGACTCTTTTATCTGACCGAGGTTCACAGTTCATCTCCAAGTTTTGGCAAGCTCTATGTCATATACTACGAATTGAGCGAAAACTTACTTCTCCCTACCACCCTCAGACCAATGGACAAACTGAAAGAGTTAACCAGTGCATTGAACAATATTTGCGTGGCTACACCTCATACCTACAGGATGATTGGGTGGACCTCCTCCCTCTGGCAGAATTTGCTTACAATAACGCAACCCACAGTACTACTAAGCAAAGTCCATTCTACCTAAACTATGGGTTTCATCCCACACTTCCACCACGCATCCTGCCATCAAGTAACCCAGTAGCCTCTGACTATCTTACCCAAATAAAAGACTCTCTGGGTTTACTTAACACCACCATCTCACATGCCCATAGCCAACAAAAAAGGTACTACGACCTCCGTAGAAGACCTTCTCCTCAATATGCTATTGGGGATCTCGTTTGGCTATCTACGAAAAACTTAAGGTTAAAGATCCCCAGTAAAAAGCTTGGGCCTTTGTTTCTAGGACCTTTCCCAATTGAGAAGCTCATTGGGAGAGCTGCAGTTCAACTCACCTTACCGGCAGATCTTAAAATACACCCCATCTTTCACGTGTCGCTACTGAAACCACATGTTCCCAACCAAGGAATAAGACCTACCATCTCGCCTCCACCTCCAGTACAAGTTGAAGGCGGGGAAGAATTTGAGATTAAGGAGATTTTAGATTCTCGTATCCACAGAGGGAAACTCCAATATCTCATAAGATGGAAAAACTATGGACCCCAAGACGACACCTGGTTGGATACTTCTTCCGGAGACGGCCTTAAGGGGGGGTACTGTAAGATTCTGGTACCTTGGGTACCCTTCCAGCCCAATTCTTCCGCATATAGCTACCTGTCCCTTTAAATCTCGTGACGTCATCACTAGGCGCCGCTCTGAGCGGCTATTTCAATCGCCGGTTTTCACTCACAAGGTGTTCGTACAAACCGCTTGATACACAGCCTTGTCTGACGCTGCCGAAGCCTCCAGCTATTTCCTGTATCTTGCTACGGATCCTGTATCTCGCTACCGATCCCTCTCCTCATTACCGGACCCCTCATCGGTCTAAAACCAACTAGTGATAAGTACCCCGCAGGGGATTCCTTCCTATCAACTTGCACTATCTACTCTTGTATACTAAAGACTGTTGCTATCTATGCATTACTATTTCTATCATCTGCACTGTTACATAGATTGCTAGCTCTTGAGTCTACTACCATCTATATCCTTGCACTGAGTTAGCAATTCCTGTACACTTCATCTGCTGTCCCCTACCACCTGTTAATTGTACATGATTGCTAACCTATCTGCATACTATCTATCACCATCTGCTAACACTCCTGAACATTACTATTGAGTGCCTATCATTGCTATCACTACTCACGCCTGTCCTTTCAGCACATCACCTCTATACTATCGTATACAACCTATCACTCCAGGAACATCTTAACTGAGTGCCTGTATATTTGCATGCTGAGGCAGGCTGGGCCACAATGATGAGTCTGGAGAGTTGGATATGGTGATTCAACACATCTCTGCACGACTACTGAGTGGAAATTCTGCAGCTGCATATCCATTTCACTAAACAAACGCCGGAGCGTTACAGACACCAGGTGGCCTGTACTCATCAGATTCAGGGCTATATCTCACTGGATAGGCTGTACTCCTCAGACTGAGGGCTGTGTGACGCCAGGCAGCCTGTACTCCTCAGATTCCCATTCAAAGAGGATACAAATTGAGATAATAATATAAAGAAGGGATGATGGCAATTACACCTTCAGCCATTTGAGTTTTCTCTATTTTCTTAATTCTGATCTCTGAACTCTCTGTTTTTTTTAATCTCTGTGCACTAATTAATCCTGATCCCTGAACTCTCTGCATTACTTAATGCTAAACCCCTGAGCTCTGCGCGTTACCTAATCCTGATCTCTGAACTCCATGCGTTTCTTAGGCCTCATGCACACAGGGCATTTGAAAAAATTAGCTTCAAAGCTAGTTCTGACGCCAGGAAAAAGAAGCTGTAAAAACTTGCTTTTTAGAAGCATTTTGTATTGGCGTTAATGCACGTTTTAGCAGCATTAGCATTTAACCCTTTCTATGCCCTCTTCTATTTTCCAACCTCATATCCAATTACTACAGCTTAAAAACGTCTCACGGGGCCTAACACTGTATGCGACGGTAAGCAGCCTTTAGCAGCGTCAGTCATTTTTACAGCCTAACGCTGCTGCTCCAAAACACGCTTGCCCTGAGTTTTTTTTACAGCTTAAAAACGCCTATGCCACTTACATCTCCTAAATGCCTGTGTGTGCATGAGGCCATAGAATAACATAAAGGGGGAAAAAAACGCCTGACACTCCTAAAAGTAGCTGTTAAAATGCCCTGTGTGCATGAGGCCTTAATCTGATCCCTGAACTCTGTGTTACTTGCTCCTCGCCACTGAATTCTGTGTGAAAAGCTAGATACACACTATACAACTTTCGTTGTTAGATTTCCTTCAGATTTACCTTCAACTATGTAGTGCAAGGGCCTGCCTGATTGCATACAAATTTAAAGTGTTTAGGTCTGACCTCATATTATATGGTTTTGGTAAATCTAAAGAAAATTGTATAGTGTGTATCCAGCTTAAGGCCCCTTTCTCACGGGCGTTACTTAAATTTGATCCCTGAATTCTCGACGTTACATAATCCTGATCCCTGAATTCTGTACATTACTTAAAGCGGTTGTAAACCCTAAAAAAAAAAAAAAAAAAACCTGCAAGACAAAGGCATAATGAGCTAGTATGCATCGCATACTAGCCCATTATGTGTAACTTACCTTAGAACGAAGCCCCGACACGGACCCCCGGACATCGCTGCGGGCGCTGCCATGATCCCTCGCTGTCTCTTCCGGGTTCGGCGGCTCCGGCGCGGTGATTGGCCGGAAGAGACGGCTCCGGCGCGATGATTGGCCGGAGCCACGATGACATCACTCCCGCGCGCATGCGCGCGGGAGTGATTTTCCGGCAAGCTCCCGGCAAACATAATTGAAGGTCCCCCTGGACCTACAGAGCGCATGCGCCGCTCGCGTGAGCGGCTGCATGCACTGCAAATATCTCCTAAACCGTGCCGGTTTAGGAGATATTATTTGTACCTACAGGTAAGCCTTATTATAGGCTTACCTGTAGGTAAAAGTGTCATACTACCGCTTTAATTCTGATCCCTGAGCTCTCTCTTCATTACTTAACCACTTCCATAGTGGGCCAATTCTGGCACTCCCCTCCTACATGTAAAATCATAGTTTTTTTTCTAGAAAATTACACAGAACCCCCAAACATTATTTATTTTTTTTAGCAGAGAACCTAGGGAATAAAATGGCAGTCATTGCAACATTTTATGTCACACAGTATTTGCGCAGCAATTTTTCATAGCCTTTTTAAAAAAAAGAAAAAAAAAAACAGTTTCATGAATTAAAAAAAAAGCAAAACACTAAAGTTAGCCCAATTATTTTGTATAATGTGAAAGATGATATTACGCAGAGTAAATCGATACCTAACACGTCATGTTTTAAAATTGCGCACACTCATGGAATGGCGCCAAACTTCGGTAATTAAAAATCTCCATAGGCAACGTTTTAAAAAAATTTACAGGTTACCTGTTTAGAGTTACAGAGAAGGTTTTGGACTAGAATTGTTGCTCTCGCTCTAACTTTCGCGGTGATACTTCACATGTGTGGATTAAACGCCATTTACATATGTGGGTGCGACGTACGTATGCGTTCACTTCTGCATGCGGAAATGGGGGCACTTCAAATTTTTTTATTTTTTTTTATTGTTTATTTTATTTTTTTATTTTTACACTTTAACTTAAATTTTTTTTTATTTTTTGATCATTTTTATTTCTTTTACAAGGAATGTAAACATCCCTTGTAATAGGAATAGTGCATGACAGGTCCTCTTTATGGAGAGATCTGGGGGTAAATAAGACCTCGGATCTCTCCTCCAGGCTGGAAAGCCTGAGATAAAAAAAAAACGGCAGTATTTACAAATGCCAGGCCAGGCGTGGCGTCATAACGTCGTGCCAGGGCCTCTGAGAGTCATAGAGATTGCCGGGGACCATCTGGTTTTCTGTTTTTTTGCGATTCGGCACTGCATTACTTTAACAGACAATTGCGCAGTCGTGCGACACTGTACCCAAATAAAATTGACGTCCTTTTTTTCCCACAAATAGAGCTTTCTTTTGGTGGTATTTAATCACCTGTGCGATTTTTATTTTTTTGCGCTATAAACCAAAAAAAAGAGCGACAGTTTTGAAAAAAAAAAACAATATTTTTCACATTCTGCTATATAACATTGCCAAAACAAAATTTAAAAATCAAAATGTTTTAACTTTCTAGGCCAATTTGTTTTCTGCTATATATTTTTGGTAAAAAAAATCGCAATAAGGGTATTTTGATTGGTTTGCGCAAAAGTTATTGCGTATACTAAATACGGGAAAGATTTATGTCATTTTTATTGTTTTTTTTTTTTTTTTTTTTACTAGTAATGGAGGTGATCTGCGTTTTTTTGCGGGGCTGCGACATTGCGGCGGACAGATCGGACCCCTAACTGACATTTTTGACACTTTTGGGGGTACCAGGGACATTACTACAGTAATCAGTGCTAAAAATATTCACTGTTACTGTAATAATGACACTGGCAGGGAAGGGGTTAACACTGTGGGTGATCAAGGGGTTAAATGTAAACCTAGGGGAGTGATTATAACTGTGGGGGGGGGGGGGGTTGGGCTTCTGAAATGATCATAGAGACATGCTATATAGCAGGATCGCATGGTCTCTGTGATTATTGTAGGCAGAAGGACGGACGGCTGTGTTTCGTCGGGTGTTAGTTTTAAGGTAAGTATTTCATAATGAGCTAGTATGCAATGCATACTAGCTCATTATGCCTTTGTCTTGCATGTTTTTTTTTTTTTTCGGCAGTATACAACCGCTTTAATCCTGATCCCTGAACTGTCTGCAATATTTAATTCTCATCTCTGAACTCTCTGCTTTACTTATACCAGATCTTGACACTCTCTGCATTTCTTAATCTGACTCCTGATCTCTGTGCGTTACTTAATCCTAATCACTGAACTCTCTGCATGCTTTAACCCTCATCTCTGAATTCTCTGTGTTACTTAACCACTTGCCGACCGCTCACATGGAGCGTACTGCGGCAAAGTGGCTCGTTATCGTCCAGCGACGAAGGCCCGCTCCCGCTGTATTCAGACACAGCGGGAGTCGGGCCAGGGGAGGAGAGGTGGTGATGCACTAAACCTGCAGGTAATTAGGAGAACCAGAACCTTTGCTAAGGGGAACAGTGGGTTTAAAAGTGAATTTGATAGTGCCACCACCTAGGACAGGGTATCTGTGAGCAGCAAGGATTGCTTTTCCTAGGAAATTTACCAGTAATCTAAGTAAAGTAATTGAAAGGAATTGCTTCTAGCATACAGAAATAACCATACGTTTTACATAACTTTATAGAATAAAAGATTAGTAAGAGTACATACATCCAATATACAAACATATGATATTACCAAACAAGTCCTGGTATATAGAGTTGTATACATATACCCAGGTATATACAGTTACTTAAAAAAGATACCTCAGTATAAAAGTGGCAACAACGTCCAGTTGCAGGGGCCCCTGGGAAAGATTATAGGTGTAGTGTTTGTTCTGATTCCAAAGAACTGAATACTGGATCAATGGTGATGGGGTGTCAGGACCTGAATCACCTGCTGATGGCACTGTGATTCCCGAAGCTAAAAGGTGCAGTTCAGGTGGGCACCAGAGGGTGTCTCCCAGCAGCCAGCAGATCCCAGTAATTAGGCTCCATTCAATACTGGCTGCTGGAAAAGTAAATAACTACTCCCTTGATTTCCATCATTGCTTCAGTGTTTTGCCTGATACCCATTTTACTGCTTGCTGATCCCTACCTTATCCTGTACCTTGCATCCTGTACCCTGTGTCTTGTTATCCCATCTCTGCTCCCCTTGTTGCCAGACCCATGCCCGCTTTATGTCTGCTTCCCTCCGTTTGTAGATAGTGTAAGTTAGGCTGTTGGTTTTGTTTCAGTGTCACGTTTATTTTTCACTTTTACTCTGCTTATGGTTTTGGTGTTGGATTGGTGTCGTGTGCATCATTATACTTATTTTACTCTCACTCAATCTGATTCCAGTTTCCTAAATACTGGTAATCCCTGCTGCTGCTAGAGACCTGCACTCTGTATCTCTTGGGGAGATCCTTGTACCGCTACTGGATCAGCTTAAGAAGCAGCTTCTTACCGACAGCATTAGTGGTGTGACACTGGAATTCAGTGTCAGCTACTCTGCCTTTCAGTCCCTAACAGTATTTAAAGTGTTATGCAACCAGACCTCTAGCTACCTATGGGGTATTGGATGCCTAACCTAGCTGTCACGTACCTGGAGATGGAGCCTGACGTGGAGAGGAAGGCTATCTCTTACACCTCCAGCCTGGTACCCCTGATAAAGTAAACAGGAGACATGGAAGCCTGGAGTGGCATGAGTGCCTAGATGTTCAGACGGTAAAGGCTGCAGATGTGAGGTCTGTGCATACTTGGATGCAGGCTGGATCGTGACACAGGGCAGCAGATACTTGGCAGATGGCAGACAGCAGGTACTTGGAAGGCTGACTGGTCACAG
Organism: Pelophylax lessonae; assembly: GCF_965119305.1. Lineage (NCBI taxonomy): Eukaryota > Metazoa > Chordata > Amphibia > Anura > Ranidae > Pelophylax > Pelophylax lessonae. Next base: position 448,542,793 of record NC_138768.1, on the reverse strand, counting down.
GCAGCAGATATAAGGATGTCTGGACACAGAGCAGAGTCAGGCAAGCTGGGTCGGTAACTAGCAGGCACGTTCAGAACAGAGCAGTAGGCAGCAGAGTAGTTAGGTTCAAGCTGGAGTTGACAACAGCAAACAGGCAGACAGAAGGATCAAGCAGAGATGTGGTTGAAGAGCAAGCCAGAGGTCGGTTTAGGCAGAGTACAAGCGTGGTCAGATGGATCAAAATAGCAACAGAGTTTAAACACCAAGAGCAGGTAGTAAAATGCTCATCTCTGAAGTCTCAAAACGCCCAACAAGCAAAATCCCATTCGTTTCAATGGCCTTTGTTCACATCCGAGCGTTTTGTCTCCAAAAGAAAAATGCCTGAAGTACACAAGCTTCTTTTTTGGTTAATCACAAGTGTTTTTGTTAGATGTCAATGCCTACCACCAAACACCTGGAAAAAACGCCTGAAAAAAAGCCCCAAAAAACGGCTGTAAAAAGCCCCAAAAACGCCTGTAAAGAGCTGAAAAAAAAAAACCGCCTGAAAACGATACGAGACATAGCTATTTGACTGTACATATGAGATAATGTCAATATGACAGAGACACTTTGGGCTCTTTCACACGGAGCGGACCGTTTTATTTTATTTTCTTTTTTTACGGACACGGATGACACTTGTGTCATCCGCTCCGTATGTCCGCATATCATCCCATCCGTTTGCAGATGATATATGAACATAATGTATGTCTATGGGCATTGCGGATGTCAGCGGATGACACCGCTGACATCCGATTTTGCATCCGTTCCGTTTTTTAAACGGAACAAAAATAGGGTTCTGTTCCGTTCCAAAAAATGGAACAGAACTGAAAGGACGAAAATCGGATGTCAGCGGATGGTCATCCGCTGGCATCCGCAATCCCAAAGACATTCATTATGTCCGTATATCACCCGCAAACGGATGGGGTGATTTATGGACATTTATGGTCCGTGTGAAAGAGCCCTTTTGTCACCAGACTTTAGATACTCACAGAAGTTGCAACAATTAAAGTATTAGGATACATTATTTCTGTGCAGAAATAGCAGACTTCGTAAATACAGGGACCCACCTTAGCCTTACACCTAAAGTTTGCTTGTTGGGCCTGGTGGAAGACAGGGCTCCCACTCTTACTGAAAGGACACTCTTAGGCCTACTACTCTTTTACTTCAGGAAGGCAATTACAATGAGCTGAAAAAGCAACCCCCCCCCCTGCAATTATGGAGGAACATTGTTACAGATCTGGCCTTTCTTTTGTATGGTTTATACTGAGACTTGCAACGGGTTCTTTATCTCAACTTTGCCCTCTCGGGTAATCCCAGGAACAAGATGATGGTATATTAATATCAATGCTATGGACTGTGTGTGAGCCAGTAGGTTTTGTTTTATACACTGATATTTGTGCTGATGTAATTGTAAGTTATCAAAAGTGACCTCCTCCTTCTTCCACTAGACATGTGCAGAATGGAATTTTTTTTTTTTTTTTTTCGGATAGATTTGTTATGTTACTAATTTAGTTTTGTTGATTTGTTTAAGAATTTGTTTAGTTTAGTTTTATAACAAATTCCAAATTTTTGGAACATGTCCAATTCGGAAAAATTTTCGACCGATTCAAATTCTGTGTGAAGAATAGCTGGTTGTTAAGGAGTGGGCCGGGAAACCGGCCTCCACATCCTTAACAACCAATGACTCATCAGCTGTCAGTGGGCTTCCCAGCTTAGAGTTGAAATATAAACAAAATAATTTTGGCAATAGAAAAATCAGAAAAAAACAGCATGCACCCCCCTACCCTCATTCCATACCAGGTCCTTTGGATTCTAAGGGGAACCCTACGCCAAAATTAAAAAAAAAATAATGGCAAGGGGTCCCCCCTAAAATCCATACCAGACCCTTACAAACTTACAACCTGACAGGCCAGGAAAGGAGGACATATGCTTTGGGGCAGGAGCTCCTCCCCACAACCCTGGGCTGTGGTTGTGGGGGTCTGCGGATGGGGGGCTTCAAAGATTCAGACATTGTTCTGCTGGCCAAATGTTTACATGCTAAAAAAAACAAAAACAAACAAAAAAAAAAAAACAGTGTTGCCTTATAAATATATAAAAAACAAAAAGGCAGTAAACTAATCTAAATATATACACACAATTTTAGACTAAAGGCTCAATTCACAAAGCTCTTACACCAGGATAAGTTATTTCCAAAAAGTGTCAGTTATTTACTGCTGAGCCTAATTAGATCTGAAAATTACCGGAAGGGGGGTGTGGCTTGGTAACGACGCCATGAGGACGTGAAGCCTCGGAGCTCAGTGACCTAGAGCGGTGTTTCAGCCTCTGCAGCCAGCGTGTGCCCTACCCCGCATCTTCGCATATGCCCGCACCTGACAAGACGGTGAAACCTCCTGAGACGGGTAGGAGACCGGACATTGCGGCATATTTCCTCTGACGTCCTTCCATACAGACAGGCTTAGCGCTCCCTAAGATGGCGCCGCCTCGCCTGCCTACCGCCGGCCCCGCTACTCAGAAGAAACCCTCTAAAACGATTCAGGGGCAGGCTATGGCTCACTCTCCCTCTGCCCAGGGATCCCCGTCCCCGCGGTGTACAGTGGACAAACCGCCAGAAGACACCGCTGAAGCTCCTGCCTCCCCTGGTCGACCTGACTGTCCGACAGCTTCTGAATGGAAGTAATTCCTGTCTATCATACCGACCAAGCAGGACATGAACGAAATGGGCGCCTCAATTGTGAGTAATCTTTCATATGAAATAAATGCCCTTAAACATCAAATTAATCAAGCGGACGGCAGGGTAGGAGCTGTGGAGGAAGTCCAATATCTATTAGACTCTAGAGTTATTGAGTTAGAAAACTCACAGGCCTTCTTACAGAAGCAATTGATTACATTACAACTACAACAGGATGACAGTGAGAATTGCAGCCGTAGAAATAATATTAGGATGCAGGAACTCCCAGAGGCCATTTTGGGCCCTGATCTTAAGGCGACAGTAATTGGCATCTTTAATTAACTAATGGGCCGTCCCACTACAGAGGACATTGAAATAGACAGAGTACATAGAGTCCTGGCTCCCTGTAGCGCAGGAGTGGATCATCCCCGTGATGTATTGTATATACACTTTTACGCCTTTAAGGAAGACATCATGCGCCGAGCAAGGAAACACGAATCGCTGGAATTTGAAGGGGCCTCAATAAGTCTAATGCCGGATCTTTCCCACCGCACTTTGAGGATGAGGGCCATATTAAAACCACTGTTAGCAGTGATCCGAGATGTTGGTGCTACGTATCATTTGGGTCACCCATTCCTTTTGATGGTCCTAAGGAACGAAAACTAATTTGCCTTGAGGTGACATGATCAACTTCCTAAGTTATTTACCTTTCTTGAGGCCTCGCCAGTGCCGATTCTTGACTGGCTAAATAGCCCTGGGAGCCGAGGTTCATTGGGACCCTACTCTCCCCGGTCCCGGCATAGACGGAGAGGACGTGTTGGCTCGGTAGCGGAGAGAATCCCTGTTGAGCACATGGTCCCCAATAAAGTATAGGTCCTACACAGGAGGTCCTATATAATCTTGCCCACCCTCAAGTAAATTGCCCGTTGGTCTGTCCAGGTTCCCCTTGTTGTTATGTTGTCTCTTTCCTATTGTGTCCAGTCCCCAGCCACCCAGGGGGTCTAACCCACAGGAATGGGCGGATGGGGAAGGGGCACTCTGGGATCTACGGTGATATCTCCCTCATTGTGTGTATTATGTACCCCTGTTTTTGTGGATGGACCTTCAGATTCAGTCTATTTTGAATATTCATCACGGACTTTTGAGGGTGGGTTAATGATCTTTGGAGGGGGTGGGGAGGGTGGAGGGCTAGAGAGTATATTATTCCCGCAAATATGCGGGGGCTCTGAAGGGGTGGACGCATCTGTAGACCTGGCTGGGGGGACCTAGCCTGAATGTTAAATTAGTAGGCTGGCACCCTCTAGTCACGTCTCTTGTTATCTAAAGTGTTTTACTAACAATATTTCTTCCTTATTAGGTTGTGCCTGGTTGCGCTTGGTTACGGTTTAACCATGTTTTAGTGTCTGTACTGATATACAGCTTGGCGTGTTGTTTTTTTTTTTGGTGGGCTGGGGCGCGGCCGTCGGGGAGACTATGCTGCCTCGTGGGGGGCGTGTTGCCTCGGGCTGTAAGGTAACCACTTTTAATGTGAGGGGGCTATCTACCCCGGAAAAATGTGCACGCGTCCTGTTGGATTTAAAACGTAGCCATACACAGGAGACATATTTCCGGAGGGACTCCCTTATCTCTAAGGTCCTTCCTTGGTCGTTCAAAGAGGAATTAGCAGACCCTATGTGCAGATTCTTACTAGTCAAGGGGAATGTTGGTAGGGTGGTGCTAACTTTATTAAATGTCTATATGCCTAATTCAGACCACATATCTTCCTTGCAGCAACTGCTTCTGGTAGTCTTGGGCTTTCGAGAGGGGCACCTCGTGATGGGCGGAGACTTTAATTATGTAGCTGAACCACTTTTGGACGCTTCCAGGGGAACTTCATGTATTTCCCATACACGGTTGCACCTTCTACAGCGGGGGCTCTCTCTCCTTGACCTGACTGACCCTTGGCGACCCTTGCACCCAGGTGAGCGGCTGCGGGACTATACTTATTATTCCCCGACCCACAACGTCTACACCCGAATAGATCGTATCCTGATTCCACAAACTGATCTACCTTTAGTAATCTCTGCCCATGTTGATGCATTTTCGATGTCGGATCATGCTCCTGCCCATGTTATCATTGCATGGGACTCTAAGCCCGCCAGACCTTACACTTGGAGTCTTAACGAGTCGCTAATACAGATCCCAGAAGTTAGGGCAGAGATAGATATGTCGCTTTCCAACTATTTCTCAGATAATGTGGATGAGTCTTTGTCTCCGTCAGTAGTATGGGAGGCTCATAAGTGCGTTGTCCGGGGTGTCCTTATCCGAATCAGAGCACATCGTAAAAGGGAACAGGAGAGTGTATTGATAGCTCTCTTCTCTCAGGTAGAATCTCTCAGTAAACTGCACAAACAGTCCCTTGGCGCAGAAAACCTTGCACCTTTTACTCGAGCCAGAGAATAACTAAACCGCCTCCTGTTTCAGAAGACCATTTGGGGAATGGCTTGGGCTAGGAGGCATTATTATGAATTTTCAAATAAACTGGGGGCGATGTTGGCACGGGCCCTTAGGGGCCCAAGGAAGCGTACAAATATTCCTCACATACGGATGGCTGGTGGACGGGAGGTACATACTTCGTCAGCTATTGCAGAAGAGTTCCGCTCTTTTTATCACTCCTTGTATAACTTATCCACTGTTGACAGGCACCCCCGAAAGGAGAAGGTACCGGCAGAGGTTTATCTACGGGAATAGGGAATGCCCTGTCTCACGGCGGAGCAGGCATCCGCGTTGGAGGGGGAGATTACTATTGAGGAATTATCCTCTGCCCTTTCGCAATCGAAACCCCAGAAGGCTCCCGGCCCAGATGGGTTTACCCTCCCGTTCTACCAGCAGTTTTCTGCACGTTTAGGTAAGCCCCTTCTAGCTCATTTTAACACGATGCATGGCGGAGGTTTGCCATCCACCGATTCTCTTAGGGCTTACATTACCCTCATTCATAAGGAGGGGAAAGTTGCTCTGCTATGTGGCAGTTACCGCCCCATTTCCCGCCTTAATTTTGATACTAAATTGTTCGCAAAGATACTTGCGAACCGTCTCCTGCCTCATATCACCCGTCTCGTGCATTTCGATCAGGTGGGTTTTGTGCCATCTCGAGAGGCCAGGGACAACACGACCCGGGTCATTGATCTTGTTCATATGGCCCGGATGTCCCGTAGACCGTTGGTGTTACTATTAACGGACGCGGAGAAGGCCTTTGACAGGGTGGCCTGGAGTTTCATCCGGGCCACCCTGTCACATATTGGCCTGGGCCCTCAGATGATGCAAAGTATATTGGCTCTTTACTTCACACCGTCGGCGGCGGTAAGGGTGAATGAGTGGCGGTCGGATTTTTTTCGAACTTTAAACGGCACCCGGCAGGGGTGTCCGTTGTCGCCCCTTATTTTTATTTTGACATTGGAACCCTTTTTATGTTCAATACGGCGGTCAACTGATATATCAGGTATGCAGGATGCTGGGGATAAACATAAGGTGGCCGCATATGCGGACGACCTGAGGTTTTTCTTTACCAACCCGATCATCTCACTTCCAAATATCTTAACGGCCCTACACACTTATGGGGCTTTATCCAATTATAAGATTAATCTCACTAAGTCGGCTGTACTCAATATATCTACTCCTGCGCATGAGGAGCGTTCTTTGCGCGTATCTTTTCCGTTCCAATGGGCTGTAGGCTCATTGACATACTTAGGTGTTCAGATTACGGATGACCCTTCAGAGCTATTCAGTAAAAACCACATACCTATGTTGGGGATAATACAGGCAGAGATCCGTGCCTGGCAAGCCCTAACCTTGATGTGGTTTGGGCGGTGCAGTGCACATAAGATAAACATCTTGCCCCGACTTCTCTATATACTGCAAGCCCTGACGATTATTGTCCCCTTATCATTTTTTCAACAGATTCGGGTACTGTTCCGTTCCTTTATCTGGGCCTCCAGGTCCCCCAGGATGCGGTTACAGACGTTGTTTCTGCCAAAGTCGAAGGGTGGAGTTGATCTCCCGGATATCCTTCGATATTACCGAGCCTCGCAGCTTGTGTGAGTCTTGGATTGGCACAGTAATGCTGCATCCAAGCGTTGGGTTGGCTTGGAGGTCGGCGAAGTAGGTCAGCTGACTCCGCCGGCCTCCTGGTCCTCGTTCTCTCCCTCAGATGCCGTGTTTTCTCACCCCACGATTGGGGCTACTCTTCAAGAATTGTGGCGTGTTAAGCAACACCCTAAGGTGGCACCCACGCCTTCTCCTCTTACGCCCTTATTGGGTAACCCGGAATTTTCGCCGGGTAGTACAAGTGCTAAGGTACGTGGATTGGCCCTCATGGGCAGGATACGCCTATTAGATATATGGCAGCAGGGCCCATTACCCACTCATAGAGAGATTGCCGCATGGGCTGAACCATTGTTGGACTATCTGAGCATCTGCCAACTGTGACATTTTCTTCTTTCTTTTCGACGACAGGGCTATGAACCACGAGCCTTAACCACATTTGAAACCATGTGCAGAGCAAGAAATCCCCTTAGACATACCCTGTCCCTATGTTACTCATTGCTGGCAGATGAATCCGAGGGGCAACATCTGTCATTTATATCTCAATGGGAGAGGGAGCTTGCAATTTCTTTGACGTTCGTGCAAAAGGACAAGATCCTGACAATGGTACAAAAATCCTCTATGGCAGGGGTAATGAATTAAAATTCAAGGAGGTCCGGTTCGCTAAAATTTTCTTTGGGCTGAGGTCCAAATCTGAAGTCTGTGCTATGACTCAGAAAGATGGGCAAAACAAAACGTGTCCATCAGCGTTGCTCTTAACATAAAATATGCCCATTTGAGTGCCCCTTAACATAAAATGTTTCCATCAGCGTGACCATTAGCATAAAATTTGCCCTTAACATAAAATAAGGGGCACACTGATGGGCACATTTTATGTTAGGGGGCACGCCAATGGGCACATTTTATGTTAGGGGGCACTCTGATGGGCACATTTTATGTTAGGGGGCACTCTGGGCACATTTTATGTTAGGGGGCACTCTGATGGGCAAAACAAAATGTGTCCATCAGCGTTGCTCTTAACATAAAATATGCCCATTTGAGGGCCCCTTAACATAAAATGCTTCCATCAGCGTGACCATTAGCATAAAATTTGCCCTTAACATAAAATAAGGGGCACTCTGATGGGCACATTTTATGTTAGGGGGCACGCCAATGGGCACATTTTATGTTAGGGGGCACTCTGTTGGGCACATTTTATGTTAGGGGGCACTCTGATGGGCAAAAGAAAATGTGTCCATCAGCGTTGCTCTTAACATAAAATATGCCCATTTGAGTGCCCCTTAACATAAAAAAATGTTTCCATCAGCGTGACCATTAGCATAAAATTTGCCCTTAACATAAAATAAGGGGCACGCTGATGGACACATTTTATGTTAGGGGGCACGCCGATGGGCACATTTTATGTTAGGGGGCACTCTGATGGGCACATTTTATGTTAGGGGGCACTCTGTTGGGCACATTTTATGTTAGGGGGCACTCTGATGGGCAAAACAAAATGTGTCCATCAGCGTTGCTCTTAACATAAAATATGCCCATTAGAGTGCCCCTTAACATAAAATGTGACCATCAGCGTGACCCTTAGCATAAAATGTGCCCATCAGCGTGCCCCCTAACATAAAATGGGTGTTGGCGTTGTGGGTCGGGAGAGGGGTTAATGCTCCATGTTTTCTGGGCTTGCCCCTCTTTATGTTCTTTTTGGACAAAAGTAGCTTCAGTTATTAAACAACTGACTGCGTTCGAGGTGGGAGAGGATCCTGGCATCGCTTCAAAAGCCTGTATCCCAGCCATGTGGGACAAACCCAACCGCCTATTTGTAAGCTATGGTTCTCCAAAGTTAATGAGATTTATAGGATGGAGGAGTTGACTGCTACTCTAAAGAATATGGAGGAACAGACTAAAGAGCGGTGGAAGCCCTGGGCGCATTTCATTGGTACTGATGCCTATTTGTTACAGAACACCTGATTCGACCCGTTGGGGAATAGGGGGGCTGCCCTGACGACCTCCCCCCGGTCCTTTTTTTTTGTCTCTTCTTCCGTAAACATACGTATGACTCAGAGCCAGGCATATGAACAAGCACCCATTTAAGTGGGTTTTGGGGATGTCATCTGGTGTAGGTTCTACTAAAAGGGGAGGATTTCTTTTTTTTTTTTTTGCTTCCCGGCTAGTTTTTTAGCGTGTATTTGCCTATTTTTTACTGGTAAAGACTCGCCATATCACTTTGTTACACGTGGTATCACTCCATATTTATATAAATTAATTGTAATAATATTTGAATTTTCACTGTATTTACAAGCACTGTTTGTTGTGTGAGGTTGAAGGAATCGGTGGGGCAGGTGCCCCTTTTTTTTTTTCCTCCTTTCTCCTTGCGGAACCTTCATGTATAGCAGTGTATTTGTTTATTGGTCTATTGGTTTATTGGTTAACTGTGTCTGCCTTGTCCGGGAATACGTAATGTTTACTTTTATGTCATTGTTATATTTTTTGTTTGTATGGAAAAATCAATAAAAAAGATGTTAATTCAAAGAAAGATCTGAAAATTACAGTCACATGACCGAAAATTAAAATTCTTATCCTTTGTTTAAGCTTTAATTGAACCTGATGTCTTGCCACTCTACAACGCATAGCACATAAATATCCCTAGGAAGGAAGCAGATGGCCATCACTTTCCTTGTTAATCTACTCCTGAAAGCTGAGCTGTCCCCCACTTGTTTATTGAAGATAAAATACTTATTTCATCCCTATATCCCATCTAGAGCTCAAGTGACATCTACTCACAGTGTGAAACATTTGTTTTAGTTTATGATGAAAGATGTTCTAAATCAGCATAGAATATTGCATCATGGCAGGATATCAAGTGTAAAATTCTTTGCCCATTTTGGCATTTTATTTAGATCTTTGTGGTTTCATTGAATGCTAGGGTCAGATAGGGCTAAATAACATTGACTGCCCATCATCTGCTAATCTTCACACAGAGTATATTACTTATCACAGTTATTATAAGCATCGGCAGCAAGGGGGAATACACATACATTTTTAATTTCTGCATTTTCTGCATCTTCTTCTTTTTGGTCTGTTAAACATTACAATAAAACCATTTCTTATCTATTTAAAATTAAAGAAAAAAAAACTGTCACTTTTTTGTGGATATCACAGCTGCCCTGGATCCTCTGCATTCTTCTGTGTTATCTCAAGATGTCCAGTTCTTAAAGAGGAGCTCCAGTCATATTTGAGTTTATTAAAAGTCAGCAGCTACAAAAACTGTAGCTGCTGACTTTTTAAAAACAAACACTCTCCTGTCCCAGGATCCAGCGATGTGCTCACCCGGCTGTTACAGCTTGCGACTTCAAAGCCAGGCGCTCACTGTGCATGCATGAGCCGCACTGCACATTGCCCAAGAAATACAGACTGGATCAACATGTAACACAAACAGGGAGCAAGAAAGTTTAAGAGTTGTAAACCTTTCCAAGGTTCAACTCTCAATTGCCCAACAATCACTTTTGCTGAAGGGACTCACTTTCTGCCCCACACTACGGGGTGCATTTTTAAGGTGGTAAAGGATATCGCTAGGAGCTTGGTAATACGAGTCCTTACATGAAAGGAAAGTACAAGCATCCTCGTTAGGACCTTTAGGAAAATGGATACTTTTAAGTAGATGGGAATACAGAGGGATCCTATTGATCTCTGGAAGGAAGGAGCACTGGAACAAGAAGAGGAGTTGATCGATGAGGAATTCTCTAAAATGATGCTCGATCTGGCTCTAGAGGTGAGTAGGGATTTTTCCCTGGCACAGAGTCAAGAGACTAACAGTGTTGCCTTGAAGGAGGTAAGCTTGTTCAATCGATCAAGGTAGTTTCCCACCTTGTCCGTCATAGCCAGGGTGTCTTGCTTTCTTAAATCGGTCACTAAGGAATTTAGACAACTAAGGTGGAAACGTGTCTCCAGCAACAATTTGACACCTGCGGAACACAATGCCTGCAGGAATTACGGCTGAACCCCGACTTAATCATCAAGATGGCAGACAAGGGGAGGAACATTGTATTAATGGATAAAATAATATACATTGATATGTGTAAACGTATTTTAAATACTGGTATACCCCTATACCTAGTAATAATCTAGAGAGAGAGAGAAGGCCCGGTTATTTACCATAACTGATGAAGCCTATCTTGGCAATACCATCGATAAGGATCCCAATGTTCTACGCCCTTCCCAAAATCCACAAATCAGTCAGCGACCTCCTGGGATGCCCCATTTTTTTGGGGGTGGGATCACTCACCGAGCGAATGAGCAAATATATAGACACTAAATGTACTAATGTACTAAATCAGTTTTCATTTGTTCAGAACACTTTACACCTCTTGACTCTTTTACATGACTTGACTATTCCTAGAGACGCGATTCTGTTAACTCTCGATATTGAAGCTCTCTATTTATCAATTCCACATTCAAAGGGCCTTCAGGTTATTTGATAAAACACTCTCCAGCAGAGCAGTGGCACTTTTTAAAGGGGGACTCTTCAGTTCAAAAATTCACCACATAGGATCCACATTTAATCTATAGAAAAGCCAAATCACTAGGAAAATTATTAGTCCATAGTGATATTAAATGGGATACCCCCCAGGTTACAGACACATGCAGGAAAGCATAAATGTGGGAGATGTACATTTTGTACCTTCATGATTGAAGGGCTTACTTTTCTTACCAACGGGGAGGACATTAAGGTGTAGGCAAAGGTCCGACTGCAACACTATAGGGGTGGCCTATGTGATTATCTGTGCCTGTGGATCGTTTTACATTGATGTGACGATACACACAATACGTAAGAGATTACAGGATCACCTATATGAAATTTCGATGTATCACCTTAAATTCCCTCTAGCCAGGCATGTTTGTCTGGAACACTATAGAGACCCTAGATTCCTTAAATGTTGGGTCCTTGAGGTCGTCCCCTGGAGTACTGGGGAGGACTTTAACAAGTTGGTCCTTCAACATGAAAACCAGATGAACCTGGGAATTGGAGGCGACCAAACCTCTGGGATTGAATGACAGTCTTAGTTTTGCCCCCTTTCGAATAAATAATTCAGACTATGCTCTGGGGCCCTACAATGTTTTTGTTCTAGATGATGTTGCCTTCCCCCCTTTTCTCTTCCTTTTTTTTGTATATACAAGGTTTTGGATTGGGTTCTTAAGATATAAAGGAACGACACCTTCCTGGAAGATGAATCTGTCTGAATATTAGATATAAGGTAGCCAAGGCACTGTTCAACATGTATAGTTGTAAAAATGTATACTATTTGATTTTTACAAACATTTGTTGACATGCACCCACCTAATGTTCTTTAATGAGTGGATGTGGTGGATTGAGCACATCAATAGGTATGCTATTTGCACTAGGTCTAAGGAATTGTACACTGTGTTGTACACTGCATTACTCTGACACAGTTTAGATGGGCTTATTTCATTTTCTCCACTACATGGCACAATTTGCGCTTATGTGGAGACATTGTGTGGTGTGTCTATTCTATGTATTACTCAGGTCTAAGATGCGCATGCGCGTTCGCATATAGGCCATTGTGTACGTGTTTTTTGCTAGTGACGTCATGCCGTGGTGTGCATGCACAATGGTGACTGAGTGGCCATTTTAGGTTCAGATGGGATGCATGCCAAACATGGTAGTTGTACCTCTGAGGCTGCTGGTAGATCCGACAAAACCAGTCAGGTTGGTGTTCAGTCCTCCACTTTTCTCAAGTTGGATGACCCGATGACTTAACTATGGAAGCAAGTATGCCTGAGCGATAAGTATACTGACTATTGAATACATGCATGGAAGCCCAGGACTGTTTTTGTTTGGTGATGCCCAGACTTTGAGTCCCAAGGGGACTGATAATCTCTCAGTGGATGTTTAAATAACATGGGGACACCTGCAGTGCACACAAGAGACTCTGTGTGCCACAGATGGATACGTAGTTAGTTACAATAGGCGTGTGAGGGAGGTATAGAAGATTTCTTTGGTTGGAGTCCACCTCTATATCATGCCTCTACATTAACCTACAACAGGATTTGCATGTGCAATCAATGTGCTCATACAATGCATATATGCATGAACAAGCCTTTCAATATAACGTGTGGGGGAGGTTGTATGGATTCAAAATCCTCCCCTGGATCACACTACTGCTCATTAGCCATCAACCTATGTATGTGTGACCACGCTACTGCTCATTAGCCATCAAGCTGTGTATATGCAATCATGCTATTGCTCATTAGCCATCAACCAATGTGTGTTTTATCTATATTTTTTACACTAAGGACTAACAACTTCCTGGAAACAAACTTCATTATTACCATAGTGTGCGAGGGAGGTGTTTGTATGTCTGCATATCCTTTCCCCTTATTTAGTGGGCCCTCCTCCAGACCACACTACAGCACTTTCATGCATTCACGGTGACTTTCAAAGTTCATGAACTTATATACCACTATATAGACATGGGCCTCTATATAGACACTACATGTGTTGTATTTGATCCATCAATAAAGGCTACTCAAATGGACACATTTTCAACATTTTTGCTGCTTGGGCATCACAATATGTGTACAAGGGTTTATCCTTATAACGTCAAATACTTTATAAACACTTTTTTGAGAAAGCACATAATGGGACTTTTTTGGGGTGCTCATAAACCTTATGTCTAAAATCAGTTTTTCTTTCAGATAATAAAAGTTAAAAATTACATGTTTGTTAAAACCATTATTACAAATTCATACGGTCACTGTACAGAGGTTTTCGCTCAACATGTTTCACCAACAGTTATGGCTTCTTCAGGAGACTTATTAAACCTTGTACATAATGTCACTATAAGTAAATAAAAACAATATAAATTCATTGAATAAATATAGACCTTTAGCAGTCTGCAAGTAAAACTAAATTAACACATGAAAACACATTTCCAAATAATTTTTCATTGTTATACAATCATTTATAGCATCCTAATATCTATAGGACATCTGATGAAAAGTTCTCACCCCAGATGTAAAATAGGAATTCAAACACTTCGATGAAAAACATGGATGGATGGACCTGTGGGATATCAGTGACCCATAGAGAAGGTATGCCCTCTAAAAGAACCTGCAGATATATAGGATCAATCCCCATTAGAAAGACGGAAAACGTGTTTTAGAAAATGGAAATGTGTTGTCATGTGTTAATTTAGTTTTGACTTGCAGACTGCTAAAAGGTCTGTATTTATTCAATTAATTTATATTGTTTTTATTTACTTATAGTGACATTATGTACAAGACTTTATATGTCTCCTGAAGAAGCCATAACTCTTGGTGAAACATGATGAGCGAAAACCTCTGTACAGTGACAGTATGATTTTGTCATAATGGTTTTAACAAGCATGTGATTTTTAACTTTGATTATCTGGAATAAAAATTGATTTTAGACATAAGGTTTAATTTCGCTGTCTTTAAGCACCCCAAAAAAGTCCCTTTATGTGCTTTCTCAAAAAATGTTTATCAAATTTGGGATGTGGTACATTTAGTAATAAAGTCACATCTCTAGCAAATTTATTCAAAATGTCATCAAATACGTTATGTTCAACCTATACTGTATACAGTATGCACTTGGTCATCCATTTTCACTATAGTGGAAGTTTTAAAAATAGTTTTTAAGAATATTTTTGTGTATAATAAAGTGGATTTAAAGTGCTTTGGCTATCAGGATTGTTGTATATATACATACCCTTTCCCTGTCTGGTTGAGTCTGTAACTTGTATTTTTATATTCTTAGGTAATACATTTTGAATTGTTCTGCAGTCTTCTGGAACTTGTGACGTTGCCGCAAAAAAAGTGCCATTTTGTGAAGAGGAAGACCTTAAAGCAGAACTTCCCCTCTTGGGTGAAGCTCTGCTTTACTTGGGACTACAAGTCAATTATTGCTTTGGAAATAAAACAATGGAATGAATTGTGTCATTTAACAAAAAAAAAAAAAAAAAAGAGAAAAACATTACAGCAGGGAGGGGAGAAAAAACATCTCCTTTTGATGACATGCTTGGTACACGCTTTAACGCTTTTATCCTGTAGCGTTAGGAAACAGTATAATTTTCATGAACAGTGGCAACAACACCTAGATTGTCTTTGGTTTTGATTTTCTATCATTTACATTTACCTTGGCTTAAATACAGCAATAGCTCCTCAATGTTTTTTTCTAACTTTAAAAAAGGCGTTTTAGGTAGTTTTGGCTGTGACACTAGATTTTTTTATCAACTGGTAATAGGCCCAAATTCAATGGAAGTGGTAGCCGCCAGAACAGATCTAAAGGCAAGGTTTACTCTTAAAAAAAAAGCTAAAACCCCTCCAACTTCATACAAATTGGCCAATGGCAAAACAGTTTAATAGTATAGTTTGTGAGCTTCTTTTTTCACAGTATCACACTGCCTTGTCTTGAAAGTTTAATAAAATGTCCAAACAGTGTGCAAAAAAAGGTTAAAAACCACAACTCCAAGGGGGGCGTATCCTGGCTATGGACAGGTGAAGACGCACGGCCCGTAGCTCCGCACCCGCTCAATCTTCAGCTTACCGGGATCACCTGGCCTCCAGCTAGCTCCTGTGATGTCCCACAGATGCAGTACAGCCTCCCAGCCGCTGCGGCCCAACCGCTCAAAGCAGGGCCGCTTGCCGTCCTTCTTCCCGGAGACCCGCCGCAGGGACACCCATGCCTCCAAGATGGCGCCGGCAGCGTTTGCCTCTCCACACCATGAGGCAAGCCCCTCATGGAGCACAGCCCCCGGACTCTCCCCGCATCGGTCCGTGAGTACACCGGCTCCCCCTGCCTCCCCTCATCCTCCGGAGTCACAGGAGGGGGGGTTTCTCTGATGTGGCCGGGGTCCTGGGGGATGGCGACCTAGGGAGAAATATTTGGGCCTTGCCCACTAAAGCAGACCTGGATAGATTTATCTTGAGGGGAGAAAATGCTTTTAAGGAGGACATTGCTCAACTTAAAGCAGACATCTCTCACTTGGGATCCCGTATGGAAACTTTGGAACAAAGATTGGATGACACTGTCCCTGTTATCTCCCAGCTCCAGGCTCGCTGTGTACACCAAGACAGGAGAATAGAAACCCTGTTGTCTCAGCTGGATGATTTTGAGAATCGCAGCAGACGGGGTAATATACGTATCCATGACCTCCCGGAAGCCACGGCACCAAGAGACATTGTCCCCACTCTGGTTGACATCTTCAATCCTGGAACTCCTGGCTACTGCCCCTATTGAAATTGATAGGGCTCATAGGGCTCTGCGGCCTCCATCACAAGATGTGGATAACCCGCATGATATTATTTGTAAGCTACACAAATTCACTCTCAAGGACAGTATTATGAGTAAAATGCGGAATAAACACTATTTTGACTTCTTTGATGGTGCATGTTTGTATTTCTATCTGGACTTATCACGCCACACTGTCATGCAGCGCAGAGCCCTCCGCCCCCTCTTGGGGTCTCTTAAAGCTGAAGGCCTCACTTATCATTGGGGCCTCCCCTTCTATTTGCAAGCTTCCAGGAATGGTACATCTGCTACTCTTCGCACTAAGGATGACCTCCCGGAGTTCCTGTCCACCCTGGGCCCAGATCTTCCTGCGGTGCAACTTCTACAGCCCTGGCAGCCTGTCTCCCACAAGCAACGCAGGCAGAACTGCCCACGTCCTGCGGTGGACCCTGCTCCTGCACCCACTACTTCGAGACCCTGATTGACTGCTGTGTTTGTCCTCTACACTTCCACGCTTGCCCTCAGCACTTGACAATGGTTTCCTGTCTCCTTCGCCCCTCCCTCCTATGTTTTTGTTTTTCCACATCTGACTCTGGCCTCGGATGGCTGGGAGGGGAGGCCTCGTCTGGACTTTGCTTTATAGTCCTGGGGGTTCCCTACTGCTCCCTGGTCCTGATGCACTTTACCTATGGGCTGGGCTGGCGGGTGCGGGGAGGATTTCCCTTTTCGTTCTTGCCCACTCTCTGATGTCCGTGATTCCCCCCCTCGGGCTGGTTCACGTTTCCCCCAGTAGGCCATACCTTTACGGTTTTTGTCCCCATTGTGGGACCGGGGCTGCGACTCAGGGCGTCACTCCGTTTGGGGTGGCGCACTTGGCCCGGCCCTTAGAAACTCTCCCCTAGGGGGTGAGATATGTTTGCCACTCGTCATGGCTTGCCTAAACTGTTTACTGCTATATTTTTGTTATTACATGTACTGCTCTTCACTCATTTTTCCTTTTCTTCTACCTTTTCCCATTGTGCCTGCTGATCTGGACGTGTTCTCCTCTCCACTGTCCGTGCCTTGCCCGCCGCCTCCTGAATGGCCTTCCTCCCTGCTGGACTGCCGATGGCATCACTTAAGGTAATATCCTACAATGTACGTGGCCTCTGCTCCCCGCACAAGCGCAATAGGCTATGGTGGGAACTGAAGAAACTTAAGGCACAAGTGGTCCTCCTACAGGAGACCCATTTCACCCCCAGGTCCCTCCTGAAGCTCCCCACGCACCTCTTTAGCCAGTGGTATCACAGCCCTTCCCCTGTCAGCAAATTCCGGGGTACTGCTATAGCCATCCATAGGGTTTGCCCCTTTCAACCTACGGACCACTTGGTGGACTCTCAGGGTCACTATGTGTTCCTGAAGGGCACAATCATGGGTAAGCTGTTTACGTTTGCCTCTGTATATGCCCCCAATGCCGGTCAGCTTACTTTTCTAGATGCAACGCTCGAGCGCTTGGCTGAGTTCAGGGAGGGGTCCCTGGTTGTCAGGGGCGACTTTAATGCCTGTTTTGACCCCCTGTTCGATACTTCCCATGGCAGATCCTCCCACTCCTTTGCCTTTCTTAAGCACTACCGTAAGACTCTGCAGTTCCACCTCCTCGTGGACTCCTGGCGGATTCTACACCCCCAGGAGAAGGATTTCAGCTACTACTCTTCTATGCATGCAGTCTATATGCGGATAGATGTTATTTATGTTGACCATCCCACCCTGGAGTGCCTGCTGGAGTCATCTGTCGAAAATATTACGATCTCTGATCATGCGCCTGTCACGATGGAGCTTGCCCTGCCGGTCGGCTCCCATAGGTCTTGGACCTGGCGGTTGAACGAGAATTTACTAGACGACTCCCAGGTGGTCTCCAGGGTTTCAGAAGTCTTGCGGTGTTACTTTGCGGAAAATAGTGGGATCTGAGTGGGAGAGTGGTGTGGGAGGGTCACAAGGCCGTGGTGCGAGGGGAACTAATTTCCCTGGGTGCTAAGCTTAAACAGGAACGACATGCTGACTTTCGTAAAGTGCTGACCTCCCTCCAGCAGCCTGAACTGTCCCATAAGCAGACGGGTGACCCTGTCGCCCTGACGCGACTGACTTGCGGATGCTCTTCTCTCGTCTTCTGGACCGACATACCCGTGCCCGACGTGTCTCATAAATTCTACGAACACGGCAATAAGTGCGGCCGGATGCTTGCCCGGGCCTTGCGTAAGAAACTGGTTCAGATGTGCATGCCTACGATACGATCCCCTTCGGGCAGGCTGGTTTTTAAACCATCTGAGATTGCGGAACAGTTTTGCGCTTACTATGCCATTCTCTGACTTGTCTGGCCACGGCACCACAGACTCTCTGACCGCGATCCAGCATTACATATCGGACCATGCCTTTCCCCCCTTGACTGCGAACCAACGTTCTGACCTGGACTCCCCGATCACGATAGCTGAGCTGGAACGAACTGTACTCTCCTTATCCAATGGCAAAAGCCCTGGCCCTTACGGCTATACTAAGGCCTACTATAAGATGTTCCTCTCCCTTTTACAATGGCCCATGTGTGACTACTTTAATTCGTTGGCCACGGGTGGGGTGATACCCTCTGAGGCATTGTTGGCTCATATCCCGAAAGAGAACAAGGATCCGGCGGCTCTGCAGAGTTACCGTACTATCTCTCTGCTCAACACTGACGTGAAAATATTGGCCAAGATATTAGCGAACCGTCTGAAGCATCTCATGCCCCAGGTCATCCACCTCGATCAGACTGGGGTCATTACCCGGCAGAGAGGCACGGGATAACGCTATCAAGGCGGTGCAGTTGATACACTGGGCTACCTCCCGATTCTCCGCCCTACCTGATCCTCTCAGCCGAAAAGGTGTTTGACCAGGTGAATTGGGGCTACCTGCATGGGGTGTTGGAATCACTGGGCCGGGGCTCCCACATGATGACCTGGATCATGGCGCTGTATGCGGGTCCTAGTGTTAGGGTCCGCGTTAACGGATGCCTGTTCGCAACGTTCCCGATCTGGAACGGCACCAGGCAGGGGTGTACGCTCTCGCCTCTCCTCTTCACCCTGGTTCTGGAACCCTTCCTGAGCAAAGTGCGCGCGAATATGGACAGTAAAGGTGTGACAAGCTCTCTGCTTACGCAGATGATGTGCTGTTATATCTCACTGACCCCCTGGTCTCCCTGCCGGTCCTGATGTGTGAACTAGAACAATTTGGAAGCGTCTCAAATTTTAAAATTAACCTCATGAAATCTGAGATTCTCCCTATCTGTGTGCCTTCGTGTTTATCTAGACCCCCTCAGGCTGTCTTCTCTTTCACTTGGACCACCGCCTCTCTGACGTACCTAGGGGTTCAACTTACCGACCGTTTTGACACGCTGTACCCGGCTAACTACCCATGTCTACTGAGCGCTATCAAAGAGGACCCTCTACATTGGACCAAAATGGCCTTTACCTGGTTGGGAAGGGTGAATATCATCACAATGAATATCCTTCCATGAGCACCATTTTACCTGCAGATGCTGCCTATCCCCCTGCCCCGAGGTTTCTTTCTCCTTCTCAATAGCCTGATCACGGGGTTCGTTTGGAATGCAAAGCATCCTCACATAGCTCTAGCGAGGTTGAAGCGCCCAAAACATCTGGGGGGTCTTGGACTGCCAGATGTCCAACGTTATTATAGGGGCGATCATCCTTCAACGGATCCTGAACTGGCGCTTTCATACCTATTCCAAGTTATGGGTCTCGATGGAGAAATTTATGGCGGGCAGGAACCCGTCTTACGCCCCTTGGCTTTTCCGGGAATTCAGGGGGTTGTTGGAGTACTTCTCTCCCCTCACGGTCCATGCGCTCGCTGCATGGGACCGGGTGAACAGGCTTCTGGACCTGGCACCCCCTGTTTCCCCGTTGGCACCACTAGGGGGCTACCTTTGGTTCCCCCCTGGGGAGCAGGTGGCCTTTTTTGGCCCTTGGGTGGATGATGGAAATGCCAGTTGTGGTAAGCTGCTTGAGGGGGGCAGGCTTCTGCCCTATGAGACTCTGAGAGACCGCCATGGCAGTTCTCCCATGAACTTCTGGAAATACAGACAGTTGCACCACTTCTTTATGGCCCATGGCTCCTCTATCCGTCCGCCTGCCTCCCTCAAGCCTTTAGAACGTCTGTTTATACAAGATGCTTCCGTCCCCCATATGACTCTGAACTGTACCAACTGTTGGGTGCAGCATCGTCCATCTCTAAGCCCACATACGTTCGGTGTGGGAAAGGGACCTAGGGTTGGAGTTCTCAGACACTCAGTTGGCCCATTTGTACCAACTCACTCACTCAAGCTCGGTCGACTCTAAAATGCAGGAGACAAATTACCAACTGCTGACACGTTGGTACCGTGTAGAGGCGGACCTGACCCGCATCTACCCTTCTGCCTCCGCCGCCTGTTGGAGGGACTGTGGGGGACGTGGTACCCTGCTCCATCTGTGGTGGGAATGTCCAGTTATTGCCCCTTTCTGGCGCAATGTTCAGGACCAGATCAAATCCATACTGGATGTCGATGTCCCATTCTGTCCCCTCCACTTCCTCCTGCACATTCTCTGCATGCCGCTCGGCTGTTACCGGCGTAGCATACTACCTCACCTCCTCAATGCTGCTAGGAGATTGATCCCGATTTACTGGAAGCGGCCGCAGGTCCTGGGCAGATCGGAGTGGAAGAGTGTGGTGGACGGCATAAGGGATGCAGAGAACTGGATAGCTAAATGTAGAGGGATGTGGGAACGCAACAATGAGAAATGGCGGCCATGGCTTGACTATGCCGGCGACTCGGCCCTGTAGCCCTCGAGCCTCGACCAGGCCTTATTGGTGCTGGCCAACCCGTCCCTCGGTGGGCCCTCTTTGCTTCCTGCTTAGACCATCTGCACACGGTGTCTTGAACTTCTAGATGTTGGGGATGGCCACGGGGGGGGGGGGGGGGGGGCACGGCAGTCGGGGAGCTCTGGATGTCGACAGGTACCATACTTTTTTCCTTTCTTTCTCTTGCTTCCTTTTCCTCCTCTTCCTTTCTCTCTTCTTCCCTTTTCTCCCTCCTTGCTTATATGATGTTTATACTATCTAAGGATGGTTTGTTTTTGGACTTCGTTGATTGCCTTCTATTTGAGCCACGAGGGGCTGCCCTAGAGCTGCCTGTGTTTCCCACTGGGACCCGGGCTGCTACTGCGCTCCTCCTTGCTGCCCATCTTGGGTTGCGGGGATGGGATTGGAGGTGGTCCCTGGTTGGGGGGACCACGTCGGGGGAGGTTTTCTGGAGGCTGATTGGCCCCCCTCCCTTGGGGTGGGCCCCTGCCCGGGGCCGCCTGGAGCTAGCTCTGTGTCATGGACGGCGCTTGAGGCTGCCCACGGTTGCTACGTGATTTTGATGGCCGGCAGCCTGTCCTCTGTCCTGTGCTGCTACAGTTATGCTATTCGCCAACTATGTGCCTTGTTTTTTTTTACCTGATATGCTGTGTTCATGGGTGTGTGGCACTGTTTGGCCTCCACCCTGTTCATATCCTTGTGTTTGGTTGTTTCTTTCAATGTGTTTTACATGTAAAACGAAATAAAGTTTCCTTAAAAAAAAAAAAAACACAACTCCACATTGAATAAACACCCTCCCCTCCCCATATCCCTAATCTTTCCAAAAATCTTAAAAATATAGATTTTAGATATATGTTTGGTAGAAATTGTCTAGCATCAGGACAGTACATGAGCACTTAAATAGACTGCAAATAGCATTATTTGACACACAGTAGCTACAAAAATTGTTCAGTAGTTGGACAGTATGTAAGCAGCCTGGTTAGGCCGCAGTATAGGGGAAGGGACAAGAAATAGAAATTAGAGTATATTCTTTGATAGACAATTTCTACAAATATTGTCCAGTGGCTGGGCAGTTCAGTTTAAGATGGCATCAAACATCAGCTGCCATCTGGAGCTACAAATAAAGCTTCACTATAACCACCACCAAATTAGGCAGCCTGGAACTTCACTCTGTCTAAGCCCTTTGTGCTGCAGCATCATTCCCTATATAATCTAGTGAAATTTCCCTAGCCTAGGATGCCCCATAGTGGTGGATTCCCATCTGCAATTTTGTTTCTTTTCTAATGTTTTTTTTTTTTGTTATTGTTTTTTTATATGTAATCGTTTTTTTTTCTCTCTGTATTTTTTGGTATTAATGCAGTGGCCTACACACAGCAGCGACTAGGCACATCTGCAATTCTGCTTAGTCAGCACTCAGTAGACAATTGTATTCCCTTTATTTATTTAATTAATTATAGTCAGGTCATTGGAGGCATAGCTGTAGGGGAAAATCTACGTTCAAAGCCTGCCCACCCTTCCACAATGTAGGGGGAGGGGCAAACAGCAGGAAATGGAGGGGTTCTACAACCAGGGGGAAAGGGCAGGCGGCAGCAAAACATAACTGTAGAACCCTACAGCCATAAACTGCCTACCCTTCCCCAAATAAAAACTGTCAGAAAGATAATAAATAACAGGCAATGATAATAATGATAATGAACTTTCGAAAACAGTCACCTCCTACCAGTTCATGGCCTAGGCAATCCCACATTAAAATATTTCTGCCCTCCATCACATTTTTTATTTTTATTCCTGTAAGGCTGTCCCTGCCTTGGTCAATCACACAAGGGCACGGACAGCAAGGCTTTAACTAAAATGCTTACAAGCATTCCCTGCAATAGACTGCTGGGTGTCAAATATGTTTCACTGCCCTGCTACCCATGTCATGTCAGAGAGGGCCTTCAGCGCAATGGGGGATTTTTGATTGAGAAGCTGTTTTTTGTGTAGCCAGGCCCTTGGCATATATGCATATAGCAATTAATGACACTGTGCTGCAGATCTCCCTGTGCTGCCAATGTATTTCAGCTGAATAGGTTAATACTACATCACCTCCATCCACCAGGGGGAGCTAACAAGCAGAAGGAGCTCAAGAGACTTGATGACTGGCAGCATTGAATCATGGGATATGATGTTCAGGAAAGTAACTTTATTGTGGCAGTCTATGGACCATTGGGCTACAATTCCAAATGCAAGCCAGGTATAAAGGGAGAGAGAATTGTATTTTCCCAGGCTGAATACGGAAGAACTTTTTCTTTGCTGAGAGGAAGACGAGGTGTGCATATCGCTGCTTCTGTAGGTAGAAGACCGGAGAAAGAAGACCACAGGGAGAAGAACAGAGGGAGAAGACCGCCTGTCTTCCCCCCCCCCTCGTTTGTTGGGCTCCGATGGAGAGGCTGGGTAACGTCGCTAACCCTGTGGTGGAGCCCCTGTTCCTCTCCCATGCCTGTGTGACTCGGGTGGAAGGGGTGAGGCAGTGGCGTCACTAGGGTTGGTGTCACCCGGTGCGGAAAATAACGGTGTTACCCCAACCCCTTTTAATAATGTTTTTTTTTTTTACTAATGTAACTCGTAAATCATAGCTCCCATATAACACTAAATGTAATGTAGTGTAGTAGTGTAGTGTCAGTGCAGTAGTACACTACACTGACCACTACACTACACAGTCCACTACACTAAACTGACCACTACACTACACTGTCCACTACACTGCCCACTAGACTACACTACACTACACTACACTGACCACTACACTACACTGACTACTACACTACACCGTCCAGTCCACTAAACTGTCACTACACTGTCCACTACACTAAACTGACTACTACGCTACACTGTCCACTACACTACCCACTACACTACACTGTCCACTACACTACCCACTACACTGTCCACTACACTACACTGACCACTACACTACACTGTCCCCTACCCACTACACTGTCCACTACACTACACTACACTGTCCACTACACTGCCCACTACACTACACTGTCCACTACACTACACTGACCACTACAATACACTGTCCACTACACTGCCCACTAGACTACACTACACTACACTGACCACTACACTACACTGCCCACTAGACTACACTTCACTACACTGTCCACTACACTACACTGACCACTACACTGCCCACTGGACTACACTACACTAACCACTACACTACACTGTCCAGTCCACTAAACTGTCACTACACGGTCCACTACACTATCCACTACCCTAAACTACAAACTACACTGTCCACTACACTACCCACTACACTGTCCACTACACTAAACTTTACACTGTCCACTACACTACACTGTCCACTACACTACCCACTACATTACACTGACCACTACACTACACTACCCACTATACTGTCCACTAGCCACTACACTGACCACTACACTACACTGTCCCCTACACTGCCCACTAGACTACACTACGCTACACTGTCCACTACACTACACTGACCACTACACTACACTACACTGCCCACTAGACTACACTACACTACACTACACTACACTGACCACTACACTACAATGACCACTACACTGCCCACTAGACTACACTACACTACACTGACCACTACACTACACTACACTGACCACTACATTACACTGTCCAGTCCACTAAACTGTCACTTCACTGTCCACTACACTATCCTAAACTGACTACTACGCTACACTGTCCACCACACTACACTGTCCACTACACTACCCACTACACTTCACTGTCCACTATATTGTCCACTACACTACACTGTCCACTACACTAACCACTACACTGCACTGTCCACTACACTGACCACTACACTACACTGACCACTACACTACACTGTCCACTACACTACACTGTCCACTGCACTGCCCACTAGACTACACTACACTACACTGACCACTACACTACAATGTCACTACACTACACTACACTATGCTCTACACTAAACTGACTACTACGCTACACTGTCCACCACACTACACACTACACTGTCCACTACACTACACAACACTACACTGTCCACTACACTACACTGTCCACTACACTGACCACTACACTACACTACCCACTACACTACCCACTACACTAACCACTCCCCACTACACTGTGTAGTGTAGTGGTCAGTGTAGTGTAGTGGTCACTGTAGTAGTGCACTACACTGTCCACTACACTACACTGTCCACTACACTACACTGACTACTACATTACACTGACCACTAGACTACACTTCACTACACTGTCCACTACACTGCCCACTAGACTACACTACACTGTCCACTACACTACACTGTCAACTACACTACACTGTCTACTACACTACACTACACTACACTAAACTGACCACTACACTACACTACACTGTCCACTACACTGCCCACTAGACTACACAACACTACACTGACCACTACACTGTCCAGTCCACTAAACTGTCACTACACTGTCCACTACACTATCCACTACCCTAAACTCACTACTACGCTACACTGTCCACTATACTACCCATTACACTACACTGTCCACTACACTACACTCTACACTACACTACCCACTACATTACACTGACCACTACACTACACTACCCACTACCCACTACACTGTCCACTACACTACACTGTCCATTACACTACACTGCCCACTACACTACACTACACTACACTATCCACTACACTACACTGACCACTACACTACACTACCCACTAGACTACACTACACTACACTGTCCACTACACTACACTGCCCACTACACTGACCACTAAACTGCCCACTAGACTACACTACACTACACTACACCACACTACACTGACCACTACACTACACTGTCCAGTCCACTAAACTGTCACTACACTGTCCACAACACTATCCCCTACCCTAAACTGACTACTACGCTACACTGTCCACCACACTACCCACTACACTGTCCACTACACTACCCACTACACTGTCCACAACACTGCACTCTACACTGTCCACTACACTACACTGTCCACTCCACTGCACTGTCCACTACACTGTCCACTACACTACACTGTCCACTACACTGCTCACTAGACTACACTACACTGACCACTACACTACACTGCCCACTAGACTACACTACACTACACTGTCAACTACACTACACTGTCAACTACACTACACTGTCCACTACACTGTCCGCTACACTACACTGTCCACTACACTACACTGTCCACTACACTACACTACACTGACCACTACACTACACTGTCCACTACACTACACTGTCAACAACACTACACTGTCCACTACACTACACTGTCCACTACACTACACTGTCACTACACTAACCACTACACTGCACTGTCCACTACACTGACCACTACACTACACTGACCACTACACTACACTGTCCACTACACTACACTGTCCACTGCACTGCCCACTAGACTACACTACACTACACTGACCACTACACTACACTGTCACTACACTACACTACACTATGCTCTACACTAAACTGACTACTACGCTACACTGTCCACCACACTACACACTACACTGTCCACTACACTACACAACACTACACTGTCCACTACACTACACTGTCCACTACCCACTACACTGTTCACTACACTGACCACTACACTACACTACCCACTACACTACCCACTACACTAACCACTCCCCACTACACTGTGTAGTGTAGTGGTCAGTGTAGTGTAGTGGTCACTGTAGTAGTGCACTACACTGTCCACTACACTACACTGTCCACTACACTACACTGACTACTACATTACACTGACCACTAGACTACACTTCACTACACTGTCCACTACACTGCCCACTAGACTACACTACACTGTCCACTACACTACACTGTCAACTACACTACACTGTCTACTACACTACACTAAACTTACCACTACACTACACTACACTGTCCACTACACTGCCCACTAGACTACACAACACTACACTGACCACTACACTGTCCAGTCCACTAAACTGTCACTACACTGTCCACTACACTATCCACTACCCTAAACTCACTACTACGCTACACTGTCCACTATACTACCCATTACACTACCCTGTCCACTACACTACCCACTACACTGTCCACTACACTACACTCTACACTACACTACCCACTACATTACACTGACCACTACACTACACTACCCACTACCCACTACCCTGTCCACTACACTGACCACTACACTACACTGTCCATTACACTACACTGCCCACTACACTACACTACACTACACTACACTATCCACTACACTACACTACACTGACCACTACACTACACTACCCACTAGACTACACTACACTACACTGTCCACTACACTACACTGCCCACTACACTGACCACTAAACTGCCCACTAGACTACACTACACTACACTACACCACACTACACTGACCACTACACTACACTGTCCAGTCCACTAAACTGTCACTACACTGTCCACAACACTATCCCCTACCCTAAACTGACTACTACGCTACACTGTCCACCACACTACCCACTATACTGTCCACTACATTGTCCACTACACTACCCACTACACTGTCCACAACACTACACTCTACACTGTCCACTACACTACACTGTCCACTCCACTGCACTGTCCACTACACTGTCCACTACACTACACTGCTCACTAGACTACACTACACTGACCACTACACTACACTGCCCACTAGACTACACTACACTACACTGTCAACTACACTACACTGTCAACTACACTGTCCACTACACTACACTGTCCACTACACTACACTACACTGACCACTACACTACACTGTCCACTACACTACACTGTCAACAACACTACACTGTCCACTACACTACACTGTCCACTACACTACACTGTCACTACACTACACTATCCTCTACACTAAACTGACTACTACGCTACACTGTCCACTACACTAGACACTACACTGTCCACTACACTACACTACACTGTCAACTACCCACTACACTGTCCACTACACTACACTACCCACTACACTGTCCACTACACTACACTACCCTACACTAGTCATTCACCGAAATTTCGGCAACCAAAATTTTTCGGCCGAAAATGGGCCTATACCATTTCGGCCGAAAACGGGTTAAAGATGCCAAAATTAATGGCCACCGCGAGGAAGGGGGCGCAGCGCAGGTGAAGTGTGTATGAAGTAACACACCGGGCGGGCGAGTGGCCGCTAATAGCTGTAACGAAGTGAGCCCTTCACTACCCTGTCAGGCAGGTATCTCCGCTGACAGGGAAGTGAAAGGCTCACTTCGTTACAGCTATTAGCGGCCGCTCGCCCGCCCGCCCGGTGTGTTACTTCATACACACTTCATTTGTGCTGTGCCCCCTTCCTCGCGGAATTGATGTGACGTTTTAATGAGTTCTGGCAGAGTGGGGAAGTGCTGGGTAAGTGGTGTGCGGGATCTGATGTCACTTTAGTGAACCAAGTTACTGCGCCCCCATGTTTTATCACCAGAGCCGTGTATACACAAGAGACTGCCCTACTGCGAGATTACAGCTCTCCGGTGTCATAGAACGGCTCTATACACTTCACTGATAGGCAGGTGCAGGCTGAACTGTGCAGGGACTGACAGCTCCTATCATAGGACTAGTAGAAGACCAGGACGGCCAACTCCTGTATTGTCTCTGTCTCTCTATTGTACTGGAGTTATGGCATTCTCCTCTAGAACACAATACCAGTACAGTGCCCTCTAGACCCAGTATAATGTCTCCTATATCCAAGTACCAGTATAATGTCTTCTATATCCCAGAACCAGTATAATGTCTTCTATATCCCAGAACCAGTATAATGTCTTCTATATCCCAGAACCAGTATAATGTCTTCTATATCCCAGGACCAGTACAATGTCTTCTATATATCACAGCCAGGACCAGTATAATGTCTTCTATATCCCAGGACCAGTGTAATGTCTTCTATATCCCAGCGAGGACCAGTATAATGTCTTCTATATCCCAGCCAGGACTAGTATAATGTCTTCTATATCCCAGCCAGGACCAGTATGATGTCTTCTATATCCCAGCCAGGACCAGTATAATGTCTTCTATAACCCAGTACCAGTGTAATGTCTTCTATAACCCAGGCGAGGCGAGGTTAATTACCAATGGTATTGGTATTATGCAGCATGAGGGGGTTAATGTATTGCCACTGGTCACTGATGCATTAGTGACCGACCAGTGGCCGTTAATTAACTCTTTGTGCTGCATTAGTGCAACCAGTATTAATTAACACTTAACTGCCACTGGTCGGTCACTAATGCATCAGTGACCAGTGGCAATACATTAACCCCCTCATGCTGCATAATAAAAATCCCATTGGTAATTAACCTCGCCTACTATTTTAAAATCATTTGGGGGAAAAAAGTCATTTTCGGTTTCGGTTTTCGGCCAAAGGCATCCTGAATTTTCGGTTTCTGTTTTGGCCCAGAATTTTCATTTCGGTGCATCCCTACCCTACACTACACTACCCACTACACTACACTACCCTACACTACACTACCCACTACACTGCCCGCTATACTACCCACTACACTACATTGACCACTATACTACCCACTATACTACACTGACCACTACACTGTGCTACCTACAGTATTCCTATACTAATCACTACACAGCGTGACCCTAACTGCTCTGTCCTAACTCACCTTAACTCTGACCCTAACTCACCTGTCTAACTCTCTGGCTGCTGCCTCTGATACACTGCTAGATTGGGAATGGGACGTACCTGAGATCCAGGAGGGGAGGAGGTGAAGAAGATGGTGGAGGAGGTTCACAGCAAGCCGGAGACAGGACTCCCGTGCGCATGTGCCACCTGCGATCACGAACAGGCCAGCCCCCCTGCCGCACATGACCCTATTCGCCCAATAACAGGGCAGGGCACAGCGGAAAAAAAATTAGGAGAACGGGCAGGAGTGACACACGGGCGTGCACCCCCCACGCTACGCCACTGGTGTCACCCTCCCCCGATGGACACCCTGGTGAGGTCCGCCCCCCCCCGCAACCCCCTTGTGACGCCCCTGGGGTGAGGTATAATAGGGCAAGAGAAGATACATTCCTAGGGACAACAGATTTGGTTTTAATTTTCTTCATGTTAAATAAATGGTTCTAGAGGCAAATATATTTATATTGCACCACCTTAATCAGTATTTTTGTAACCTGATATACACATTTTTTGAGTAATATTTAATGTTGATGTACCTGTTGATTTTTGTTCTTACTGCTCTTTGTTAAAAATCTCAATAAAAACTATTGGAAAAGAAAAAGAAAACCAATTAAAATATAACATTATTATCAATGATGGTTCTGTTGTTGGATAAAGGTCATAAGTGAGTAACAATCACATAGTACACTGGTTACCATAGTTACTTAATATACGGAAATAATCAACACTGACAGCAAGGGTCCGCTGTGGAGAAAGGAAAAATGTATATTTTATATTACATCTTAAAAGGTATTGGAAATAATATCACTAAAAATTACAGTAAGGAGTGCACCTCAATTTCTTCACTGAGTCCCCCTGGCGTGAGGGTATTTAAGGAGTATATCCAGTAAGTTTCCTGCTGACACAGATGTTTAAAACGCTCTGCAGCAGGGAGACTCTCAGGGATGGCCTCAATGACCCAGACTTGGAGGCCCTCTGTGGATTTCTGATATTTTCTAATATATGTCTAGGAACATTGTGTCGCACCCTTTTTCGATGAACCGTCTATGTTCACTGAATCGATTACGTAAGGTGCGAATGGTTCTGCCTACACAGAAAAGGCCACAAGGGCATGTCAGGAAATATACAACATAATCGCTGGAGAAATTATGGAAATCCTTGATGGTGTAAGTGTCAGGATCTGTGTCATTACATGGGTCATCTGCTGGTGGCACTGTTGTTCCTGGAACTGAGGGGCGCAGTTCCAGGGCCCACCAGCGGGTGTCTCCCAGCAGCTGGACTGTTCTTTTAATTAAGCTGCACCTGAGGAGGACTGCTGAGGGAATATAAGCCCGCCCTTCACTGAGGCTCAGTGCTTCAGTATTTTCTCTGCTAGCCGTGTCCCTGTCTGAACCTGTATCCTGAAACCTGTATCCTGAAACCTGTATCCTGAAACCTGTATCCTGAAACCTGTATCCTGAAACCTGTATCCTGATCCTGAGTCCTGTTCCCTGCATCCTGCTTCCTGTACCTGGCTCCCTGCTTTCCTTGTCTCCTGTCCCTGTCCTGTCCTGCTATTGTTTGCTCCATCCCTTTGTATATAGTTTGTTAGGTTCTATTGGGGTTTTGTACTGTTATCATTTATATTTTGTTTACTTGTTTATGGTCACTGGTGTTGGTATTGGAGTGTGTCATTTTGCTTAATAAACTTATTTACATCTTTATCCATCTGGGTCCTGATTCCTTGGTGCAGCCAACTGATCTGATCACCCTTGCTGGATGCCTGCATGTGGTATCCCTGACAGAATACTGAAGCCACTAACGATCAGATCGGTTGCACCTGGGAATTAGGAATTTTCTGGTTGTTGCAAGATGCAGTCAGAGGAGGTCTTTTATTTTTCTTTGCTTGTAACAGAAGACAGGGAATATTGTCGCCAAATTTTGAAAACTTACACTAGCGAGCAGTTGTTGGAATGCATCCGTCTGGCCCACTCGTTTGTTGACAAAGGCAGAGTTTTGTTCAAAGAGATTCAGCCACTTATTCAGCTCTGTGCAGAGTTGGCTTTATCTAATACCCCTAAGGGTGGTGATGATTATTCTCCTCCTTTTAGTGTCTCTCAGGTGGTATCTCTTGTGTGGCTCTTGGAAGATGATAAACCCTATTTTATTGAACATTATTCAGTGTATTCTCCAGAGGCCCTGTTGGATTGCATGAATGCTGTATATTCTCTAATCAGACAAGGGGGTTGTAAATTGAGTTTTGTTCAGGCCTTATTGCAAACCTGGTCAGATCTTTCCAATTTAGCATCAGCTAACTCACACCAATCCACTTCTGCCTCTGGACACCAGTTTTCTCAAAGTTTATCCTCTCCGTAGCAACCACAGCTGCAGTTAGGTATGGTTTGCTTTCCACTGCTTGTTCATATCCTGGCTTAACGAGTTGCACTTTTCCTGCATTTAACTCTGTGAAAACTTCCTCTACTACTCTGTTGCCTCTAGCAACCTCTCAGAAATTCTCCTCTGTAACTGTCTCTCCTTTTCCACCATCTCCCAATACTGCCATTTCGCTTCCATCTACTTCACAATCTATTCATAGCCCTGCAACCACTAGCAAGATTTCTGTATCTAAACCTAAAAAGAAAAGGAGATTTTTCCCAACACATACAATTATACCTGTTACCCAGCCTGCTGATCCAGTGCCCGCTGATCTGGTGCCTCCTACTGAGCCTGTTGATCCAGTGCCCACTGATCCGGTGCCTCCTACTGAGCCTGCTGATCCAGTGCCCGCTGTTCTGATGCCTGTTGTTCCAGTGCCTGCTGATCCAGTGCCCACTGATCCGGTGCCTCCTACTGAGCCTGCTGATCCAGTGCCCACTGTTCTGATGCCTGCTGTTCCAGTGCCCGCTGATCTGGTGCCTCCTACTGAGCCCGCTGATCCAGTACCTGCTGTTCCGGTGCCCGCTGATCCGGTGCCTTCTACTGAGCCTGCTGATCCAGTGCCCACTGATCCGTTGCCTTCTACTGAGCCTGCTGATCCAGTGCCTGCTGTTCTGATGCCTGTTGTTCCAGTGCCCGCTGATCCAGTGCCCACTGATCTGGTGCCTCCTACTGAGCCTGCTGATCCAGTGCCCACTGTTCTGATGCCTGCTGTTACAGTGCCCGCTGATCTGGTGCCTCCTACTGAGCCTGCTGATCCAGTGCCTGCTGTTCTGATGCCTTCTGATCCAGTGCCCGCTGATCTGGTGCCTCTTACTGAGCCTGTTGATCCAGTGCCTGCTGTTCTGATGCCTGCTGATCCAGTGCCCGCTGATCTGGTGCCTCTTACTGAGCCTGTTGATCCAGTGCCCACTGATCCGGTGCCTCCTACTGAGCCTGCTGATCCAGTGCCCGCTGTTCTGATGCCTGTTGTTCCAGTGCCTGCTGATCCAGTGCCCACTGATCCGGTGCCTCCTACTGAGCCTGCTGATCCAGTGCCCACTGTTCTGATGCCTGCTGTTCCAGTGCCCGCTGATCTGGTGCCTCCTACTGAGCCCGCTGATCCAGTGCCTGCTGTTCCGGTGCCCGCTGATCCAGTGCCTTCTACTGAGCCTGCTGATCCAGTGCCCGCTGTTCTGACGCCTGTTGTTCCAGTGCCCACTGATCCGGTGCCTCCTACTGAGCCTGCTGATCCAGTGCCCACTGTTCTGATGCCTGCTGTTACAGTGCCCGCTTGTCTGGTGCCTCCGACTGAGCCTGCTGATCCAGTGCCTGCTGTTCTGATGCCTGCTGATCCAGTGCCCGCTGATCTGGTGCCTCTTAATGAGCCTGTTGATCCAGTGCCCACTGATCCGGTGCCTCCTACTGAGCCTGCTGATCCAGTACTCGCTGTTCTGATGCCTGTTGTTCCAGTGCCCGCTGATCCAGTGCCCACTGATCCGGTGCCTCCTACTGAGCCTGCTGATCCAGTGCCCACTGTTCTGATGCCTGCTGTTCCAGTGCCCGCTGATCTGGTGCCTTCTATTCCGGTGCCCTCTGATCCAGTGCCTCCTACTGAGCCTGCTGATCCAGTGCCCTTTGATCCGGTGCCTTCTACTGAGCCTGCTGATCCAGTGCCCGCTGTTCTGATGCCTGTTGTTCCAGTGCCCACTGATCCGGTGCCTCCTACTGAGCCTGCTGATCCAGTGCCTGCTGTTACATTGCCCGCTGATCTGGTGCCTTCTACTGAGCCTGCTGATCCAGTGCCCACTGATCCGGTGCCTCCTACTGAGCCTGCTGATCCAGTGCCTGCTGTTCTAATGCCTGCTGGTCCAGTGCCCGCTGATCCGGTGCCTCCTACTGAGCCTGCTGATCCAGTGCCCGCTGTTCTGGTGCCCGCTGTTCTGGTGACCACTACCCAGTCTGCTGACCCAGTGCTTGCTGTTCCAGTGCCCGCTGACCCAGTGCCTGCTGTTCCGGTGCCTGCTGATCCGGTGTCTCTTACTCAGCCCGCTGATCCCGTGCCCGCTGTTCTGGTGACCACTACTGTGCCTGCTGATCATGTGCCTGCTGATCATGTGTCTGCTGATCATGTGTCTGCTGATCCTGTGCCTGCTGATCCTTTGCCTGCTGACCCAGTGCTTGCTGTTCCAGTGCCCGCTGACCCAGTGCTTGCTGTTCCGGTGCCTGCTGACCCAGTGTTTGCTGATCCAGTGCCTGCTGAGCCACGGTCTGCCGCCCTGTTTGATGTGCCACTGTCTGTTGCCCAGCCTGGTGTGCCACTGCCGGATATCCTGCATGCCGCTGGCGCTCCCCTGCTTGATGTCCAGGTTGCCTTCAGTCCCAGTGTTGGGACATGTGTTGCAATGAGGGCAGGTGTATCCCTAATGTTACGCCTCTTCAGGAACTTGACCGGTGGGGTGCCAAGACGGCTTCCAGACCCTGGTGGTGGGGCGCATGATCAATTGCTGGACTCTGGTGGCACGCCTTCCGGCAAGTTAAAGGACTTTGGCCTAGAGAGTGCTAGAAGACCCGCAGACATGGAGGGGAGACCTTTTTGGACTTTTGGGGTAGAAGCACAATGGAGCGTCCGGAGGCCGCTCCTTAAAGGGGGGGAACTGTCAGGATCTGTGTCATTACATGGGTCACCTGCTGGTGGCACTGTTGTTCCTGGAACTGAGGGGCGCAGTTCCAGGGCCCACCAGCGGGTGTCTCCCAGCAGCTGGACTGTTCTTTTAATTAAGCTGCACCTGAGGAGGACTGCTGAGGGAATATAAGCCCGCCCTTCACTGAGGCTCAGTGCTTCAGTATTTTCTCTGCTAGCCGTGTCCCTGTCTGAACCTGTATCCTGAAACCTGTATCCTGAAACCTGTATCCTGATCCTGAGTCCTGTTCCCTGCATCCTGCTTCCTGTACCTGGCTCCCTGCTTTCCTTGTCTCCTGTCCCTGTCCTGTCCTGCTATTGTTTGCTCCATCCCTTTGTATATAGTTTGTTAGGTTCTATTGGGGTTTTGTACTGTTATCATTTATATTTTGTTTACTTGTTTATGGTCACTGGTGTTGGTATTGGAGTGTGTCATTTTGCTTAATAAACTTATTTACATCTTTATCCATCTGGGTCCTGATTCCTTGGTGCAGCCAACTGATTTGATCACCCTTGCTGGATGCCTGCATGTGGTATCCCTGACAGTAAGTTTTATCCTTGACCATTAAAGGTTTTTTTACCATGATGGACAAACTGATAAGATTGGCACAGTTGTTTCCGGCATTGGTACACGCCGACTAATGGGATCAATGGAGTATGGCAGATAGCAGAAGAACACATTTTTTTGATTTTACTGGGTGCTACCTTACTTTTGATGTTCTTAGCTTTGCAATAGGATTCCTTTGGTTTCTCAGTGAGGGATGTACCTAAGAACAGATCTTCAAGTAGAATCGACCAGTGCTTAGCTAAAATGTTCACCATTTGTTTATAGCTATCATGGATCTGGGTTGTGAAGCGTATAGGTTGGGATTCGTCTGATACATTGGACCTGGGAGGGGGTTTGGAGGCATAGTGTTGAAAAAGCCAGTTTGCTGTCCTTCACACTTTACAGGGGCTGGACTGTGGCCAGTTGGAATAAACAATACCCTATCTTTCATATTAGGGGGAGGACTAGTGCCGCATCATTGGTGTCAGTAGAAGTAATAGTGCCTCAACCTTGGTATTGGTAGGAGGAATAGTGCCCCATCAATATTGCCAGTAAGAGGAATAGTTCCCTATCATTGGTTTCAGTGGGAGAAATAGTGCCCCATCATTGATGTCAGTGGGAGAAATAGTGTCCAAAGAGCCACATAAAAGCAAGCAAAGGGCCCCTGGGCCACAGTTTGGAGACAACTGGTCTAGAGCGCTAGACTGATGCATGGTAGCAGACATACTCCGGTATCAGTGAAAGGGTGGTTATCCCTGGCAGCAAGACTTTTCAGTCAGCAGAGGCGAAGGGAACATTTGGAAACTGAACGCCACCATGCTTCTCTCTCTTTGTGCATCTGCATGCAGCACATGACTACAACTGTTCACATAGGATGAAACTTTTCTTCTTCAACAACAGGACAGCTCTTCCTACACTGTTGATTGGTCCAGCAGCTTTCTGGAACCTTCAGGGTGCAACCTGGAGTCTTCTAAAGTCCATTTTAACCTTGTCAGCACTGGTAAAAGTGACCAAAAATCAGGTACTTCCCCATGATGCATAGAATGGTGATAATACATTCCTTGAGGTTCTAGAAGATGACCACAGAGCTAAAACAAAATA
This sequence comes from Pelophylax lessonae, assembly GCF_965119305.1. Taxonomy (NCBI): domain Eukaryota; kingdom Metazoa; phylum Chordata; class Amphibia; order Anura; family Ranidae; genus Pelophylax; species Pelophylax lessonae. The sequence continues at coordinate 448,506,478 of NC_138768.1, read as the reverse complement.
TCTTAACCATTGCAGTTCATGACTAATGGAAACCACAACAAAAATAGCATCAAGCCCAATGAGCTTGATCACCGAAAATATAGCACCTCCCTGACCACCAAAGGCTAGTGGTACCCCCAGGGACAGGGTGGGCTAGTATTTCACCTCAGGGTGCAGTCCTCTGCAATAGTGGAGAAATGTGTATGGTGGGACACCAGTCACTTTTATATGCCAAACAACAGGAGTTTATTGACTCTCACTCAGTACTATAGGGAGAGAGGGTAAATACATCGTACACCTAAGGACTAGCAGACTCTAGAAAGGGGCAAAACGTACTTACAGTCTTCACAGGTGGAAAACCTTTAAGCTGACCTCCACTCTGTGACTGTAACTCCTGATTGTAAGGCATTTATCAGTGCAGCTGCCAACACCCTGGGAAAAAAACAGTATACTCCAGTGAGGTCCTAGCTTTGATCCAAGCTTCTTCAGCCCCTTGAGACATCTTGAGTTCCTCCATGGCTCTGAAATCCACAGGTTACACAAGCTAAGCCTCAAACGCAGGTCTTTTATCAGCCACAAGGTCACCCTCTCATGCTGCAGATCTAAGAGAATTCAACAGCCAACACATACCTCCTCTATGCATGAGGCATAGGGGAGAACTGACCTTCCAAGGTCACTGCCTGAATATTTATACCCTTTCCCAGCCTGCACCACTGGCAATAAACCTCCTAGTGGTTGGCCAGAGAGAGATAAATATTCCTAGCCCTGATTAATGCAGCTCTTATACTATTGACCGGGGCTTCAGTGACGCCTACTTGCAGCAAATGGAAACCTAAGAAAACTGAACTATCAAATCAGTAATGCTGACTGCAGTTTGTCACCACTAAATTTAAATAGACACACCTGCCTTTGGCAGGGTACCTGCAGTGAGAAAATACAATGTATTGGGCTATGAATACTTATTCTGCCCTGACCAATCACTGAGGGTTTTTTGGCAGTGACATGTACTGGGCAAGAGAATACGTGTTTGGGGAAATCTTTTTGAAGGGCCCTTTGCCTGGAGAGTCCAGTTAGGTCCTTGACTCCGCTCTGGCCTGAGACTCAGAAGGTAATCAGAGAGGAGCTCTTTTTAGACTTTAAAAGAAAAGGCTTGCAGGTTGATAAGAAGACAGTGACCTCCTACCCTCGGGTGATACTGGTTCGGGTCCCAACTCCAGTCTGATAGTGATATAACTGTTCTGCGACACCTTGAGAAACTGGGCTGCCATCTAGTGAATCACTCTCAAGCCATTCTAAATTGTGTAAACACATTCTGGACATTTCAGGAGTTAGCTGGCCATGGAATTCCTCTGCCCGATACCTTCTCTTATGATTTATGCTCGAGCCTGACATCACTATAAGCCTGTATTGGAGTCATATCTGCGTGGACGGGGAGGCCACACTGCTCATTTTACGTCTGGATTTATATGCAATTCCATATTTGATCCGGTAAGAGGCTTTTAGATTGGTGGTGGATCTCACTGGCCCCTGTTTGCTGGCACTACCTTGGCATACCCTGATGTCCTAACTTTATAAGCGGTGTTTATTTAACTTCTGGTAAGAAATATCCACACATGATTTACACTCTTGGTGTTTCCTATGCTACTATTGGTGAAGGTGGTACACTAATGGCGCTTTTCCACTGCATGGAACCGTACCAGTTCGGCACGCTTTTGTGCTTTTCCACTGCTGGTACCGCATGGTATAGGGTCGGAACGGTTCGGTACGGTATAGGTTTGCTTTTCCACTGCATGGAACCGAATGGTACGGTACGGTACGGCTCTGAAAAAACAGTACCTACTCGATTGTGGTTCCAACAGGTACCAAACTGGTACCATATCCCACAATCCTTTGCATGCAGTCACTACTAGCCACTGATTGGTTAGAGAATCCCACCCACCCCGTTGTTATCCCACCCACTTAACTTTAGTACTACTTTAGTGGAAAAGCAAACCTATACCGTACCGTACCGAACCGTTCCGACACTATACCAGGCGGTACCAGCAGTGGAAAAGCAAACCGGGCCAAGCAGGGCCGAGTAGAGCCGAGCCGGTACTAGCCGGTACTTGCAGTGGAAAAGTGCCATAATTATTATGAGTGCACCTCTTTCATTCACACATCTTTGTCTGTTTGGTTTTACGCTATGGCGTTTTTGTTTTATTTCCAAGAATTTTAATGCACTATGGTCCTCTGAGAATCTACATTTCAAGAGGCTTCCAGGCTTTCATCTCCATTGGGACATCTTGAACTCTATTGGCACCATTCACACATCGTTTTGGTAAGTACATTACCATAGGGATTCCAGTGTGGACATCTTTATTCAATTTTATTTGAAATTATCACTACATATGGACACTTATATGGACAATTAATTTAGTTAATTTGTCACTTTTTTAGTGTGACTTAATATATATTTATTCCTTGACTCCCAAACCTGCTGCTTGGGGAGTTTGTAGCTTCACAGAGGTCCAGTCTTTGTCTTCCAGGCCAAAGAAATATTTGTTTACCAACTGCCGGTCTGGGTTTTGAGTGTCCTTAACTGGAATTTGAGAGCGGTTTTAACCGCTTGCCGACCGCCGCAAGTAGATATACTGCGGCGGTCAGCCCCTCACAGGCAAAGTGACGTATATATACGTCACTAGCCTGTGAGGCTCTGGGGAGCGAGCGCGCGCCGGCGGCGGCACGCTCCCGTGCGGTCACGGACCCCCCCAGCGTGTGTGACCGGCGGACCCGATGTCCGCCGCTCACTCTGCGATCTTCGGGGGAGAGGGAGAAAGGCAGGCAGCTTGTGTAAACAAGCTGCCTGTCATTCTCCCCTGAGTAGAAACACTGATCATACGGTTCTACTATGTAGGACCGTTGATCAGTGTTCCTACAGCTCAAGCCACAGCCAATCACAGTTAGAATCACGCCCCTAGGGACACACACAGCCCCTCCCTCTCAAATAAAGTTAACCCCTTCACTGCCAGTGTAATTTTACAGTAACAGTGCATATATATAGCACTGATTACTGTAGAAATGTCACTGGTAACCCCAAAAGTGTCAAAAATGTCAGTCAAGGGTCCGATCTGTCCGCCCCAATGTCGCAGTACCGCAAAAAAAATCGCAGATCGCCGCCATTACGCGTTAAAAAAAAAAAATGCCAAAAATCTTTCCCTTTGTTAGTAAACGCGATAACTTTTGCGCAAACCAATCAAAATACGCTTTTTGCGATTTTTTTTTACCAAACATATGTATCATAAAACAAATTGGCCGAAAATGTTAAAAAAATTTTGATTTTTACTTTTTTTTGGGGGGAATTTCATATAAAAAAATGTGAAAAATATTGTTATTTTTGCAAAATTGACGCTCTTTTTTTGTTTATAGCGCATGATCAAAAAATCGCACAGGTGATCAAATACCACCAAAAGAAAGCTCTGTTTGTGGGAAAAAAAGGATGTCAAATTCGTTTAGGTACAGCGTTGCACGACCGCGCAATTGTCTGTTAAATTCACGCAGTGCCGAATCGCAAAATACCCCCTGGTCTTTTAGCAGCCAAATCCTCCGGGGCTTAAGTGGTTAAGAATCCCAACCTGGCCTGTGACAGAGGACAAAAATATATAATGGTAGTCACCAGTGTTGCCAAACTCCCACAGCATTTTTTTACTGACAAAAAATGGAAACTTTATTGACAGAGCACATTTTTTATTGACAACCTGAAAAATGACAGAATTCCTATTAAAAACTAAGACAATCGATATTTAAACAGTATAAACACAATATGGAAACATTGACAATACTCATAACAGGTAATTTTCCTAGTTTACACTTAAAAAGTCAACACAACGTGATAAATTATCAACCCCTGATATTTACAGACAGTTGTAAAAATAACAGATTTTTACAAACTGTCTGTAAATTTACTGACAGTTGGCAACCATGGTAGCCACCCTTCTGCGTCCACAGAGTTATACATTATCCTGTGGCAGGGCATAACGATTTCTAGATTAGTCTGTGGAAGATGCATAACGATACTGGATGATAAAAGCCCATCTGAGTGTATAGTTCACTAAGAAGATACTACTGGGTGGAAAGATTTTTGCTGCTGTTTTTCATAACTGCTATCTCATAGGCGTGCAGAGGTGTGTCAGGTGTGACTGGTCACACCCTAATCACTCCCCCTACTGCCTCCTCCCTTCCGCAGTGCTGCTGCCTTCCCTCCTATTCTCTCCTCTCCCTTGCCTGCTGCGGAGGGGTGTTTAAGGATGTAGAGCAGGGGAAAGGGCTAGTCAATATGTATTTACTGGCCTCATCCTTTTCTAAATGTACACAGTGTTCACACTCAATCACTGTGTCCATTCATAAGTGAAGCATAGAAAACTGTGTTTACTATGCTTCGGTTTGTGAATGAACAGGAAGCCACTCAGCACAGAGCACTTCCCATTCATTCACTGTCCAGTGCAGCCGTGGCTGCAAAGAAGGGCATGTGTGCTTCAGCTTTGGGGTGCACACCCTAATGCAATAGGCTGCACACTCCTACTGTATGTGCTATCTAGTGATTGCTTACAGCAGCCTCTATGCACAGGTTTTATTGGTTGGAATAGTGTGGGATCACTTTAAACCTTTGCCATCTACAATTTATTGGTTGAGTTTAGTATCTGGGCAATGCTAGGATCATTTAAGTCCAACATACTCTAGCTGGAATATCTTTCTATGAAGGGGCTCATCATTTCATCTTCCCATGAAGACAGATGTCTTTCAGACTATTATTTTTAGAAGCACATCTACTTATTAAATTTAGCCCTCACAATAATACACTAGTATATAATATATACTGTATATAATACAGTATAACCCAGAGATATCACATTACCATCCCCCCATAAATGCCTGTTTTGCCAGAATCAGGTGACTATAATTGAAAACTAGCAGACCTCAGCAGATACCTATGGCTGCTGGAAGACAAATGCAGAAGTCAGATATTGTTCCTACTTTTAAAATAAGGAACTTCTTTGTCTATATCCTTTGGATAAATACAAACCCGATTCCAAAACAGTTGGGACACTGTGCAAATTGTGAAAAAAAACAGAATGCAATGATGTGGAAGTTTCAAATTTCAATATTTTATTCAGAATACAACATAGATGACATATCAAATGTTTAAACTGAGAAAATGTATCATTTTATGGGAAAAATAAATTGATTTTAAATTTCATGGCATCAACACATCTCAAAAAAGTTGGGACAAGGCCACGTTTACCACTGTGTGGCACCCCCTCTTCTTTTTATAACAGTCTGCAAACATCTGGGGACTGAGGAGACAAGTTGCTCAAGTTTAGGAATAGGAATGTTGTCCCATTCTTGTCTAATACAGGCTTCTACTGCTCAACTGTCTTAGGTCTTCTTTGTCGCATCTTCCTCTTTATGATGCGCCAAATGTTTTCTATAGGTGAAAGATCTGGACTGCAGGCTGGCCGTTTCAGTACCCAAGCTACGCAGCCATGATGTTGTAATTGATGCAGTATGTGGTCTGGCATTGTCATGTTGGAAAATGCAAGGTCTTCCCTTTGTCTGGATGGGAGCATATGTTATTCTAGAACTAGGATATACCTTTCAGCATTGATGGTGCCTTTCCAGATGTGTAAGCTTCCCATGCCACACGCACTCATGCAACCCCATACCATCAGAGATGCAGTCTTCTGAACTGAGCGCTGATAACAACTTGGGTTGTCCTTGTCCTCTTTAGTCAGGATGACATGGCGTCCCAGTTTTCCAAAAAGAACTTCAAATTTTGATTCGTCTGACCACAGAACAGTTTCCCACTTTGCCACAGTCCATTTTAAATGAGCCTTGGCCCAGAGAAAACGTCTGCGCTTCTGGATCATGTTTAGATATGGCTTCTTTTTTGGCCTATAGAGTTTTAGCCTGCAACGGCGAATGACACGGTGGATTGTGTTCACCGACAATGTTTTCTGGAAGTATTCCTGAGCCCATGTTGTGATTTCCATTACAGTAGCATTCCTGTATGTGATGTAGTGCCGTCTAAGGGCCGAAGATCACGGGCATCCAGTATGGTTTTCTGGCCTTGACCCTTTTGCACAGAGATTGTTCCAGATTCTCTGAATCTTCAGATGATATTATGCATTGTAGATGATGATAACTTCAAACTCTTTGCAATTTTTCCCTGAGAAACTCTTTTCTGTTATTGCTCCACTATTTTTCACAACAGCATTGGGGAATTGGTGATCCTCTGCCCATCTTGACTTCTGAGAGACACTGCCACTCTGAGAGGCTCTTTTTATACCCAATAATGTTGCCAATTGACCTAATAGGTTGCAAATTGGTCCTCCAGCTGTTCCTTATATGTACATTTAACTTTTCCGGCCTCTTATTGCTACATGTCCCAACTTTTTTGGATTTTGTAGTTCTCATGAAATCCAAAATGAGCCAATATTTTGCATGACATTTCAAAATGTCTCACTTTCAACATTTGATATGCTATCTATATTATATTGTGAATAAAATATAAGTTTATGAGATTTGTAAATTAGTCTGTTCTTTTTTTACTGAGAATTTGTACTGTGTCCCAACTTTTTTGGAATTGGGTTTGTATATAATTCTCTTTTGCAGTCAACATAGAGTTCCTTAAGCCCAAATCACTTCACTGACTTGTCATGCCCTGTCTTTTTTTCAGCCTCTTTTGTGCTGTGTATGAGGTGGGAACTCTCAAATATTTGATTGCAAAACACAATGTAATAACAGCATATATAGTATCTCACAAAAGTGAGTACACCACTCACATTTATGTAAATATTTTATTATATCTTTTCATGTGAGAACACTAAAGAAATGACACTTTGCTACAATGTAAAGTAGTGAGTGTACAGCTTGTATAACAGTGTAAATTTGCTGTCCCCTCAAAATAACTTAACACACAGCCATTAATGTCTAAACCACTGGCAACAAAAGTGAGTACACCCCTAAGTCAAAATGTCCAAATAGGGCCCAAAGTGTTAATATTTTGTGTGGCCACCATTATTTTCCAGCACTGCCCTAACCCTCTTGGGCACAGAGTTCACCAGAGCTTACCAGGTTGCCACTGGAGTCCTCTTCCACTCCTCCATGACGACATCACAGAGCTGGTGGATGTTAGAGACCTTGCGCTCCTCCACCTTCTGTTTGAGGATGCCCCACAGATATTTAAAAGGGTTTAGGTCTGGAGACATGCTTGGCCAGTCCACCACCTTTACCCTCAGCTTCTTTAGCAAGGCAGTGGTTGTCTTGGAGGTGTGTTTGGGGTTCTTATTTTGTTGGAATACTGCCCTGCAGCCCAGTCTCAGAAGGGAGGGGATCATGCTCTGCTTCAGTATGTCACAGTACATGTTGGCATTCTTGGTTCCCTCAATGAACTGTAGCTTCCCACTGCCAGCAGCACCCATGCAGCCCCAGACTATGACACTCCCACCACCATGCTTGACTGTAGGCAAGACACACTTGTCTTTGTACTCCTCACCTGGTTGCCACCACACACGCTTGACATCATTCTGAACCAAATAAGTTTATCTTGGTCTCATCGGACCACAGGACATGGTTCCAGTAATCCATGTCCTTAGTCTGCTTGTCTTCAGAAAACTGTTTGCAGGCTTTCTTGTGCATCATCTGTAGAAGAGGCTTCCTTCTGGGACGACAGCCATGCAGACCAATTTGATGCAGTGTGCGGCGTATGGTCTGGGCACTGACATGCTGACCCCTGACCCCCTTCAACCTCTGAAGCAATGCTGGCTGCACTCATACGTCTTTTTCCCAAAGACAACCTTTGGATATGACGCTGAGTACGTGCACTCAACCTCTTTGGTCAACCATGGCGAGGTCTGTTCTGAGTGGAACCTGTCCTGTTAAACCGCTTTATAGTCTTGGCCACCGTGCTGTAGCTTAGTTTCAGGGTCTTGGCAATCTTCTTATAGCCTATGCCATCTTTATGTAGAGCAACAGTTCTTTTTTTCAGATCCTCAGAGAGTTCTTTTCCATGAGGTGCCATGTTGAACTTCCAGTGACCAGTGTGGGAGAGTGAGAGCAATAACACCAAATTTACCACACCTGCTCCCCATTCACACCTGAGACCTTGTAACATTAACGAATCACATGACACTGGGGGAGGATGGCTGTAACGCTCCTGCGTTTTACGTATGATGTGGATTTTCAGCTGCAGAAATATTCCACTTCAGTAGTCATGTAGAGAAACGCTGAGACACCAATCCCAACTCCCAATGACTCATCATGTGTGGATGATCTCAATTCAGCAAGTAAATACACACACTCAATAAGATGTTTCCTAGAGTGACTTATGTATATAGTAACACAGTGATGATAGGCTGAAGAGACAGGTTGGGTAGAGATGGTAGATGACAGACACTTGAAAGGAAATGTTCTTGAAAGTAAGATAGTAGCAGATGGGATGCAGATAGGTTTAGCAATCATGTATGGTAGCAGATGACAGAGTAGCAGGTGGACATACAAGAGAGATCAACCCAGTGCAAGAACAGGTGGTAGTAGGCTCAAGAGCTAGCAATCTTAGATAATGCAGATGTAGTTATAGTCCTTAGTATGCAGAGCTAGATAGTGTAAGCTTTAGTATAAGGTTATAGAGGTTTCCCCTGTGGGGTACTTATCACTAATAGCAATGTAGCAGAGGAGAGGTTCGGCAAGAGCGGATGATCCGGTAGCGGGATACAGGGATCAGCGCAGCGTGGTTCCGACAGCGAGGTATGCTTGCAAGCATGAGAGCTTCAAGACAGGTTAGCATCAAGGCACAAAGCAGTTTGAACGAACACATGTGAGTGAGAGCCGGCGATCTAAATAGCCATCCAGTTCGGCGCTCAGCAGAGGCGGCTCTAGACTTTTTGAGGCCTTAGGCGAAATTAAAATATGAGGCCCCCCTTGCACGATAAAAAAAATAAATAAGCAGGCTATATTATTAACTGTATAAATTGCATATTTTAAGGCAAACATTAATACATCTCAAAACCTCGGTATTCAACGCACTGTGAAGGTGTTGAACGTTTTTTTAATAATAATAATGATTGAAAAAATATATATTTTTTTTAATAATTGAAAAAAAAGAAAATAATTATTATTTTTTTTAAATAATTTAAAAAATAAATGAATAATAATCATAATAATAACCACACTCCCTGTCTGTCCACTTACCTTTAAGCAAAGGTAAGTGGACAGGGAGATGAAGCCTGCAAAAACTTCCCTCTCATCTCCTCTTGGGAAGGAGATGGACAGGCATTGAGAACAGGCAGGGGAAACAGAGCCATTAGTAACTTCTTGTCAAACTCCCGGCCACCACAAGAGGGCGCCAGTTCCCCGTTCTCTCACTGAAGAAGGCCGAAAAGCTGCAGCCTCAATTATCGGATGGCGCGGTAGTCCGTGCACTCGGTGAGTGGTTGGGGGGGCGCAAAAGGGACAGAACACCTCCTGCAGTGCACCCCAGGCGCCAGGTCGCTAATTCTAGTCGCCAATGCGACCTGGCACCCGGGGTTTGTCAAGCCCTGTGTTAATATTAATATATTATCAATATATGAATATATTATAATAATTAATATAATATAATAAAAATAATATATCCACCATCCTAAAGTCTGTTTCTGATTGTTTAGTCAGACATTCACACCAGTGGCCTGCTGGAGGTCATTTTGTAGGGCTCTGGCAGTGCTCATCCTGATCCTCCTTGCATAAAGGAGCAGATACCGGTCCTACTGATGGGTTAAGGACCTTCTATGGCTCTGTCCAGCTTTTCTAAAATAACCACCTGTCTTCCTGGTATCTCCTCCGTGCTCTTGAGACTGGGCTGGGAGACACAGCAAACCTTCTGTCAATGGCACGTATTGATGTGCCATCCTGGAGGAGTTGGACTGCCTGTGCAACCTCTATAGGGTCCAGGTATGGCCTCATGTTACCAGTAGTGACACTGACCCTAGCCAAATGCAAAACTAGGGAAGAATAGTCCTAAAAGATGAGTAGGGGGAAAAAATTCAGTGTCCTCCACCTGTAAAACCATTCCTGTTTTGGAGATCAACTGTTGCCCATCTAGTGCCCCTGTTGTTAATTTCATGAACACCAAAGCAGCTGAAACTGATAAACAACCCCCTCTGCCATTTTACTGACCAAATCAATATCCCAGGAGTTTAATTGACTTGATTGCTATACTCTGATTAAAAAATTGGTCCTTTCTTTTTTTTGAACAGTGTATATATCATAGTTTGTAGACGTGATAACTTTCACACAAACCAATCAATCTACACTTATTGGGATTTTTTTTATCAAAAACATGTAGCAGAATACGTTTTGGCCCAATTTAATGAAGACATTCTATTTTTTTCATTGGATAGGTTTTACAGCAGAAAGTAACACATATTTTTAACACCAAAAGAAAAGCTCTATTAGTCCCGGGTCACACTTGTGCGATGCGGGAAGGCTGAGAATTCGCAGCCTGTTCCCGCATCACAAAGCACCCCTGGCAATTCACACTGCCATATGCGATACGCAGAGGGTGTCAATGAAATGTTAACGACACCCCCAGTTTGATCGCATATCGCAGTGCGATCTGACAGTGCGCTCAGGATCGGATCACACAAGTGTGAACCACAGTGCGATCCGATCCTGATGCGCCTGGAAAAAAGGGTCATGTGCGTTTTTGGTGCGGATACAGTGCGAATTCAGCCATACAAAGTGTATGGCTGAATTCGCATCCGCACCTCCGATCGCATGTAATGAAGGAGCAGCGCGCTCCTAATTACATGCGGATCATCGCACTCGCAAAAGTCTGAACCGGCTCCTCAGTGTGATAAATTGTATTTAAGTATAGCGCTGCAACTGCAAGAGCTGCAATAGCCAGTTAAAGTAATAATGCAGTGCCGAAATGGCAAAAAATGGCCTGGTCATAAAGGGGGTAACATGTTCTGGAGCTGACATGGTTAAAGGAGTTAGTGAATTGTTAATTTTTTTTAAAAACCAATAAAAAAAGGCTGCAGAGACGTTATTAATCCAGTTTGGTGTGTCCAGTATTCTTTGTATATTTGGAGTATATGTAATACCACCTACCGTCCCCTGTTACATCACTTCTGCTTTGAACGCAAAACATGTCGTCACTTTGACACCTGCGATTCATGAAGTGTATCCATATTTTTGACCAAACTCTGTGTGTGTGTGTGTGTGTGTAAATATATATATAAAAATAAAGTATATCAGACGGGGTTTCTCTTTTCCCCCCTATCTTTTACCACTTGCTGACCAGCCACCAAAACATATACTGCAGGTTGCCAGATTCCCGCAAAATGATGTGCCCATATGTCGCTTTGCAGGAGCGCACGCACCCATTTGCTAGGGCAGAGGGGGAGCTGATCTTTGAATAAAATAACTGGAAGGTACCTCACTATGGAGATCTCCTTTTTTATACCCATGGGGGGAGCTATGTAAGAGGCACCGTGACCCAAGGACTCGCAGAACTTCTGCTGAAGATAAGACCGTGGCATAAACATGGCTCTCAGTCAAGTCCTTGGGTCACGGTGCCTCTTACATAGCTCCCCCCATGGGTATAAAAAAGGAGATCTCCATAGTGAGGTACCTTCCAGTTATTTTATTCAAAGATCAGCTCCCCCTCTGCCCTAGCAAATGGGTGCGTGCGCTCCTGCAAAGCGACATATGGGCACATCATTTTGCGGGAATCTGCCAACCTGCAGTATATGTTTTGGTGGCTGGTCAGCAAGTGGTAAAAGATAGGGGGGAAAAGAGAAACCCCGTCTGATATACTTTATTTTTATATATATATTTACACACACACACACACACACACACACAGAGTTTGGTCAAAAATATGGATACACTTCATGAATCGCAGGTGTCAAAGTGACGACATGTTTTGCGTTCAAAGCAGAAGTGATGTAACAGGGGACGGTAGGTGGTATTACATATACTCCAAATATACAAAGAATACTGGACACACCAAACTGGATTAATAACGTCTCTGCAGCCTTTTTTTATTGGTTTTTAAAAAAATTAACAATTCACTAACTTTTTTAACTACTTCAGCTCCAGAACATGTTACCCCCTTTATACAGAAGTGCAGGCAGTCTACACACCATTCATCTGGGATCTGGCACCTTAATGCTGTGACACTGTGACAGGCGTTTTTCCCTTGAGGCCCGGTTCACACTTAGTGCCGGTTCACACTCATGCGGCTGCGGCGTTTGCATGTAATGTCGGAGCGCACTGCTCCTTCATTACATGCGATCGGCTGTGCGGTGTGAGTTTAGCCATACAAAGTGTATGGCTAAATTCGCACCACACCCGCAGCAAACACGCACAGGACCCTTTTTTGCAGCCGCATCAGGATCGGATCGCACAGCGGTTCACACTTGTGCGATCCGATCCTGTGCGAACTGTCAGATCGCACTGCGATATGCGATCAAACTGGGGGTGTCGTTAAGATTACATTGACACCCCCTGCGTATCGCATATGGCAGTGTGAACTGCCAGGGGTGCGTTTGCGATGCGGGAACAGGCTGCGAATTCGCAGCCTTCCCGCATCGCATAAGTGTGAACCGGCCTTATGCGATGCGGGAAGGCTGCGAATTCGCAGCCTGTTCCCGCATCGCAAACGCACCCCTGGCAGTTCACACTGCCATATGCGATACGCAGGGGGTGTCAATGTAATCTTAACAACACCCCCAGTTTGATCGCAGTGCGATCTTGCAGTTCGCACAGGATCGGATCGCACAAGTGTGAACCGCTGTGCGATCCGATCCTGATGCGGCTGCAAAAAAGGGTCCTGTGCGTGTTTGCTGCGGGTGCGGTGCGAATTCAGCCATACAAAGTATATGGCTAAACTCACACCGCACAGCCGATCGCATGTAAGGAAGGAGAAGTGCGCTCCGACATTACATGCAAACGCCGCAGCCGCATGAGTGTGAACCGGCACTGAATTGTACAGTGAGAACTTGGGGGGGGATTGAGAGGGGAGCACTGAGTGGATGCACTGGATAAAAAATAAATTGTGAGGAATCTATGTGACTGAGCAGCACAGAGCACTTATATAAAGAAAGAAAAAAACCATACCATTTGGTTGTCATAAAATAAGAACTAGCATGATACATGAAGCAGAAGCACTGAGACTGAGCACTTTATTATTATTATTTTTTTTTATCTCATTTTTTTCAATTGCATAGCGTTTCGTTTCCCCATACATATAGACGTTTAATTTCAAGCCAGCCTGGATGGTAAGGTATTATTTAATTTATTCATTCAGAATTTCAGAATAAGGATGACAGGACTGACAGTCGGACACACAGTACTACTAGTCACTGCAGCTGCAGGGCCGACGGCGGGCTGGCTGCCTCTTGGACAGGACACTACAGGCCTTGTTTTTACAGTCATTCACCCTCAGCTCCAGACTCCAGTCCTTACCTTTCGTCTTCTTCTTCTCATCTGCTGTTCTCTGCAGGTTCTCCTCATGGTACCGAAGCCGGGAGAGAATGCAGGGGTGGGGTTACGTGACATCACGTTGTGACGTCATCGCAATCCCCGACCATGATTCGTTGAATGCAGCCTGAGGCGGAGACAGTGCAGCAGCAGCCAGAAGAAACCGTCCGATGTGAGTGTGTGCGGGGCCGGGCCTGGCTAGAGTTATGCACTATGCAGACAGTCTAGAGACACTGACACCCAGTCTACTACGCTAGCGCGTAGCGCCGCAATGTGTGGAATGTGGAGTGCGGATGCGGCCCCCGGCGACCTGGCGTGTCGCATGGTGAGGTCAGGACAGGGCTAAAAAAAAAAAAAAAAAAGTTTGGGAAAGATGCGAGGCCCCTTTAAGTGCGAGGCCTTCGGCGGCCGCCTTACCGGCCTAATTAGAGAGCCGCCTCTGGCGCTCAGTGATGACAGCATCAGTCTTAAAGGTGTATGCGCACCTTACCAAAAGAGAATGGTGGGGCGCATACACTTATGAAAGAGTAATTAGGGTACCCAAAGGTACCAGAACATTACAGTACCCCCCCCTTAAGGTCGGCTCCTGAAGGCCTCTGGAGCTGGTTTGTCTGGGTACTTCGCATGAAAATTGCGGATTAATCTGGAGGCATGTATGTCAGAGGTGTTTAGCCAGGTGTCGTCTTGGGGCCCATAGTTCTTCCATCGAACCAAGTACTGAAGTCTTCCTCTGTGGATACGAGAATCCAGAATCTCTTTTATCTCATATTCTTCTCCACGTTCAACTTGTACAGGAGGAGGAGGTGGGATAGTAGGCCTTATTCCTTGGTCAGGAACATGGGGCTTCAGTAGCGACACATGGAAAATGGGATGTATTTTGAGGTCTATTGGCAATGTAAGCTGTACTGCAGCTTTTCCAATAAGTTTCTTGATTGGGAAAGGTCCCAAGAACAGAGGTCCAAGCTTTTTGCTAGGGATTTTCAGTCTTAAATTTTTTGTTGAGAGCCAAACGAGGTCCCCGATAGCGTACTGAGGAGAAGGTCTTCTGCAAAGATCATAGTACTTCTTTTGTTGACTATGAGCGTGTGCAATGGTAGTATTAAGCAAACCCAGAGAGTCCTTTATTTGGGTAAGATAGTCTGAGGCTACTGGGTTATTTGAAGGAAGGATGCGTGGTGGAAGAATAGAGGGATGAAACCCATAGTTCAAGTAGAACGGACTCTGCTTGGTCGTACTGTGGGTTGCGTTGTTGTAGGCAAATTCTGCCAGAGGGAGAAGATCCACCCAATCATCCTGTTGGTAAGAAGTGTAACAACGTAAATATTGCTCGATGCATTAGTTGACTCTTTCAGTCTGTCCGTTGGTCTGCGGATGGTAACGAGAAGTGAGCTTCCGCTCGATCCCGTAGTATGTGACATAGTTCTTGCCAGAACTTGGAAATAAATTGTGATCCACGGTCAGACAGAAGAGTTTTTGGGATACCATGTAACTTAAAGACATGTTTCATCAGGAGTTCTGCCGTTTGTTTGGACGAAGGTAGTCTGCGAATAGCAATGAAATGTGCCATTTTTGTCAGATGGTCCACTGACACTAAGATGGTATTAAATCCTTTGGAAGGAGGCAATTCCACTATAAAGTCCAAGGACACAACTTCCCATGGAGTTTGGGGTATTGGTAGACTGCATAGTAGACCGGATGGTCTCGTAGTGTCAATTTTGGACCTGGCACAGACATTGCATGAAGAGACGAATTTTTGTATAGATGTTTTCATGTCAGGCCACCAGAATTGCCTGGTTATCAGATTAAGAGTCTTTGTCATACCCATATGTCCTGCCATAGGCACATCATGCGATAATTCCAAGATCTTGGTGCGTATGGTAGGTGGTATGTAAAGTTTGTCGTTGTAGTAGAGGAAGCCTTCTGCATCAGTATTTAGTTGTGGTGGGGGTGAATCCAAACTTATACCATGCAAAACCTCTTCCTTCAAGGAACGGACAACTCCAAGAATGCGTTTGTGAGGTATTATAGGAACGGAAGGGATTTCGAAGTAGTTTTCTTCAGTTAGTCGTGATAGTGCATCCGCCTTTTTGTTCTTATCTGCAGGTGTGTAGGTCACTAGGAAGTTAAACCTTAGAAAGAATAGTGACCATCGTACCTGTCGGTGAGAGAGAGTTTTGTTAGTCTGAAGATATTGGAGATTTTTATGGTCCGTGTATATAAGTATTGGTAATTGGGTGCCTTCGAGTAGATGTCGCCAATTCTCCAGAGCCAATTTTATAGCAAGCAGTTCCTTTTCACCCACGGGGTAATTTATCTCTGGACTGCTTAGGGATTTAGAAAAAAAGGCGACTGGATGAAGTGGTGAAGTGTGAGTTGGTCGTTGGGAGAGTATTGCTCCTACTGCCATGTTTGACGCATCTACTTCCAGAATGTATTGGAGGGATGGGTCTGGATGGCGTAATATGGGAGCAGAAGTAAACCTTGTCTTTAACAGGTGAAAAGCTTTATTTGCTTCATCTGACCATTTGAATGGTTTTTTAATGCTAGTGAGCTGTGTGAGGGGTCTCACAATGGCAGAGAAGTTTCTGATGAACTTCCTGTAGAAATTCGAAACTCCAAGGAATCGCTGTAGCGCCTTGCGTGTGGTTGGTGTAGGCCAATCCTGAATGCAGGATATCTTACTCATGTCCATCTCGATTCCTGTTTTGGATATGATGTAGCCTAGAAACAGTACCTCTTCTTTATGAAACAAGCATTTTTTCAGTTTCACATAAAGGTTGTGTGCAAGCAATCTCGATAATACTAGTCTTACATGTCTTATGTGTTCAGACAGGGATCGTGAATATATAAGTATATCGTCCAGATATACCACAACACAGACATCTAGTAAGTCTCTGAAAATATCGTTTATAAATAGTTGAAAAACTGCAGGGGCGTTGCATAGCCCGAATGGCATTACAAGATATTCGAACAATCCGTATCTGGTTCTGAATGCAGTTTTCCACTCATGTCCAGCACGGATTCGAATGAGATTGTATGCTCCTTTCAGATCCAATTTTGAAAAATAGGTAGCTCCACGCACCTGCTCAATGAGCTCAGGGATAAGCGGTAGAGGATAGCGATCTTTTATTGTAATAGCATTCAATTGCCTATAGTCGATGATAGGCCTGAGAATTGAGTCCTTATTGCGGACAAAAAAGAGTCCTGCTGCTGTGGAAGAAGTGGAAGGTCTAATAAAACCTTTCTTCAAATTCTCATCTAAATAGTCTTTGAGATGGGAAAGTTCATCCTGTGAAAGAGGATAAACATGACCGAACGGCAATTTGCTATTTGGGAGTAGATCAATGCTACAATCATAGTCTCGATGGGGAGGTAGTGCTTGAGCATTTTTCTCAAGAAAAACCTCAGAGAGATCCTGATAACATATTGGTGCAATCTCATCTGTCACCACAGACAGGATCTTCCCGAAAGGCAGGAGGTTACACGTACCCTCGCAATAGCAAGAGAGGAAGGCCAGGGTCCGTTCCTTCCAATCTATGGTTGGTTGATGTGTGTGCAACCAGGGAAGTCCCAACACAATGGGAAAGTGGGGTGAAGGTATTAGATCGAAGGTAGTGGTCTCCATATGAGACCCGTTAGTAATGACTAGGAGTGCCTGTGTCTGATCAGTGATCGGACCAGAGGATAAAGGAACACCGTTAATAAGACTTACTGAGACAGGTTTAAGTTTAGAAATAATAGGAACTTTATTTAAAGCAGCAAAACGTATGTCAATATAATTTCCACAAGATCCTGTGTCAATCATGGCCTTAGTAGTAATCCTGTTCTGGTCCCACTGTAATGTTAAGCAAACAGAAAGGTAAGGGTTAGTGATTGAAGTTGTCAATCCCCCTAGGAGGACATGTGAACACTCACCCTTCTTTTTGTAGACTAGGGGACAGACGTTTATCTTGTGATCCGGGGATGCACAGTACAAGCAGAGATTACCAGATCGTCTTTTGGCTCTTTCCATAGTTGATAGAGGTGGGCGTATGGTTCCTACCTCAATAGGAACGGGGTCAACGGCCGAAATCCGAGAAGAACTGGATAATGGCATTCCCATTTTCTCAGCCTTTCTTTCTCGTAGTCTTCTATCTATGGTGATACTGAGTTGTATCAATGCATCCAGGGTTTTTGGCAGATCCGCTCGGGCGAGCTCGTCTTTAACGGCCTCTGATAGGCCAAGCCTAAATTGGGTTTTTAGAGATGCATCATTCCATTCTAAATCAAGGGTCCATCTCTTGAATTCTGCGACAAAGTCTTCTACAGGTCTCCTACCTTGTTTCAAGGATCTTAATTGAAGATCGGCAGTACTCTGCCTATTGGGATCATCATATAGGCTAGTGAGTTCTGCTAGGAACAAGGCATAGGAGTTGAGAAGCTGGTCGTTTTTCTCAAAAAGAGAGTCTGCCCAGGCCCGAGGATCGCCTGTTAGGTAAGAGATAATAGTACAAACCTTAATGTGATCAGTAAGGTAGGTACGGGGTTTTAGCAAGAAAAGTAACTCACATGCGTTTTTAAATTCGCGAAATTTTTTGCGATCGCCTGTAAATACCAAAGGAGGATTTATTTTGGGTTCAGGGGACTGAGCAGTGGTAAGTTGTGTCAGTCTAATTACCTGCTGCGACAGAGCCTGATTGTCTTCTTTTAATTCAGCAAGTGCGTGTATTAACGCAGTTACTTGCTGTTTTAATTGTGTCATCTGAGTGGTTATTTCTGCTGAATCCATTTGTGGTTCGTTCAATCTGTAACGCTCCTGCGTTTTACGTATGATGTGGATTTTCAGCTGCAGAAATATTCCACTTCAGTAGTCATGTAGAGAAACGCTGAGACACCAATCCCAACTCCCAATGACTCATCATGTGTGGATGATCTCAATTCAGCAAGTAAATACACACACTCAATAAGATGTTTCCTAGAGTGACTTATGTATATAGTAACACAGTGATGATAGGCTGAAGAGACAGGTTGGGTAGAGATGGTAGATGACAGACACTTGAAAGGAAATGTTCTTGAAAGTAAGATAGTAGCAGATGGGATGCAGATAGGTTTAGCAATCATGTATGGTAGCAGATGACAGAGTAGCAGGTGGACATACAAGAGAGATCAACCCAGTGCAAGAACAGGTGGTAGTAGGCTCAAGAGCTAGCAATCTTAGATAATGCAGATGTAGTTATAGTCCTTAGTATGCAGAGCTAGATAGTGTAAGCTTTAGTATAAGGTTATAGAGGTTTCCCCTGTGGGGTACTTATCACTAATAGCAATGTAGCAGAGGAGAGGTTCGGCAAGAGCGGATGATCCGGTAGCGGGATACAGGGATCAGCGCAGCGTGGTTCCGACAGCGAGGTATGCTTGCAAGCATGAGAGCTTCAAGACAGGTTAGCATCAAGGCACAAAGCAGTTTGAACGAACACATGTGAGTGAGAGCCGGCGATCTAAATAGCCATCCAGTCCGGCGCTCAGTGATGACAGCATCAGTCTTAAAGGTGTATGCGCACCTTACCAAAAGAGAATGGTGGGGCGCATACACTTATGAAAGAGTAATTAGGGTACCCAAAGGTACCAGAACATTACAATGGCTAATTGGGCCCAATTTGGACATTTTCACTTAGGGGTGTACTCACTTTAGCTGCAAGCGGTTTAGACATTAATGGCTGAATGTTGGGGGGGGGGGGGGACAGCAAATTTACATTGTTATACAAGCTGTACACTCACTACTTTACATTGTAGCAAAGAGTCATTTCTTCAGTGTTGTCATATGAAAAGATATAATAAGATATTTACAAAAATGTGAGGGGTGTACTCACTTTTGTGAGATACTGTACATTTGATGCTTTGAAATGCACCTAAAATACTAAATCCAGGTAGGTTCTTTTGCTTCTCCTATTTAGAAATACAATGTGAACCTCATCAAAAATTGAAACATATCATTCAAGAGTGTTATTTTCCTCCTGTTTGAGACTTGTTTGTAGGGAGTGTGGAAGAAGGGTCACCTTGTTACTACCTAGAGAAGTAACTTAACCACTTTAATACCGCTCACGGTAATACTACTGCGGCAGAGCGGCACGATACCGCTCAGCCACGTAGTATTAACGTGATGCGCGATCACGGCTCCAGAGCGCGCTCCCGCGCGCCGCGGGTCCCGATCCCGATGTCATTCGGTAGGGAACCGATCAGTCATCAGATACTGACCAATGATTTTTGGTCAGTGTCTGTAGATCGGTCCCCACCAATGGCAATCTGTCCCCTGTCTGTGTAATGTAAACACAGACAGGGGAAGTGATGTCACTGTCCTTCCTGGAGTCCTTTCGGTTCCAGGAGAGAGACAGAGACACACCAAAAACGTGAGTTCCACCAACACTACACTGACACACCTCACATAGGTACATTTAACCCCTTCATCACCTCTGATCACCCCCTGATCACCCCCAAAACCCCTCACAGTGAACACTATATACAGTGGTATACAGATATTTTACTGATCACTGTATAAGTGTCACTTGTGAGCGTAGTTTGCGCCTGCGTTAGGCCCAAATAGGGTTAGAGTACCCGCCACCTATCCCCTAATAAAGTTTTTACCCCTTGATCAGCCCCAGTTAACCCCTTCACTACCTATTACTCTGTGCACTAAATACAGTATATAGGTAAATACTGATCACTGTATTTAGTGTCACTAGTGACCCTAATTTGCGCTTGCGCTAAGCCCATATAGGGTTAGGGCACCCGCCACCTATTCCCTAATAAACTTTTAACCGCTTGATCTTCCCCAGTTAACCCCTTCACTCCATATAAATCAGTGCACTAATATATACAGTATATCAGATAACTACTGATCACTGTATTTAGTGTCACTGGTGACCCTAATTTGCGCTTGCGCTAGGCCCGAATAGGTTTAGGCCACCCGCCATCTATCCTCTATAAAGGTTTAACCCCTTGATCTCCCCCAGTTTAACCCCTTCACTTCCCTGTCACAGTGTTCACTATATACAGTGATTACCGATCACTGTATTAGCGTCACGGGTGACACAACTTAGGCTAGCTAGTTAGCGTCAGGGTCCCACTACACCACCGTTACTTAGCGTCAGTTAGAGTCAAGTACACTAACACACACACACCACCGTTACTAGTATAGTGTTTGAACAGATCAATATCTGATCTGATCAGAACTATACTAGCGTCCTCATAATTTAGTGTTCCCCAAACGCAGTGTTTGCACAATCAGCACTGATTCCTGCTAGCACCTGCGTTTAGCCCCCCTGCCCAGCCCACCTTACCCAGGCAAGTGTAGTAATCAATAGATTACTGACACTTCCAAAAAACACAAATCACACAAAACCGCTGCGTTAGCAGAGTCAGGCCTGATCTCTGTTAGCACTAGCAGTTTTTCTTTGTAGCGACCAAATAGTCCTCGACAACCAGGTGCTTTTATTACCTAGTAGTCGCATCACTGTACGAGTAAATTTAGCTACCAAAATGACAAAACGTTCGTTCAGTGATGATGCTATATACAGTATAATGGCCATGTCAAGTGAGAGCGATGGGGAAGCCTCACTGTCAGAATCAGGGTCAATATACGAACCAGATGACGGCAGCGGCTCCCTGACAGATAGCTCCGACAGAGGGGTCCCTGCTAGGGTCAGGCGTACCCGACCCCATTCTGGAGTTGTTGACTTGCAAGAACTGGAGGTTTCTGGTATGCAGCAGAGTGCCAGTACTAGTGCCGCTCACACTTCTCGTGAACTGGCAAGCACGAGCGGCCTAGTACACCCTGGACCTTCAACCAGCACTGCAGTATCACCTGGTGACGTGGCGAGTCACCTGAGTGCAGTTGAAGCTGGTGCGGTGGCTAGCACGAGTAGTGGCCCGCAGCCACCGCGTATCCGAAGACAGGCCCGTAGAGCCCATAGTGTCCTCCCTGAAGCGCTGGCATATCCCAATTGGCAGCCCACAGATTCCACAGCGCCAGTACTTCCCCCATTCACCGCCCAACCCGGAATCCAAGTGGAAACAGCTGGTTTTAATCCCATAAACTTTTTTGAGCTGTTTTTCACTGAAGATCTTTTCAGATCTATTGTGGACCAATCAAATTTGTACGCTCAACAATTCATCGCCGCCAACCCAAATTCACCCCTTGCCAGACCATTCGCCTGGAATCCTATTACGATTCAGGAGTTTAAAACCTTTCTGGGCCTTTCCTTCAACACGGGCATTACAAGAAAGAATGAATTGCGGTTATATTGGTCCACTGACCCAATTCATCAAATGTACGTGTTCTCTGCTGCTATGTCCAGGGCTCGATACCAACAAATATTTTGGTTCATGCATTTCAACGACAATGAACTCTGTCGTCCTCGGGGAGACCCTGAATATGATCGGCTCCACAAAATTCGGCCCCTCATAGACCACTTCAATCAGCGGTTCGCAGCCTTGTTTACCCCCCAACAAGATGTCTGCGTTGACGAGTCCCTGATTAAGTTTACTGGTCGCCTTGCTATCAAACAGTACCTCCCCAGCAAGCGTGCCAGATACGGGGTCAAGTTGTATAAGCTTTGTGACAGGGCCACAGGCTATACAGTTAATTTCCGTGTCTATGAGGGAAAAGATAGCACTGTGGAGCCCCCCGACTGCCCAGGCTACATAGGGAGCAGCGGCAAGATAGTTTGGGACTTGGTGTCACCCTTATTCGGAAAGGGGTACCACTTGTACGTGGACAATTTCTATTCAAGCGTGCCACTTTTTAGACACCTCTATCAATTGCAAATTGGCGCTTGTGGCACCGTGCGATCTAATCGCCGGGGCTTCCCCCAACGGCTAGTGAATGCCCCACTGAGCTCGGGGGAGAGAGCCTGCTTGAGGTGCGAGGAATTGCTTGCAGTGAAGTGGAGGGACAAACGAAACGTTTACGTGCTGTCCTCCATTCACCCAGACACGGCAGTCCAAATTACTACGGTCACCGGTGTTGTTGTTGAGAAACCCCTCTGTGTCCACGACTATAACCGTAAAATGGGAGGAGTGGACTTCAACGACCAGATGATGGGACCGTACTTAATTGCCCGTAAGGCCAGACGCTGGTACAAAAAAGTGTCTGTATACCTATTTCAATTGGCTGTTTACAACGCTTTTGTCTTATACAAAGCTTCTGCTGGAACATTATCCTTCTTTCAATTCCAAGAAGAGATAATCAGAGCCCTTCTGTATTCAGCTGGTGCTCCTGCCCAACTTCCCCAACCAGATGCAGTGAGGCGGCTGCATGAGAGGCATTTTCCGCAATACCTCCCGAGTACCGATACCAAACGATACCCCCAAAAAAGATGCCGTGTCTGCAGCAAGCGCGGATTTAGGCGTGACACCCGGAATTATTGTCCCGACTGTCCTGACCGACCTGGTCTTTGCCACGGTGACTGTTTCCGTCGCTACCACACACTAGTGGATTATTAGCATAGGGTACAGCACGGCACAGTTTAGGGCACATTTACACAGGGTCTCAAAAGATGTTCGATGGCTATCGTCATTTTGAGAGACCCGAACCTGGAACCTGGAACTCGACGTTTGAAGAAAAAAAAAAAAATACATAAAAGCCAAAAATAGTTGTCGTCTCAGTCATTTTTTATGTTCTTCTACACTTCCTATGTACTTTTAATGTACTTTGTTTGTTTTTCATTCTTTTGTGACCTGTTTCTCTTGCAGGTACTCGTCGGCTACCACGCATTGATTTCATATATTCTGACACAAACAGTGTTTGCGCTCAGCATACATGGATACCTTTGCTGATAGCAGCTGTGGTGATTTTCTGATTTCAGCACTGCAGTTAAAATCCTATTTTGGTATACGTGGATAGCGCCGTGTATACCCATCATTAAATTCAGTGGGTGGTTGTTTGGGCGGTTAATGATGAGAATCCAAAAACTTTTGTTGTGTCAGTCATTTTATATGTCCTACTCTTCCTAATGTACTTTTTTTTTAATGTACTTTGTTTGTTTTTTCATTCTTTTGTGACCTGTTTCTCTTGCAGGTACTCGTCGGCTACCATGCATTGATTTTATATATTCTGACACAAACAGCGTTTGCGCTCAGCATATATGGATACCTTTGCTGATAGCAGCTGTGGTGATTTTCTGATTTCAGCACTGCAGTTAAAATCCTATTTTGGTATACGTGGATAGTGTCGTGTATACCCATCATTAAATTCAGTGGGTGGTTGTTTGGGCGGTTAATGATGAGTAATACTACGCATTATTCCTGTGCTGATTTCTGATAGGTTCTCTTTTTTTTCGTTCAGCCCACAGGCTGCATGAAAAAAAAAAAACCTATATGCCAAACAAAGACCAGCAATGTACTGGTACGTTGCTGGACTTTGAGTGGTTATACCAGGATGATGCCTGCAGATTTAGGCATCATCTTGGTATCGTTTTTTACAGCAAGCGGTCGGCTTACATGTAAAAGCAATCCTAGCGGATAATTGGCCGCTAGACTGCTTTTACATGCAGTGGGAGGGGACTCCCCCCCCCTCCTGCCGCCTTCTGCTGCCTTCCACGGTTTTTCTCGGGCTCTCCTGTCCCACCGGTTAACCCGAGAGTGCAGCCGGTGGTTCAATTATCTAACCATAGAGCTGATTGGAGATGAGAATGGCTCCAATCATCTCTATGGCCTAAGATGCCGGAGGCTACGAGCATTTCATAACTTCTGTTTCGCCAGAAATAAACAGCGCCATTGGGAAATAGGGAAAGTATTTTATCACACCAATTTTGGTATGGTCAGATGCGTTAAGGTCAGAGGAAAGATCTAGAGTATAAAAGACCCCAATTTTTTTTAAAAAGAGTACCTGTCACTACAGATTGCTATCATAGAGGAAATTTAAATTCACCGTGATAACAATAAAAATGATTAAAGAAAAAAAATGAAAGAAAAGGTGTCAAAATAACATAAGAAAGCAAATTAAAAAAAAAAAAAAACAAAAAAAAAAATCAAGCCCCCCTGTCCCCCCGTGCTTGCGCGCAAATGCGCGCACAAGCGTTGGTCTAGTGTCATATGTAAACCGCAATTTCAGCATGCATGTGAGGTATCGCCGTGAACGCCAGGTCGAGGGCAGTAATTGTTGTGGTAGACCTCCTCTGTAAGTCCAAAGTGGTAACCTGTAAAGACTTTTAAAGGCTTTTAAAACCGTACGTAGTTTGTTGCCGCGGCACGGGCGTGCGCAATTTTTAAAGCATGTCATGTTAGGTGTCTATGAACTCGGCATAAGATCATCTTTTAAATTTTACCAAACAATTTGGAATTATATAGTGTATTTCTGCATTAAAAATAAAAAAAGTGTTTTTTTACGCAAAAATTGCGTTTGGAAAATGTGTGCGCAAATACCGTGTAACAAAAAAAATTGCAACATCCACCATTTTGTTCTGTAGGGCCTCTGCTTTAAAAAAATATATAATGTTTGGGGGTTCAAAGTAATTTTCTTGTGAAAAAAAAATATTTTTTCATGTAAACAAAAACTCACAGAAAAGGCTTGGTTTTCAAGTGGTTAGAAGAGTGGGTGATGTGTTGCTAAAATTGAGCATAAAATGCCAGGACTGTTCAAACACCCCCCAAATTACCCCTTTTTGGAAAGTAGACACCCAAAGCTATTTGCTGAGAGGCATATTGAGTCCATGGAGTATTTTATATTTTGCCCTAAGTTTCAGGAAAATGACAATTTGTTTTTTTTTTTTTGTTTTTTTACACAAAGTTGTCACTAAATAATATATTGCTCACGCATGCCATGGGTATATGTGAAATGACACCCCAAAATACATTCTGCTGCTTCTCCGGAGTACAGGGATACCCCATGTGTGAGACTTTTTGTCAGTCTAGCCGCATACAGGACCCGGAAAACCAATCCGCACCTTCTGGCTTTCTAAGGGCGTAAATTGTTGATCTCACTCCTTACTACCTATCACACTTTTGAAGGCCATGAAATGCCAAAATGGCACAAAACCCCCCCAAATGACCCCATTTTGCAAAGTAGACACTCCAAGCTATTAGATGAGAGGCATGATGAGTCCATGGAATATGTTATATTTTGCCACAAGTTTCAGGAAAATTATTATTTTTTTTTTTTTTTTTACACAAAGTTGTCAGTAAATGATATAATGCTCACACAAGCCATGGGTATATGTGAAATGACACCCCAAAATACATTCTGCTGCTTCTCCTGAGTACAAGGATACCCCATGTGTGAGACTTTTTTGCAGTCTAGCCGCGTACAGGACCCGGAAAACCACTCCCCACCTTCAGGCTTTCTAAGGGCGTAAATTGTTGATCTCACTCCTTACTACCTATCACACTTTTGAAGGCCATGAAATGCCAAAATGGCACAAAACCCCCCCCAAATGACCCCATTTTGCAAAGTAGACACTCCAAGCTATTAGATGAGAGGCATGATGAGTCCATGGAATATTTTATATTTTGCCACAAGTTTCAGGAAAATTATTAATTTTTTTTTTTTTTTTTACACAAAGTTGTCAGTAAATGATATAATGCTCACACATGCCATGGGTATATGTGAAATGACACCCCAAAATACATTCTGCTGCTTCTCCTGAGTACAAGGATACCCCATGTGTGAGACTTTTTTGCAGTCTAGCCGCGTACAGGACCCGGAAAACCACTCCCCACCTTCAGGCTTTCTAAGGGCGTAAATTGTTGATCTCACTCCTTACTACCTATCACACTTTTGAAGGCCATGAAACGCCAAGATGGCACAAAACCCCCCAAAATTACCTCATTTTGCAAAGTAGACACTCTAATCTATTTGCTGAGAGGCATGGTGAGTATTTTGCATCTCTCATTTTTTTTGGAAAATGAAGAAAAAACAGGAAAATGCATTTTTTTTCCTCTTTTTTCAATTTCCAAAACTTTGTGACAAAAAGTGAGATCTGCAAAACACCCAACATGCCTCTCTGCAAATAGCTTAGGGTGTCTACTTTCCGAAAAGGGGTCATTTGGAGGGGGGTTGTGCTGTCTTGGCATTTCATGGCCTCCGAAACTGTGATAGGTAGTCAGGAGTGAAATCAACAATTTACGCCCTTGGAAAGCCTGAAAGTGGGGGTTGGCTTTCGAGGACCTGTACTCGGCTAGACTGCAAAAAAGTCTCACACATGTGGTATCCCTGTACTCAGGAGAAGCAGCAGAATGTATTTTGGGGTGTCATTTCACATATACCCATGGCATGTGTGAGCAATATATCATTTAGTGACAACTTTGTGTAAAAAAACAAAAAAAAAAATAATAATAATATATTTCCCGGAACTTGTGGCAAAATATAAAATATTCCATGGACTCACCATGCCTCTCAGCAAATAGCTTGGGGTGTCTACTTTGCAAAATGGGGTCATTTGGGGGGGTTTTGTGCTATGTTGAAATTTCAGGGCCTCCGAAACTGTGATGGGTAGTCAGGAGTGAAATCAACAATTTACGCCATTAGAAAACCTAAAGATGGAGATTCATTTTCGGGGTCCCGTACACAGCTAGGCTCCCAAAAAGTCTCACACATGGGGTATCCCCATACTGAGGAGAAGCGGCAGAATGTATTTTGGGGTGTCATTCCACATATACCCATGTCATGTGTGAGAAATGTATCTTTTAGTGACAACTTTGTGTTAAAAAAAAAAAAAAAAAAAAAAAATTGTAATTTTCCCAAAACTTGTGGCAAAATATAAAATATTCCATGGACTCACCATGCCTCTCAGCAAATAGCTTGGGGTGTCTACTTTGCAAAATGGGGTCATTTGGGGGGTTTTGTGCTATCTTGAAATTTCAGGGCCTCCGAAACTGTGATGGGTAGTGAGGAGTAAAATCAGCAATTTACGCCATTAGAAAACCTAAAGATGGAGATTGATTTTCGGGGTCCCGTACACAGCTAGGCTCCCAAAAAGTCTCACATATGTGGTATCCCTGTACTCAGGAGAAGCAGCAGAATATATTTTGGGGTGTAATTACACATATACCCATGGCATGTGTGAGAAATTTATCTTTTAGTGACAACTTTGTGTTAAAAAAAAATTTTTTTTTTTTTTATTCATTTTTCAAACACCTGTGACAAAAAAATTAAATATTCAATGAGCTCAACATGCGTCTCAGAACATTCCTTAGGATGTCTACTTTCCAAAAAGTGGTAATTTGGGGGGGTCTTGTACTGCCCTGCCATTTTAGCACTTCATGAATTGAGATAGGCAGTCAGAAATTAAAGCTGCGTAAAATTTCAGTATTTACACCATAGTTTGTAGACGCTATAACTTTTGCGCAAACCAATAAAAATACGCTCATTGAATTTTTTTTTGTCAAAGACATGTAGCTAAATATATTTTGGCCAAAAAATATGACATAAATTGAGTATATTGGATATTTTTTAAAAGACAAAGTTGAAAATTTCATTTTTTTGCAAAATTTTCGCTCTTTTTTTATTAATATCGCAAAAAATAAAAAGCGCAGAGGTGATCAAATACCACCAAAAGAAAGCTCTGTTTGTGGGAAAAAAAGGACGTAAATTTTGTTTGGGTACCACATTGCATGACCGCACAATTGTCAGTTAAAGTCGCACAGTGCCGAAGCACAAAAAGTGGTCTGGACGTAAGACAGCAAAATCCTCCGGTTGTAAAGTGGTTAACTTTCTTAGCTCTAAAAAAGATACCAAGAAAAAGTGAGGCTAAATATGTCAATTATCTCTGTCTCTGTGTAAATTTTTGTTTATTAAAAATCTTACAAACATACAACATAATAAAAACGTATTTACATATAGGCTGCATTCACATGTCAGCGTATGGATCGGGGGCAGAATCCCCGCGATTCCGCCCGCGATCCGGAGATCAATGCAAATCGCGGGACGCCTGTGCGTTGCCGTGATTTGCAATAGCACCCCAAACACTGAGCGATGTTTCCGCCTGCCGAATCGCGGCAACATCGCTCAGCGTTTGGGGTGCTATTGCAAATCACGGGCAACGTACAGGCGTCCCGCGATTTGCAATGATCTCCGGATCGCGGGCGGAATCACGGCGATTCTGCCCGCAATCCATACGCTGACATGTGAATGCAGCCATATACAAAATAAATAAAATTATATATAAACAAACAAAAAATAGCTTACTTCAGCATAGAAAATAAACTGGCTTATTTTCCCAGTAAAAAAAAAAAAAAGCAGAACTAAATATACAAACCAAGACGTATGCTATTATTATTATCATTATCATTACAATAACCCACCACAATAAAGCCCTAACCTTCACCTAAACACACCCTCACCCACACCCAGAGACTGACAGACAGCAGTTATGGGGACCTGACATTCCTCCACGCCTTTGTCTAGGCTCCCGGCCACCACCTATCCTTCTCAGGACCCCAAATCTTCCCAACCTCACCCAAAATGTTATGCACCAGCAACTCGACAGGAAGGACTTTTTTGTGGAAGTGGAAACCTGACACCGTGCATTCTACGTAAAGTTACAGACTACTAGGCTAACTAGAAAAAGTGTCCCAAAATCAAAAATCTGACACATTTCAAAAGACCCGAACATTCACTCCGCATAACTCGCTTATAGACTTCTATATTGAAGGTGCACCGAAGCAAGAAATGGTTCATCATCTCCTCCACCTCATCACTCTCCTCTCTTGGACAACCACGGTTCTCCGCAGAGCGATGCTTCAAGTTGTCCTTCCCATAAACATAGTCTGCTATGGAACAAGCGCCAGGCCAAATCCTGAAACTTTAACTACTTCAGCCCCAGAAGGTTTTACCCCCTTAATGACCAGGCCATTTTTTGCGATACGGCACTGTGTTGCTTTAACTGACAATTGCACGGTCGTGCAATGCTGTACCCAAATAAAATTGATATCCTTTTTTTTTCCCACAAATAGAGCTCTTTTTTGATGGTATTTGATCACTCTATTTTTTGCGCTATATACAAAAAAAAGATAGACAATTTTGAAAAAAAAAAAAAACTATATTTTTTACTTTCTGCTATAAAACATTCCCAATAAAAAAATGTAAAAAACCAAATTTCTTTATCAGTTTAGGAAAAAAGGAAAACGAGGGCTGATTCCCCAATAGATCAGTCCTCAAAGATGAGGGGTGAATCGGGACTTTAAAGGTACTGTAGAGCAAAGGTAATGAACCATGTATAAAAATATATTCTTTATTAATTAAGTTCTACAAAAAATACATTTAGACAATTGGTATATATATACATATATATATATATATATATATATATATATATATATATATATATACAGATAAATCACAAGTATTAAAATATGTATACATGCAAAAAAGCATATTAACATGAAATCTTCAAAAGAAGGACATAAACAATCCCCAACATATTTCGCAGCTAAAATACTGCTTCTTCAGAAGTATAGTGTCGTAGTCTTTTCTAAAAAAAATAACAATAAGATGTCAGCATAATTAGGCAAAACACACATGTAGCACCCTACAGGTAGGTGCTAGGTAAATGTATAGTAAGCCTTGTCTGCCTAACAGCAGGGCCATGATTTCTTTTAGTTAGGGTGTCATGAGTTCCAGATGTGTTTGCTGAAGGGGAAGTCTCTCCACTGGCTCCTGTGAGAGGCTTCTCATAGGGTAGTGGAGGAAGCCCAATCAAGGGACACATTCAAGCTTGTAACTATATACTATATAATATATACTATCATCTTGACTTCTGAGAGACACTGCCACTCTGAGAGGCTCTTTTTATACCCAATAATGTTGCCAATTGACCTAATAGGTTGCAAATTGGTCCTCCAGCTGTTCCTTATATGTACATTTAACTTTTCCGGCCTCTTATTGCTACCTGTCCCAACTTTTTTGGATTTTGTAGTTCTCATGAAATCCAAAATGAGCCAATATTTTGCATGACATTTCAAAATGTCTCACTTTCAACATTTGATATGCTATCTATATTATATTGTGAATAAAATATAAGTTTATGAGATTTGTAAATTAGTCTGTTCTTTTTTTACTGAGAATTTGTACTGTGTCCCAACTTTTTTGGAATTGGGTTTGTATATAATTCTTTTTTGCAGTCAACATAGAGTTCCTTAAGCCCAAATCACTTCACTGACTTGTCATGCCCTGTCTTTTTTTTCAGCCTCTTTTGTGCTGTGTATGAGGTGGGAACTCTCAAATATTTGATTGCAAAACACAATGTAATAACAGCATATATAGTATCTCACAAAAGTGAGTACACCACTCACATTTTTGTAAATATTTTATCATATCTTTTAATGTGAGAACACTAAAGAAATGACACTTTGCTACAATGTAAAGTAGTGAGTGTACAGCTTGTATAACAGTGTAAATTTGCTGTCCCCTCAAAATAACTTAACACACAGCCATTAATGTCTAAACCACTGGCAACAAAAGTGAGTACACCCCTAAGTCAAAATGTCCAAATAGGGCCCAAAGTGTTAATATTTTGTGTGGCCACCATTATTTTCCAGCACTGCCCTAACCCTCTTGGGCACAGAGTTCACCAGAGCTTACCAGGTTGCCACTGGAGTCCTCTTCCACTCCTCCATGACGACATCACAGAGCTGGTGGATGTTAGAGACCTTGCGCTCCTCCACCTTCTGTTTGAGGATGCCCCACAGATATTTAAAAGGGTTTAGGTCTGGAGACATGCTTGGCCAGTCCACCACCTTTACCCTCAGCTTCTTTAGCAAGGCAGTGGTTGTCTTGGAGGTGTGTTTGGGGTTCTTATTTTGTTGGAATACTGCCCTGCAGCCCAGTCTCAGAAGGGAGGGGATCATGCTCTGCTTCAGTATGTCACAGTACATGTTGGCATTCTTGGTTCCCTCAATGAACTGTAGCTTCCCACTGCCAGCAGCACCCATGCAGCCCCAGACTATGACACTCCCACCACCATGCTTGACTGTAGGCAAGACACACTTGTCTTTGTACTCCTCACCTGGTTGCCACCACACACGCTTGACATCATTCTGAACCAAATAAGTTTATCTTGGTCTCATCGGACCACAGGACATGGTTCCAGTAATCCATGTCCTTAGTCTGCTTGTCTTCAGAAAACTGTTTGCAGGCTTTCTTGTGCATCATCTGTAGAAGAGGCTTCCTTCTGGGACGACAGCCATGCAGACCAATTTGATGCAGTGTGCGGCGTATGGTCTGGGCACTGACATGCTGACCCCTGACCCCCTTCAACCTCTGAAGCAATGCTGGCTGCACTCATACGTCTTTTTCCCAAAGACAACCTTTGGATATGACGCTGAGTACGTGCACTCAACCTCTTTGGTCAACCATGGCGAGGTCTGTTCTGAGTGGAACCTGTCCTGTTAAACCGCTTTATAGTCTTGGCCACCGTGCTGCAGCTTAGTTTCAGGGTCTTGGCAATCTTCTTATAGCCTATGCCATCTTTATGTAGAGCAACAGTTCTTTTTTTCAGATCCTCAGAGAGTTCTTTTCCATGAGGTGCCATGTTGAACTTCCAGTGACCAGTGTGGGAGAGTGAGAGCAATAACACCAAATTTACCACACCTGCTCCCCATTCACACCTGAGACCTTGTAACATTAACGAATCACATGACACTGGGGGAGGATGGCTAATTGGGCCCAATTTGGACATTTTCACTTAGGGGTGTACTCACTTTAGCTGCAAGCGGTTTAGACATTAATGGCTGAATGTTGGGGGGGGGGGGGGGAGACAGCAAATTTACATTGTTATACAAGCTGTACACTCACTACTTTACATTGTAGCAAAGAGTCATTTCTTCAGTGTTGTCATATGAAAAGATATAATAAAATATTTACAAAAATGTGAGGGGTGTACTCACTTTTGTGAGATACTGTACATTTGATGCTTTGAAATGCACCTAAAATACTAAGTCCAGGTAGGTTCTTTTGCTTCTCCTATTTAGAAATACAATGTGAACCTCATCAAAAATTGAAACGTATCATTCAAGAGTGTTATTTTCCTCCTGTTTGAGACTTGTTTGTAGGGAGTGTGGAAGAAGGGTCACCTTGTTACTACCTAGAGAAGTAACTTAACTTTCTTAGCTCTAAAAAAGATACCAAGAAAAAGTGAGGCTAAATATGTCAATTATCTCTGTCTCTGTGTAAATTTTTGTTTATTAAAAATCTTACAAACATACAACATAATAAAAACGTATTTACATATAGGCTGCATTCACATGTCAGCGTATGGATCGGGGGCAGAATCCCCGCGATTCCGCCCGCGATCCGGAGATCAATGCAAATCGCGGGACGCCTGTGCGTTGCCCGTGATTTGCAATAGCACCCCAAACACTGAGCGATGTTGCCGCGATTTCCGCCTGCCGAATCGCGGCAACATCGCTCAGCGTTTGGGGTGCTATTGCAAATCACGGGCAACGTACAGGCGTCCCGCGATTTGCAATGATCTCCGGATCGCGGGCGGAATCACGGCGATTCTGCCCGCAATCCATACGCTGACATGTGAATGCAGCCATATACAAAATAAATAAAATTATATATAAACAAACAAAAATAGCTTACTTCAGCATAGAAAATAAACTGGCTTATTTTCCCAGTAAAAAAAAAAAAAAAGCAGAACTAAATATACAAACCAAGACGTATGCTATTATTATCATTATTATTATTATTATTATTATAACAATAACGCACCACAATAAAGCCCTAACCTCCACCTAAACACACCCTTACCCACACCCAGAGACTGACAGAGCAGTTATGGGGACCTGACATTCCTCCACGCCTTTGTCTAGGCTCCCGGCCACCACCTATCCTTCTCAGGACCCCAAATCTTCCCAACCTCACCCAAAATGTTATGCACCAGCAACTCGACAGGAAGGACTTTTTTGTGGAAGTGGAAACCTGACACCGTGCATTCTACGTAAAGTTACAGACTACTAGGCTAACTAGAAAAAGTGTCCCAAAATCAAAAATCCGACGCATTTCAAAAGACCCGTACATTCACTCCGCATAACTCGCTTATAGACTTCTATATTGAAGGTGCACCGAAGCAAGAAATGGTTCATCATCTCCTCCACCTCATCACTCTCCTCTCTTGGACAACCACGGTTCTCCGCAGAGCGATGCTTCAAGTTGTCCTTCCCATAAACATAGTCTGCTATGGAACAAGCGCCAGGCCAAATCCTGAAACTTTAACTACTTCAGCCCCAGAAGGTTTTACCCCCTTAATGACCAGGCCATTTTTTGCGATACGGCACTGTGTTGCTTTAACTGACAATTGCACGGTCGTGCAATGCTGTACCCAAATAAAATTGATATCCTTTTTTTCCCCACAAATAGAGCTCTTTTTTGATAGTATTTGATCACTCTCTTTATTTTTTGCGCTATATACAAGAAAAAGATAGACAATTTTGAAAAAAAAAAAACAAACAATATTTTTTACTTTCTGCTATAAAACATTCCCAATAAAAAAATGTAAAAAAACAAATTTCTTTATCAGTTTAGGAAAAAAGGAAAACGAGGGCTGATTCCCCAATAGATCAGTCCTCAAAGAGGAGGGGTGAATCGGGACTTTAAAGGTACTGTAGAGCAAAGGTAATGAACCATGTATAAAAATATATTCTTTATTAAAAAAATACATTTAGACAATTGGTATATATATATATATATATATATATATATATATATATATATATATATATATATATACATATATATATATATATATATATATATATATATATATACAGATAAATCACAAGTATTAAAATATGTATACATGCAAAAAAGCATATTAACATGAAATCTTCAAAAGAAGGACATAAACAATCCCCAACATATTTCGCAGCTAAAATACTGCTTCTTCAGAAGTATAGTGTCGTAGTCTTTTCTAAAAAATTAACAATAAGATGTCAGCATAATTAGGCAAAACACACCTGTAGCACCCTACAGGTAGGTGCTAGGTAAATGTATAGTAAGCCTTGTCTGCCTAACAGCAGGGCCATGATTTCTTTTAGTTAGGGTGTCATGAGTTCCAGATGTGTTTGCTGAAGGGGAAGTCTCTCCACTGGCTCCTGTGAGAGGCTTCTCATAGGATAGTGGAGGAAGCCCAATCAAGGGACACATTCAAGCTTGTAACTACCCCAGAAGGCAGATTTTGCCGCAAAGGATTCTGGGAGTGGGTATAAGTTTGGGGGAAGGGCGTGACACAGTGTCTTTTGCAGGAGCAGAGTCCCAGGAGGGAGAGAACGGCCGTCTCTCCTCCTGTCAGAGGAAGCGGATGTCTCGGGGTGTCGCCTGGGAATCCAGAGAGTTGAGCTGAGGCGATCCGGTGTGCCTGTCACAGTCCAGTCTGGTTCTGGTACCTTTCCTGTCCTTGTCCTTGTAATGGTGTTGAAATCACCATTGAAGACAACTTGCTGGGCTGTAAAAAGAAAAAGCTTGATCTTCATGAAGAGGCATTTCCTGTCCCAATTTGTCTGGGGCTCATAGATGTTGATCAGGCGCAGGTCCTGGAGATGGAGATAGAAACATAGAAACATAGAATGTGTCGGCAGATAAGAACCATTTGGCCCACCTAGTCTGCCCAATATATCTGAATCCTATGAATAGTCCCTGGCCCTATCTTATATGAAGGATAGCCTTATGCCTATCCCATGCATGCTTAAACTCCTTCACTGTATTTGCAGCTACCACTTCTGCAGGAAGGTTATTCCATGCATCCACTACTCTCTCAGTAAAGTAATACTTCCTCATATTACTTTTAAACCTTTGCCCCTCTAATTTAAAACTGTGTCCTCTTGTGGTAGTTTTTCTTCTTTTAAATATGCTCTCCTCCTTTACCGAGTTGATTCCCTTTATGTATTGTAAGGGATTAGCTCGGTGGTAGGCGTATGGGTGACCCCCTTGGGGGGTGCGTTTTCCCAGAGAGGTAGCCGACAAGTGCTTGCAAACAAACAGTGTGGTTTATTAAATGGTGTTTTCTTCACCAGGCTGTATGCAGCAAAACATCCAAAATAAAATAAAACAGAAAATAAATCCTTGCCTCTGTGGGCGGCTACCTTCTCACAACTGGAACCTGCCTAAGTGTCTGTCTCCAACCTACCGTCGGGCAGACTTCCTTGTCCTACAACGGACACTCAATAGTCCTTTTATAATAGCTTCACAGGGCAACACAGTCCTTTTGTTTCTTTCACATCAACAGTTCGTCTTCTCACCTTTGAGACGCATTCACCCTTGGTTACCGTCCCGGGCACACATCACTCCGGGGGGTCTTCTCCCAGGCCCACACATCCTGTCGGGAGGCACACGCTGACTGTCCTCCTGCTCCCAGCCCACATGGCTTCAGGACACAGCTTCTGGAGGCAGCAAACAATAGGACTTTCTCTGAACAAATTATAGAGCCTTAACTCCCTCATTCTGAACAGGTGAAGGCCTTTCAACTTCCTGCTGGCTAGCTCTGTAGCCAACACCCTAAATTAATTAATGGACTTCTCAATCAGGTGGAAATGTATCTCCTTCCTGTGACTACATTCCCAGATTTAGCTGACTTCCTGTCACATACCCCCCCCTCTTGTTTCAACCCTAGGGTTGGGACACATATTTCCAGGCACGCATGTGTCAGGCACTGCTGACTCACTGATAAGCCTCCTATTATCCTCAAGCTTCCGGATGAAACTGTTTTGTCATCTTCATTGACGGATTTCTCATAAATGCCACACAGTTTGTCTCTCATCTCATATACACATTCTTCAACTGCATTTTTGGCATCATTTTGCTCCTTCTCGTTTCTGTCATCTTCATTGACAGCTTTCTCATAAATGTCAGACAGCTTGTCCCTCATAACCGTCTGTCCAATCCACCATGGAGGACCGTGATCCATAGGCAACTCAATTGGGCTAGTCTTAATGTCTTCAACATTCTTAAGACGCCTCTCTCTGCAATCCATAAATGTTTTCCACAAAACTTTGAGAACCTTTGCTTCACTAAGCTTTGTTCCAAGTAGGGACTCTTGACATCCCTCTGTGACTTGAGTTGCCTCTCCATACATCTGTACACAATCATTGACTTTTTGTTGTAAAAGGGAATGATCTTCCTTCTTGAGCTTTGCTTGCTCTAAGATGCTGTGCAGAGGATTTTCCAATTGAGACAACAGGCTGTCACACATTTCTTCAAAGTGACCCCTGTTCCTTTTCCCAGAGATATCAATATCATTCACCAAACATTTCATATTCATAGGCAGATCTGAAGCATTTGCACTCATCAACTTCTTAAACTTTTCGCCCTCCTGAGCGAGTCGCAGTAAAGGCCTACTATTTGATTTGATATTCAGTTTATATTTCTTGCCAAACTCTTCACAGAAGAAGCCAACCAGAACATCATCAACTTTCCTTCCACCAACATAGGGGTCAAAGGCAACAACACAGTTGAACCCAGCGATCTGGGTGGTATCCATTATAGACCTCCTCTCTGCATCAGTGAAGAAGCATGGAACTGCAACACATTCTTTTACAGGTTTC
Organism: Pelophylax lessonae; assembly: GCF_965119305.1. Classification (NCBI taxonomy): domain Eukaryota; kingdom Metazoa; phylum Chordata; class Amphibia; order Anura; family Ranidae; genus Pelophylax; species Pelophylax lessonae. Next base: position 448,469,488 of record NC_138768.1, on the reverse strand, counting down.
TTCAATGCACTTTCTGCTGAACTATTTGACCGCTCAAGGTCACCTAGTTCTTTTTCTCTATCTGAATTCCACATGGAATGCATCTCAAGATCACGATCAAACTTCTGCCACCCGTCTTTCACCAGTTCCATTTTGGAAACACTCCCTGAAAGGCACTTATTCATTTGCTTCACGTTTTCACCAACAGCCTTAGTTTTCTCCACTAGGTGGCGTTTGCTTTTTTCTCCCAGATTTATATCACTTGCTTTAGTTTTCTCCGCTTTAGTTTTCTCCACTAGGTTTTCAGCCTGAACTGAGAAATCATCACATTTCTTACACAGCTCCTTTGTTTGCTGAAGTTCTAATGATACATTTTCCAATGCTTGAAGTTTTTGAAGGAACGGTTTATTCCAAAGGGGTGATTCAAGCCACATGTCATCACATTTCTGAGGCTCACTCAGGACAGACCCCAAAACACTGATCCTTTTAAAAACTGCATCAGGCACACTATCCCCTCTTTGGGACAGATCCTCTGTTGCCTGGAATTCCTCTTCCAGTTCCTGCAACGGAATCTTCATCTCTTCTACTTGCTGTTCTAAGGCTCGTTTAGACTTTTCTAGCTCCTGAACGCTTTTCACAACATCATCCTTGGAGCTGACCAATTCTTCCATTTCTGTACGCAGCTGTTTAACACTTTCTAGTTCAGCCTTACACTCTAGAGCTTCCTCCAAAGAGCGAGCCAAGAACAGGGCTTTGCTCTCGTTATCACGCACCTCCGTTTCTGCACGTGCGCGTTCTTCTGCATATTTTGCAGACACAGTCTTCTCTTCACCAAGCATCTGATCAAACTTCTTTTTCACATCTTCAACACACTGTAATGAACCAACGCTTTCTTCCATGCGTTTTTTCATATCCGCTATCTGAGCTTGCAATGTTGCGACTTGCTCTGATAGGTTTTTCTTTGCTTCCGCCTCCTCTTTTAATTGTTCCAGGAAGCCATTTTTCTCATCTTCCATTTGTTTGAGCTTTGTGCTAAAACTCAGCCTTTGACACCTCTCTTCCTGTAAGAGTTCCTGCGTGTCTTGCAGCTGCGATTCCAAGATAGAAAAATCTTCCGCAATTTCTCTAGATTTGCTGTCTGCTTGAGAAAGCTGATTTGTAACATTGTCCAACTCAACCTGCAGTCGGTTTGCCTTCTCTGACAGCTTAGCACACAATCGGTCACCTTCTGACACCTTGACTTGCGATTCCAGAAGCTGTGCCTCTACTTTTTCCCTCTTATGTTCACAATCTCCTTTTCCCTGCATAAGAGCCTTCACCTCATTGGCTAGCATCTGGGAATAAGAATGTAATTCTGCCACACAGGCTTCTTTCTCCTTTAACTGCTGCTGGACACGTTGGGCTTCCCCTTTCCAACTTTCACAGTCCGCACGCCATTCATCTACCACATTGCTCAAAGTAGTGAGCTCATACACAGTACTCAGTAATTTAGCCTCTCTTTCACTTTTCTCTTTGTCGCTGAGAGACCATGTCGCTTTCAGAGCAACATTCTGTTCCTGCGACTCCTGCAGGTCTATTTTTGTAGCTCCCAAAGACTGAAGACTTTTTTCTAGCTGATTACGCAACTCCAACATATCAGCCATACTTTGCTTCTGCAAAGTCTGAATTTAACTTTCCTTTTCCATGAGGATGGTATCTTTCTCCATTATAGTCTCTCTGCGTTTTTGCAACTCGACCAAAAGAAGAGCAGTGGATTCTTCCCACTGTGACACATGAGACTTGAGTAGTTCATTCGTTTCCTGCAAGTTTCTATGCTCCATTTTAAGCAATTCCAAGGCTTGTTCCTTTTCTTCCATTTTCCGTTGCAAGGCATCCAACTCAGCCCTGCACACATACTCGGTTTCCTCCAAACCGATGGCCTCCATTGGCTGCTGGCGTCTCTGTTTCCAGCCTGCCATGCTCTCTTGATGAGCCTTTTGTTGAGCTGCAAAGCTCTGCTGAAAATCCGCATTTGCCTGCTGTTGAGCTGCATTTGCTTGCTGTTGAGCTGCATTTGATATAATCAGATGTTTCAACATCTCCTCCATTTTGAGTTTACTTTTCATCTGAGCACACTGCGTCTCCATAGCGGTTTCATCAGTGTTGCTAGGGACAACAACCTTCCTCTTTAGTAGACTCTCTTTAGGCATGGATGGGGCTGGTTCAGACGGCAACATCCCCTCCATCCATAGAATCCGGTCTCTCATTTCATCTATCTTTGCATTCTTCAGGCGTTTTGAACGCCCCATCTTCAATAACTCCACAAACAAATTTTTCACAGTCCAGCAAAAATTTTTCAGACCACTGTCTCTTTAACACATGTAGTTTTTCTCTCTCTCTTGCAAGATCTCTTTTCCTGCACACACAGTTTGTGCAGTCACTTGCACCAGACACAACAAAGTTCATCAAATAATTTTGAGACCGCTGTCTCTTTAAAACACTTTTTTTTTTTTTTTTTTTTTTTCTGTCAGGATCTTCTCTCCTGCACACATAGATTGTGCAATCTCATGCACCAGATAAAGTTCATCAAACATTTGCACTTCCTTGCAGGGATCTCTGCTTATGCCCACTGCATACCTCCACCATATGTAAGGGATTAGCTCGGTGGTAGGCGTATGGGTGACCCCCTTGGGGGGTGCGTTTTCCCAGAGAGGTAGCCGACAAGTGCTTGCAAACAAACAGTGTGGTTTATTAAATGGTGTTTTCTTCACCAGGCTGTATGCAGCAAAACATCCAAAATAAAATAAAACAGAAAATAAATCCTTGCCTCTGTGGGCGGCTACCTTCTCACAACTGGAACCTGCCTAAGTGTCTGTCTCCAACCTACCGTCGGGCAGACTTCCTTGTCCTACAACGGACACTCAATAGTCCTTTTATAATAGCTTCACAGGGCAACACAGTCCTTTTGTTTCTTTCACATCAACAGTTCGTCTTCTCACCTTTGAGACGTATTCACCCTTGGTTACCGTCCCGGGCACACATCACTCCGGGGGGTCTTCTCCCAGGCCCACACATCCTGTCGGGAGGCACACGCTGACTGTCCTCCTGCTCCCAGCCCACATGGCTTCAGGACACAGCTTCTGGAGGCAGCAAACAATAGGACTTTCTCTGAACAAATTATAGAGCCTTAACTCCCTCATTCTGAACAGGTGAAGGCCTTTCAACTTCCTGCTGGCTAGCTCTGTAGCCAACACCCTAAATTAATTAATGGACTTCTCAATCAGGTGGAAATGTATCTCCTTCCTGTGACTACATTCCCAGATTTAGCTGACTTCCTGTCACAGTATTTAAAAGTTTCTATCATATCCCCTCTGTCTCTTCTTTCTTCCAAGCTATACATATTAAGGTCCTTTAACCTTTCCTGGTAAGTTTTTTCCTGCAATCCATGTACTAGTTTAGTAGCTCTTCTCTGAACTCTCTCTAGAGTATCTATATCCTTCTGGAGATATGGCCTGCAGTACTGCGCACAATACTCCAAGTGAGGTCTCACCAGTGTTCTGTACAGCGGCATAAGCACTTCTCTCTTTCTACTGCTTATACCTCTCCCTATATATCCAAGCATTCTGCTGGCATTTCGTGCTGCTCTATTACATTGTCTTCCCACCTTTAAGTCTTCTGAAATAATTACTCCTAAATCCCTTTCCTCAGATACTGAGGTCAGGACTGTGTCAAATATTCTATATTCTGCCCTTGGGTTTTTACACCCCAGGTGCATTATCTTGCACTTATCCACATTAAATTTCAGTTGCCAGAGTTCTGACCATTCTTCTAGTTTTCCTAAATCCTTTTCCATTTGGCGTTTCCCTCCAGGAACATCAACCCTGTTACATATCTTTGTGTCATCAGCAAAAAGACAAACCTTACCATCGAGGCCTTTTGCAATATCACTTATGAAGATATTAAACAAAATTGGTCCCAGTACAGATCCCTGAGGTACCCCACTGGTAACATGACCTTGTTCTGAATGTTCTCCATTGACTACAACCCTCTGTTGTCTGTCACTCAGCCACTGCCTAATCCACTCAACAATATGGGAGTCCATGCTCAATGACTGCAGTTTATTGATAAGTCTTCTATGTGGGACAGTGTCAAAAGCCTTACTAAAATCTAGATATGCAATGTCTACTGCACCTCCACCGTCTATTATTTTAGTCACCCAGTCAAAAAAATCTATAAGATTTGTTTGACATGATCTCCCTGAAGTAAACCCATGTTGTTTTTCATCTTGCAATCCATGGGATTTAAGATGTTCCACAATCCTATCCTTTAATAGGGTTTCCATTAATTTGCCTACTATTGATGTCAGACTCACTGGTCTATAGTTGCTAGATTCCTCCCTACTACCTTTCTTGTGAATGGGCACGACATTTGCCAATTTCCAATCTTCCGGGACGACTCCTGTTACTAATGATTGGTTAAATAAATCTGCTAATGGTTTTGCCAGCTCACCACTAAGCTCTTTTAATAATTTTGGGTGTATCTCATCAGGACCCTGTGACTTATTTGTCTTCACTTTAGACAGCAATCTTAGAACGTCTTCCTCTGTAAAGACACATGCATCAAACGATTCATTAGTCATCCTTTCAAGTGGAGGTCCTTCTCCTTCTTTTTCTTCTGTAAAAACTGAACAGAAGTATTCATTAAGGCAGTTGGCTAGCCCTTTATTCTCTTCTACATACCTTCCGTCCTTTGTTTTTAATTTAGTTATTCCTTGTTTTAATTTCCTTTTTTCATTTATATATCTGAAGAATGTCTTATCCCCCTTTTTCATAGACTGAGCTAGTTTTTCTTCTGCCTGCGCTTTAGAAGTTCTTATAACTTGCTTGGCCTCTTTCTGCCTAATCTTGTAGATTTCCTTATCTTCATTGCTCTGGGTTTTTTTTATAATTAGAGATGTCCAAGACCATGCATGTCCCCATTTCCACCTCAACAATCCGTCGACAGGTTACCATGTCGGAAAAAAGTGCCACAACTCCAGTGTAAGGCTCAGTCGCAAGAGACCAAAAGGAGGGGCCGTGCCTCCACTCCTTCTTCACCAGATGAATATCAGCCAAACTAGACAACCGGGTTTCTTGCAAAAAAAAAATATCAGCATCAAACCTGCTGAGCAAAAATAAGGACATGTTACAAGCACTTACTGATTTTATGCTGACAACATTAATGATCGCCACCTTCAGTGAAGTGGGAACCACCATCAAGATGATTGACGTACACGTTTCTTAGCCTGCTTACCCCCCTCCCTACTTGGAAATCCTACACGCTTTAATGCTCCTTGTGATTCCTCCTCCCTAGAAATCACTGACTCATCACCAGAAGAACTTCCACCCTCCACCTCAGAAACAACCTCAAAAGCATTTGAGGCCTCCACCCTACCAGGTTCAGGAGCACTGACATCCTCCCTCCTTCTCCTCCTCTTACCCCTTTTCCTTTTAGCCTCCAACCATTCCATATCCTCATTCGACAATCCTGACGGCAGAACCCCTTGCCCCCCTGCCCCCCCAGGACATCCTTAGTCAAACCCCCCCCATTAACCCCTCTATCAACATCATTCACCCCAACTTCCACATCATTTACCCCAACTTCCACATCATTGACCTTGCATTCTGCACCAGATACTCTCATTTCCTACCCCTTCCCACCTCCCCCCCACTATCATCCAATCCATCACCCACTCCACCCCTCAGGGTCTACTGACCTCCAGCGGAACTTCTGCTACGTCGAGGAGGAGGGGTTGGCACAACCATACACGCTGGTCCAGCACCCTTAATTGCCTTCACTACTCTAGGAAAAACAACAGGTGAAGACACTGACTTGACAACCACATTTTCTGGCACTGACTGGGGAACCACAGACCGGGGGGACACTGACACCACAGCCGGCCTCACAGACACAGATTCTGATGGGACAGAGACACTAGGATCCCTGGCACAACCTTAGCCAACCCAGACTCTTCCCTATCAAGACGGAAGAATTCGTCCACTAACTCAGGCTTATTGTGCAAAGCCTCAGGGCACTGGCTATAAGGGAGACCAACCTTATCACATTAGTTACATTTCATGATCTTACAGTCTCTTGCCATATGCAAGTCCCAGAGGTACCATAATTACCAGCAGTCCTGTTATAGGGTAAAGTCTTCTGTTTAGAAAAAACACCAGCTGTTTTAGCATCCATACGGCACTCCTGCTCTATCTCTGTGTAGCGCCCTCTTGTGGACATAGTTGTATAGAGTAGATAGGGGCTTGTTAGAAGCCTAAGTGTGAGTCAGAGGGTTTACATTAGGTCAGGCTGGAGGGCTCTGCAGGTCAGGCCTCTGGTACCTCCCCCTGGTTCTAGAAGCTTGGAAAAGCTTCTAGAAGCTAGTAAGCAGAGGCCAGAAGGTGCAGATCTGAATATTTATTGGAATCCAGCCAATACCCAGACAGGAGGCCTGACAGGGTGGCTGAACCAGCAGAAGGCCTGAAAGCAGTTCTATCCATAGGACAAGGACAATGTGAGTATCTCTACAACCCCATGGCCTATAAGAGAGAAGTCTGCTAGATGCAAGTTCTTAGCAAGTCTTCAGGGGACAGTTTATTGCTTACCCATTCCTTTGCCTTGGGATGAGACACTGTAGCCAGGTGGGCTGCTATTTTTCATTAATGAGGCCGAGAGCTCCTACAAGTTGGGACTTTGCTAAACATCCACTCAGGGGACACAGAGCTCTTAAAAGAGACTACGTTTGTCAAAGACTGTTGCTGTTCCGGAGGTAACACAGTCAAGTATCTGTCGTTTACAGTGTGGTAGAGAAGGAAGGTGTTCTCATTTTATTATTCTTCGAGTCAAGTTGGGCATCCCATAATCCCTTTTCCCCAATCCAAGTTGAAAAACCAAACAAATCCTAAAAACCAAGGTCATGGACTGATTCTTGTGTCTGGATACAAGTTGGAAAATGCATGAGACTATAGGGGGACCCAAAATTCAGCTGCTCCTAAGGTGGTAGCACTGCATCTGTACAGGTATTATATCCTTTACATCAATACTCATAAGCATACATTAAGCTTTTTTTCAAGCACCATCATTTGTCCATTTGGTCACTTAAAAAAAAAAACACAAAATCATCTATGGCTATGGAAATCTGGGCCTAGAGATAACAAGACGTATGCTTACATACCTTGTAAAGCACCTTGGGAACCACAGAATCCACAAAATGTTTGATAAAAAGTGTTCAAGCCTGTGCCTGCACCTTTCCACACCTCACTGTTGGTCATTGAGTCCCCCTACCATGGTTAAGGGTCAGTAGTGAAGTGTGCCCAATCAACCATGAGAGTTTGCTGACATTTGCATACTAGAACATTCCCTAGGTTTCAGCGCTCCTAGAATGCTCCAATTAATATACTAGTATTTATGCAGGAGCATGTAGATATCAATTTTAAATAACTGCTGCTTGTTTAGTAGCAAAGGGCAATTTAAGGGTCTTCGTAAATGTGACTGACACGGCCTGCCTGATGCTCACAAAGTTCACAATGCTAAAATCAATACCTGTATAGATAGATGCCCTAAGTATAAAATTGAATGCCATGCATTAAGATATCATTTGATAATGACAATTTGTCAGAGATCTGGCCATTCTTAAAGAGTTTATGATACCATTTTACCAATGATGGTACAGACTGCTACTTTTAAGCAAAAATAAGGTTTAGTATACGATTTCTGCTCTGGTCTTTGTTGTTTTTTTGCTCTTTATTACCATCATATTTAACATGAAGTATTTTGTCAGTGGTCTCTAAACTGCTGCCCTTTGCATACCTTTATCCGGCCCTTGGGGCACTATTCCTCCCACTGGTAGGAAACACTATTCTGCCACCTGACACCAACAAAGGGGCACCATTTCTCCCACTGACATCAATAATGGGGCACTATTCCTCCCTATGATACTAACGAAGAGGCACTATTCCTCCTCCTAATACCAAATATGGCAATGTTTACTCCCACTGATGCCAGGAAAATTTCCACTCCCGCTGGCCAAAGTCTGCCCTCACCCCGAAGGTCTGAAGGACAATGAACCGGCCCTTTGTTTAGAATTTTTTGAGAGCCCTGTATATCATTTAATATCACTTACAGCAATTATAGGTACAGTATAAATTGCAAAAATTGCATTGTGTAAAATCACCATTATTCTCTGCAATAAACTTTGTCGGAAAATCACAGTTTATGATAATGTCGTCAAAATTTAGTATGTCTTGCTTCAACCCCTGATTTCTAAAATTCTTTAAACACATGGTAGCTACTCCACCTTGTGGTTTGCGTTTGTAATACACTCAATGGACCTTGGCTCATGTGCTTTAAAAGTAGTGTTTTGACACAATTTAAGCAGCATTTAGTCTAAACAAATTTACAAGCACTATAAAGACACAACAAAATTGTGCTTATAAATGGCAAGCAAAGGTAAATGACATGTACATGTCTCTGTATACTGGGCTATGATATTTTACATGTACTGTAATATCTATGCCACTCTGTTCTGCCCTTTTATCATCCTCCTATCAGCATGTTCCTTGTTAGCACATGAGCATTGCAATACAGATGAATGAATTATTCTAAGCAAAAGGTCAATACAAAGTGATAATCAGGTAATTACAGTACATTGTTTAAAATACATTTAATAACTTATTAATAAATACGAAGCTGTGCAGTGTAAAACATACAAAGGACTAGATCTCTTACTGGTTGACATCTGGTCCACCCTTCCTACTTTCCTCAGCGTTCTTTTGGACCCATCACACTCTGTAGCCAAATAGAGGGCAAGAAGAGCAGAAATAGACTACGTACGACCAAGGCTGGGCTCACATCTATCATTGTCTGCCTTTGTCTATTAGTGATTTTTTTTAACATGCATTGTAATTTTTGAACACCTTTTACACGTGTTTTCATTATTCTTTTGAACATCACAGCCCATGAAAATGCCCTAAAAAATGGGACATGCCTAATTTTTACCAATGTATGCACCGCACTGCAGTGCACAGATTTGAGCAGGCTCATTGGATTCCGTGTGTTTGTAAATACCATGTATTTTTTGTGTACCAAAATGCACATAATAACACACAAAGGTTTGAACCAGGTCTTAGAGCCGGTTCACACTGGGGTGACTTGTCAGGCGACCTGGTCGCCGTGGGTCGCCTGCCATAGATTAGCACAGGACCCGTTCTAATAGGAGCGACACAAGTCGCTCCGACTTAGAAAAAGGGTCCTGTACTACTTTGGGGCGACCTGCATTGACTTCAATGATATGAAGTCCGTGCATGTCTCTCCGAGGTCGCGGTGCGCGCTGTGCACCGCGACTTCACAGGTCGCCCCGGCAAGTCAGGTCGCCTGTATGTGAACCGGCTCTAAAGGCTTCCTGCACACCATAAACAGACTGTCTGTTCCATGAACAGGATGATTGCCAGGGCCACCTTTACCTCCTAGTACTGGTAGCCACAATGCTGGAGACTACCTGTACCTAGCATAGAATAACAAAACCAAAAAAAAAAACAGCTCCCACAGCACCATGGGGACCTTACATTGTAACGTCTCCTCAAAATTAGTTATACCTGTTGAATCCTGCATAAAGCATCTCATATTATTTCTTTCATTATGAACGTTGCCCACTCATTAGTTAATATATAGGAAATAAGTTTCCATTCTCCCTCTCTGACCACTGTCTATTCTCTCTTATAACTCAGGACTGAGTGGCAGTCATGTTTAGCAGAACCGCCTGGATTCTGAACAGAAAGATGACCACTGCCTTCACCGTTGAGGACTGACAGCCACATTGCACAAGCATGCCTGACCCACAGAAGAATGACCATCACCTTTTACCCCTGAAGACACATGGCACACAACCCCTTAACTGACAGCCACACTGCACCTAACTGCATGTCCACAAAATTATAATGACTACCTTCACCTCTAAGAATTAATAGACACCTTACATAAAACTTCTTGTGTCTGGAAAATAATGGCCACCAACTTCATCCCTGATTACTAACAGCCACATTGCACAAGATTGTCTGTACTCAAAACAGAATGACTCTACCTTCACTTGTGAGGACCAACAGCCACATCGCACAGAAATGCCTCTACTCAGTGCAAAATTACTGTTAATTTTCCCCCGGAAGAATAAAAACCACATAGTACAGGACTGCCTGTACCCAAAACAGAATGACTTCTACCTTCACCCCTGAGGACTAACTGTACTCAGAACAGAATATCGGCCACCTTCACCCCTGAGGACCAACTGTACTCAGAACAGAAAGATTGCTACCTTCACGCTTGAGGATTGACAGCCACATCACAAAGGGCTGCCTGTACCCAAGACAGAATGACTGCCACCTTATCTCCTGAAGCTTCATGGCCACATTACAACGGACTAACTGTATCCAAAACTGAATGACTGCCACCTTCACCTGAGGGCTAACTGTATGCAGAACACAATGAAAGTCATCTTTAACCCTGAGAACTGACGGCCACATTACAAAGGACTTATTGTATCTGAAACAAAATGACTGCCACCTTCAGCCCTGAGAATGTCAGGGTTGCAAGAATTATGAGGTGACCCCATGGGATTGTAAGCCCATGGCACCCATTGTTCAAGATAATTAAAGCCTGTTTTAGTTGTTTCTAGGCTCATTTGGTGCTGGATAGTTTCTTGGCATTCCTTTTTGTCTGTTTCAGGTACCACCTTGCTGTACCAGGCAGGATTTCAGCTATCAACTGTCGCTTGGCATCAGCTAGTTGCTTGTCATGTTTGGACTGGCTATGGACTTTGGAGGGAAACTCTATCGCCCAATTGGGATTCTCACTTACTTTAAATGTCTTCTTATTGGGGTGTTTTTTCGCAGATAGATCTGCAATCAAGACCAGCTGTCCTGCCCTCCCGTCCCTTTGTTTTGGGTATCCTATTTTGGGGGTATTGTCGCCCACTGTTGTATGTGGACAGTGTAAATAAAGACTTTAATGGACTGTTACATTCAGCTCAAATCTTGGTGACTAAGCTTTGTTGTTTGATAATTATTTCCCAAAAAAGGTTGGTTTGCTTATGGTTATAAATGTAGTACTTAAATGTCGTTTTTGGCCTGCCTGTAGTTAGCAACAATTGTTTGGTTAGGTCAGCTCTGGGCTCTGCTTGTGTGGGCTCAATTACTTCCCCCTGTATCCCAGGGTGGGAGCTGGGACATAGTGGGTGGAAGAACACAGATCCCAGCCTGCATATTAATGCTTCTCTGGAAAATCCCTGGTCAATATGGTGAGTGACCAGCATGGAACTGAGAGGAGTATAAATAGGCTGGAATCTAGAGCAAAGTGCTCTAGTTCCTGGGGAAGTAAGACCCAGCCTTGGGGCTGTGGTGTCCCTGGGAAATCTACCTACAGCTGCAATAATCTTTATAGAGTCCTGGTTTTTGTTTTGCTGGGGGGACCTCTCTTCTATTCTCCTGAAGGATTTGCAGAAAGCTTCACTAAGGATCCATGACCCAGGCAATTAGAGTGTAGAAGCTGACTGATACTGCAGGTGGCTACACAGTAATCAGGACACAGTGAGTACCAACCTTCTGGACTTAGGCCTGGTTCACACCTATGCAGGTTGAAGTTTGCATATTTTAGGTTGCATTTTTTTATTTCATGTTTTTAATCCATTGAAGTCTATGGAACCAAAAACGAGAAAAAAGTCCCTGGCCCTTTCCATAAAATGCACAGATGCGAACGTGACCCATAGGAAACCATGTTAAATGGACTATAGTGTCCCAGAGGGCATCCCAGGGGAATTCAATCAATTCTACAATATGCTTTATCAGGATTCCACTCTGGACCCGAATAGGTCCCTGCTGAATTTCCTAAGGAGACGTACCCCTATCACACTTAGAGTTTGAGGCTGCTATCCAGTCCTTACCCAATCATAAATCCCAAGGGCCAGATGGTCTTCCGGAAGAGTGGTGCAAATCCCATATGGCCCCATTAGGCCCTAGGTTACAAAAAACATTTTGCTCATTGTTTGGAGGTTGGACAATTATCAGATAGTATTTATCAGGCACATATTGTGCTATTGCCCAAGTCTGGCAAAGATTTGATGCAATACTCTTCCTATAGACCTATATCACTTCTAAATTACAACCTAAAGATCCTCAAGCCCTAGCTAACAGGATAATGTACGTGTTACCATCAATTATCAACATTGACTAAACTGGCTTTATGTCTGGCAAATCCACTGATGTTAACATCCGCAGGGTTTTCACACATCTCATCCCTCAGCCTGAAGAGACTGCCTCGAGAGTCTTGGTAGCCTTTAATATCGAAAAGGCTTTTGACACAGTCCAATTGGGTTACTTGATGCAGGTGTTAGAGCTCTTGGTTTCGGCCCGGTCTTACGGAAGTGGATTGAGATATTATACAAAGTCCCTCTAGATAGCATTAAGCTGAATGGCAAGTTATCATCTTCCTTTCTGATCCAAAAGGAGACGAGGCAGGAGTGCCCTCTATCCCCTGCCTTGTTCATGCTGGCCATGGAACCGTTGGTGAAGGCATTGAGGACATCCGATAAGGTAGCTGGGATTCGTGTTGGCTCCATTGTAGACAAGGTAGCGCTCTATGCAGATGATTTAATTCTCTTTCAACTGGACCTTGGCCCTTCACTTTTGGAAGCAATTTGCGGCTCTTTCAGTTATACATTCTAATTGGGGTAAATCCCTTGTGTTACGGATTGATCAAGGGGATAAAAGGTTGGCTGACCCCAATTCTCCTTTGCAATTGGCAACAACTATTAAATATTAAGGGATCAATATTTCTCCCAACACTAAGGATTTTAGACATCTTAATTTGTCCCCAGCTCTTCAGTGGTAAAAAAGAGATTGAAAGCCTGGTCACATCTCCCTTTATCCCTTATCGGGAGAAATGATTTTTTTTATCCACTTCAGCCCCGGAAGGATTTGCCCCCTTTCTGACCAGGCCCTATTTTGTGATTCGGCACTGCATTAATTAAACAGACAATTGCGGGGCCGTATGATGCTGTACCCAAAATAAATTTACGTCATTTCTTTCCCCACAAATAGAGCGTTCTTTTGGTGGTAATTGATCACCTGTGTGATTTTTAATTTTTGCGCTATAAACAAAAACATTGCGACAATTTTGAAAAAAAAAAAAAAAAAACAATATTTTCACATTCTGCTATATGACATTAGCCCCCAAAAAAATTTAAAAATCAAATTTTTTTAACATTTTAGGCCAATTTGTTTTCTGCTACATATTTTGGTAAAAAAAAATCACAATAAGCGTATTTTGATTGGTTTGCACAAAAGTTATTGCGTCTGGTAACTACGGGAAACATTTATGTCATTTCTATTGTTTTTTTTTTTTTTTACTAGTAATGGCGGGGATCTGTGTTTTTTTGCGGGACTGCGACATTGCGGCGGACAGATCGGACCCCTAACTGACATTTTTACACTTTTGGGGGGACCAGTGACATTATTACAGTAATCAGTGCTAAAAATATGCACTGTTACTGTAATAATGACACTGGCAGGGAAGGGGTTAATACTGTGGGTGATCAAGGGGTTAAATGTATGCCTCATGCTTACTGATGTGTGTGTGTGTGTGGGGGGGGGGGGTTCTGTGACAGACAGAGAGATCGCAGTTTCAGCTATGCTGAATCTACTGATCTCTTCCTGTCTGTCACTGAGAAGATCCGCCTGCTTTGTTTACATAAGCAGGCGGGTCTTCTCTCTGTTTCCCTGACGATCGGGGGAGGGCAGCGGCAATCGGAAGCGCTCCTCCCGTGGCCGCACTCCCGCTGTGTCTAAACACAGCGGGAGCGCGGCACCAGCGGCGCACAAGTCGCCGGAATCGCTAGCAATCCAGTGATGTAGATCTACGCGGCTGGACCCAGGGGAGCCTCACTGCCGCAGTAATATTACTGTGAGCAGTCGGCAAGTGGTTAAATAAAAATCCTTGCTGTTCTATTATACAGCCTTAGGCACGTCCCAAATTGGCTACCAAAATCTATTTTTTAAACAATTAGATTCACCTATAGGCAACTTCTTATGGCAATCCCAACCAGCTAGATTTAGCAGGAAAGTTTTTTGCATACCTTGAACGCAAAGTGGCTTGGCTTGCCCAGACTTTCATACCTACTATTTGGCGGCCATGCTTACCCCTGCTCAAAACTGGCTTATCTCTGATGACACAAATGCCTCAGTAGTATTAGAAGCTGCGCATTCAGGATCCTATGAGACCCTCTGTAATCTCCTCACAGGGGTCTGAGAGTCTCTCACCTGCCCCTTACAGCTGCTATAAAGGCAGTTATGAAGGCCTCATTTCTTACCAGTACACTCAGGACTGTATTCCTGTTGAGGAGTTCCTGTTTAGTACTACGTTTGTCCACAATTTAAAAGGGGGTGCCCTCACCCTGAAGTTCAGCATTATTGTCCTCTAATGCAAGTTTTGAAGTTATTGGAGTATCCCTAGGCTCACCCTTGTCCTATCCTATACCCCCCCCCCCAAAAAAAAGGGAAAAAACATAAAAAAAGACATACACAGTCCGTTCTCTGGCTCGAGTGATTGGGAAATACCATGTGCTAGGCCACCGTGTGCCTATAAAGGAATGGAACCTGGGATCAAACAGCCAGACTAGTTACATATCCGTGCTACATAAGGTTTAAGGTTTATTGAATATTACTTATAAGCTTTTAACCACTTAAGCCCCAGCCCTATTTCGGACACTTTTTGTTTACAAGTTAAAACTAGTATTTTTTCCTAGAAAACTACTTAAAACCCCCAAACATTATATATATTTTTTTAGCAAAGACTCTGGAGAATAAAATGTCGGTCATTGCACAATTTTTTGTCACGCGGTATTTGCGCAGCGGTCTTTAAAACGCCATTTTTTGGGAAAAAATTTGAAAAATCACATTTCACTGCATTTAAAAAATACTAAACAGTAAAGTTAGCCCATTTTTTTTGTATATTGTGAAAGATGATGTCACGCCGAGTAAATAGATACCCAACATGTTACGGTTTAAAATTTCGCCCCCCCGTGGGATGGCGACAAACTACGGTCAATAGAGATCTCAATCTGCGAAGCTTTAAATTTATTTAACAATTACCAGCTTAGAGTTAGAGTGTAGCTCTTTTTTTTTAATTATTGCCCACGCTCTGGCGATCGCAGCGATACCTCACATGTGGGGTTTGAACAGCGATTTCATTCGCGGCTCGACTTGCGCATACGTTTTTCTTCGTGCGCGAGCTAACGGTGACGGGGGCGGCTAAATTTTTTTTTTTTCCTATTTATTTTTTATTTTTTTAAACTTTATTACAGTTTTTTAAGAAAAAAAAAATCTGATCACTTTTATTGCTGTCACAAGCAATGTAAACATCCCTTGTGACACCAATATGTAGTGACAGGTACACTTTATGGAGGGATCGAGGGTCTAAAAGACCCTAGACCCCTCCACTACACTTCCCTGTATGCAAAACGCCGAAAACGGCATTTTTGCATACAGCCGTTTTTCAAAACTGCCGCCTTTTGCAGCACAGTAACCCGGGCGTGACGTCATGGACGCCACCTCCGGGTTACGTCATCGGAGACCCGATCGATGCCGTTTCCGGCATTCATCGGGGCTCCATCCAGCCGGCGGACGTGCCGGCTGGGTGCTCGGGGCTCCTGGTGGGACGGGAGCCCCGAGCAAAGCCACGGAAGGCGGCGGGAGGGGGATGTCCCCTCCCGCCCCCCCGGGTAACGATCGAGCGGCTCCCGAGCCGCATCGGTCGTTACCTGACGGAAAGCCGACCGTCGGCTTCAAACCACGGTACCGGGATGATGCCTCTAACTAGAGGCATCATCCCGTTATAACCCCGCAAAGTGTACCGACGTACCGGTACGTTACTCTGCGGTAAGTGGTTAAACTCAATAAAGGGCCACAGCCTAATATTTTCCAAAGATGATTTGTCTTTTGTTGTTTCATTTGGTTAACATTTGTCCTATTTCAAGAGGTTTTGTTACTATTTGAATAAAGGGGTGCATATGGGGTCTGCTGCAAATCTAATGGATGACCACATTACACAGGATTGACTGTATCTGAATGACTGCCACTTTCACTCATGAGGATTTACAGCCACATTACAAAGACCTAACAGTATGCGAAACAGAATGATTGCTACCTTCAACCCTGAGGATTGACAGTAATATTACACAGGACTTACTGTACCTGAAACAGAATGACTGTCACCTTTACCCCTGACGACTAACTGTTCTTAGAACAGAATGGCTATCACCTTCACCACTGAGGACCAACTGCACTCAGAACAACCACCTCCACCCCTGAGGATTTACAGCCATTGCAAAGAACTAATAGTATGCAAAACAGAATGACTGCCTCCTTCAACCCTGAGGATTGACAGTCACATTAAGCAGGACCCTGAGGACTAACTGTACTCAGAACAGAATGACTGTCACCTTTACCCCTACGGGGTAACTGTACTCAGAACGGAATTACTGACACCTTCACCCCTAAGGGCTAACTGTACTCAGAACAGAATGATTGTAACCTTCCCTCCCTGAGAACTAACTGTACGAAGAACAGAATGATTGTCACCTTCACCCCTAAGGGCTAACTGTACTCAGAACTGAATAACTGTCACCATCACCCCTGAAGACCAACTGTACTCAGAACAGAATGACTGTCACCATCAGCCCTAAGGGCTAACTGTACTCAGAACAGAATGGCTGTCACCTTCAGCCCTAAGGGCTAACTGTACTCAGAACAGAATGACAGCCCCCTTCACCCCTAAGGACTAACTGTACTCAGAACAGAATGACTGTCACCTCCAGCCCTAAGGGCTAACTGTGCTCAGAACAGAATGACTGTCACCTTCACCCCTAAGGGCTAACTGTACTCAGAACAGAATGACGGTCACCTTCACCCCTAAGGGCTACATGTACTCAGAACAGAATGATTGTCACCTTTACCCCTGAGGACCAACTGTACTCAGAACAGAATGACTGTCACCCTCACCCCTAAGGGCTAACTGTACTCAGAACAGAATGACTGTCACCTTCACCCCTAAGGGCTAACTGTACTCAGAACACAATGACTGCCACGATTACCACTGAGGACTAACTGTACTCAGAACAGAATGACTCTCATCTCCACCCCTATGGGGTAAACTGTATTCAAAACAGAATGACTGTCACCTTCACCCCTAAGGGCTAACTGTACTTTGAACAGAATGACTTTCACCTTCGCCCCTAAGGGCTACCTGTACTCAGAACAGAATTATTGTCACCTTTACCTCTAAGGGCATGCTCTACTCAGAAGAGAATGGCTACCATCTACACCCCTAGGGGATAACAGTACTCAAAACAGAATGACTGTCACCTTCACCCCTGAGCAGGGCCGGACTGGGGATAAAAACCAGCCCTGGAAATAATTTCATACCAGCCCCATAACATTATTATACCAGCCCAACAGCATAACGTCACCTCACCCTGTTTTCGGGTGATCATAGATTGTATTACATCCCCATCTATAAAAGAGATATGGAGCGCATACCGCTCGTCACCAAGATTCCCAATATACCCTCTGTATCCCCTTCCAGTAAACGTTCATACTAGTGATCGACCAATATCGGTTTTTCGTTGCCGATACCGATCTTTTAGCCAATGCATATCAGTATCGGACGATATTTTTGTACAATTAAAATGTTTTTTTTTTTAAAAGTACTTTTGTGGAGGGATCTGGGAGAGGAGGAACTTGGCGTTTTGAATGTTGTCATTTTTTTAAATCTGGCACCAGACAGTACCCAGAAGTGATATTACTCATGACATCACTTCCGGGTTTTTGCATGGAGACCCAATCAGAGCCGAATGCGGCTTTGATCGGGTTTTCGGCGGCCGTGCTGCTCCCCTCCAGCTCCTTGTAACGACAGCCGAGTGGCTTCTCAGCATCGGTTGTCATTATAAACAGCTGACCGTTGGCTATGGACGCCTCTAGCTGCAGGCATCACTCCGGTACAAGCACTTTCCCGAAATATCGGCACAATTGGCCACCTTGGAAAGTGCATATCTTTGCTGATAATCGGTCAATCTCTAGTTCATCCCTCTAAAATGGTTGTCCCTGTATCCTGTGTCTGGACTGCAGCATAGGCACAGTGGCCCTCTCACTTTAAATGCTCCCACAACGACAATAGGAGCCACTGCTGGATCCGCAATGGGGCCACAGTGGTGATGCCAGACCGTCGTATGCATGTTGCTGCTGCACTTAGGTGCACAGTGGTTGCAATGGAAAAGATCTGGCATCACAAACCCGCCCCATCCACCCATTAGGGAGGAGAGACCGGGCTGACGCCGCACAGTCATCCAATCAGGGGCCACCCCCCGAATGGGGAGGGGGGAGATGGAAAGTGCCCCAGCCTGAATAACACATCTCCGTCAACCAGACGGGCAGAGTACGGCATGCCCACAAGACCAGCATCCACATTCCCTCCATAGCTATCAACACAAAGCGTTCAATAGGTCAACTCTATAGGGCATATACATTACACCCAAATATGGGCCATATAAACAAAATACCACAAAGGTGTCTAACGTAGCACTGAGTCTCTAAAGCAGGGGTAGGCAACCTATAAAAGATGGAGATCTACCCGAACAACATTGAAGAGATCACCGGGGTGCAGAGCTACCTTTTTTTAACATCCCCTTTTATCATTTATTTTTTTTCAAATTAACTAGCAAATCCATAATAAAAATTAAAGATGGCATAAAGAAAACCCTGAAAAAACTACTAAAACTAATGTCACTGTAAAAAAATAAACTTATCCTACCTTAAAAGGATAAGAAGGCAGAACATCTGGTACTGCAAGCTGATTTTCTTGATTAGTTTCAAGCCTGGCTATCTGCTCTGATTTCTGTCAGTAGTATGTAGGGCAGTGTACAGAGGTCAGTAGTATGTAGGGCAGTGTACAGAGGTCAGTAGGATGTAGGGCAGTGTACAGGGGTCAGTAGTATGTAGGGCAGTGTACAAAGGTCAGTAGTATGTAGGGCAGTGTACAGGGGTCAGTAGTATGTAGGGCAGTGTACAGAGGTCAGTAGTATGTAGGGCAGTGTACAGAGGTCAGTAGGATGTAGGGCAGTGTACAGGGGTCAGTAGTATGTAGGGCAGTGTACAAAGGTAAGTAGTATGTAGGGCAGTGTACAGAGGTCAGTAGGATGTAGGGCAGTGTACAGAGGTCAGTAGGATGTAGGGCAGTGTACAGGGGTCAGTAGTATGTAGGGCAGTGTACAGAGGTCAGTAGTATGTAGGGCAGTGTACAGGGGTCAGTAAGATGTAGGGCAGTGTACAGGGGTCAGTAGTATGTAGGGCAGTGTACAGAGGTCAGTAGTATGTAGGGCAGTGTACAGAGGTCATCAGTATGTAGGGCTGGGGTCAGGAGGGCAAGGTATAGGGGGTAAGGGGGCACACTACTAGGGGATCAGAAGGGCATGGTGCAGGGGGGGTCAGGAGGGCAGGGTATTGGGGGGTCAGGATGGCTGGAGTGTCAAGAGGGCAAGGCACCGGGGGGACAGGAGGATATGGTATTGGGGGGATCAGGAGGGCTGGGGTGTCAAAAGGGCATGGTGCTATGGTGTCAGAAGGCCATGGGGCTGGGGGTCAGGAGGGCATGGCGTTGGGGGGGTCAGAAGGGCATGACACAGAGTTCAGGAGGGCATGGCGCTGGGGGTAAGGAGAGCATGGCACTTGGGGTCAGGAGAGCATAGCGCTGGGGGTTCAGGAGGGCATAGCGCTGGGGGTTCAGGAGGGCATAGCGCTGGGGGTTCAGGAGGGCATAGCACTGGGGGTTCAGGAGGGCATGGCGCTGGGGGTTAGGAGGGTATGGCGCTGAGGGTCAGGATGGCATGGCGCTGGGGGTCAGGAGGGCATGGCGCTGGGGGTCAGGAGGGCATGGCGCTGGGGGTCAGGAGGGCATGAGGCTGGGGGTCAGGAGGGCATGAGGCTGGGGGTCAGGAGGGCATGGGGCTGGGGGTCAGGAGGGCATGAGGCTGGGGGTCAGGAGGGCATGAGGCTGGGGGTCAGGAAGGCATGAGGCTGGGGGTCAGGAGGGCATGGCGCTGAGGGTCAGGAGGGTATGGCGCTGAGGGTCAGGAGGGTATGTCGCTGAGGGTCAGGAGGGCATGGCACTGGGGGTCAGGAGGGCATGAGGCTGGGGGTCAGGAGGGCATGAGGCTGGGGGTCAGGAGGGCAGGAGGCTGGGGGTCAGGAGGCTGGGGGTCAGGAGGGCATGACGCTGGGGGTCAGGAGGGCATGTCGCTGGGGTCAGGAGGGCATGTCGCTGGGGTCAGGAGGGCATGTCGCTGGGGTCAGGAGGGCATGTCGCTAGGGGTCAGGAGGGCATGAGGCTGGGGGTCAGGAGGGCATGTCGCTAGGGGTCAGGAGGGCAGGTCGCTAGGGGTCAGGAGGGCATGCCGCTAGGGGTCAGGAGGGCATGAGGCTGGGGGTCAGGAGGGCATGTCGCTGGGGTCAGGAGGGCATGAGGCTGGGGGTCAGGAGGGCATGTCGCTAGGGGTCAGGAGGGCATGAGGCTGGGGGTCAGGAGGGCATGTCGCTAGGGGTCAGGAGGGCATGAGGCTAGGGGTTCAGGTGGGGCATGGCGCCGGGGGTCTGGAGGGGATTGCACTGAGTATTCAGGAGGGCTGGGGTGTTAGAAGGGCACATATGTTTTTTTACTGCAGAGTGGGCGAAAGAAGGTGCAGTGGCAAACAAACCCACATGTCTTTGTTCTGATTCCTGGCGACAATCCTGTGTTGCCTTCCCACCTGGCAATGCTGGCATCACCCAAAGAACCCTTGGATCGGGGTCCGGAAGGAGGGACTGTGGGGATGAGTGCGGAGGGAGGGGAGGGATCATCATCGGCGTCGGCCCGCCCGTTGCAGTCACCAGTCGCAGACTGGCAGCCTCTCTCCAGTCAGTTTCTCAATTTCCCCGCCGCGCCAGCCGCCCCGCCCCCGTGACCGTCGGCGTCGTGACGTCATGCCGCTCACAGTAACTATCGGACGGACGGACCGTCACCGCCCCAATGCTTAAAGCGGCGCTGCGGCTGCGCCGGCCCTAAAAGCGGCCCCAGGGCCGGCGGCCCACCGGGAATTTCCCCGGTATCCCGATAGGCCAGTCCGGCCCTGCCCCTGAGAGCTAACTGTATTTAGAACAGAATGACTGTCACCTTCACCCCTGAGGACTAACTGTACTCAGAACAGAATGACTGTTACCTTCACCCTATGGGCTAACTGCACTCGGAACTGAATGACTGCCCCTTCACCCCTAAGAACTAACTGTACTCAGAACAGAATGACTGTCACCTTCACTCCTAAGGGCTAACTGTACTCATAACAGAATGACTTTCACCTTCACCCCTATGGCCTAACTGTACTCGGAACAGAATGACTGTCCCTTCACCCCTAAGGGCTAACTGTACACAGAACAGAATGACTGTCACCTTCACCACTAAGGGCTACCTGAACTCAGAACAGAATGAATGTTACCTTCACCCCTGAGGATTAACTGTACTCACAGCAGAATGACTGTCACCTAGACCCCTGAGGACTAACTGTACTTAGAACAGAATGACTGTCAACTTCACCCCTATGGGCTAACTGTACTCGGAACAGAATGACTGTCACCTTCACCCCTAAGGGCTAACTGTCCTCAAAACAGAATGACTGCCACGATTACCACTGAGGACTAACTGTACTCAGAACGGAATGACTGTCACCTTCAGCCCAAAGGGCTAACTGTACTCAGATCAGAATGACTGTCACCTTCACCCTTAATAGCTAACTGTACTTTGAACAGAATGACTGTCACCTTCGCCCCTAAGGGCTACCTGTATTCAGAACAGAATGATTGTCACCTTCACCCCTAAGGGCATGCTGTACTCAGAAGAGAATGGCTACCATCTTCACCTCTAGTGGATAACTGTACTCAGAACAGAATGACTGTCACCTTCACCCCTGAGGGCTAACTGTAGTCAGAACAGAGTGACTGTCACCTTCCCCCCTGAGGACTAACTGTACTCAGAACAGAATGACTGTAACCTTTACTCCTAAGAGCTAACTGTACTTAGAACAGAATGACTGTCACCTTCACCCCTATGGGCTAACTGTGCTCGGAACAGAATGACTGTCACCTTCACTCATAAGGGCTAACTGTACTCAGAACAGAATGACTGTCACCTTCACCGCTATGGGCTAACTGTACTCGGAACCGAATGACTACCCCTTCACCCCTATGGGCTAACTGTACTCGGAACAGAATGACTGTCACCTTCACTAATAAGGGCTAACTGTACTCAGAACAAAATGACTGCCCCGATTACCACTGAGGACTAACAGTACTCAGAACAGAATGACGGTCACCTTCACCCAGAACACAATGATTGTCACCTTTACACCTGAGGACCAACTGTACTCAGAACAGAATGACTGTCACCCTCACCCCTAAGGGCTAACTGTACTCAGAACAGAACGACTATCACCTTCACCCCTAAGGGCTAACTGTACTCAGAACACAATGACTGCCACGATTACCACTGAGGACTAACTGTACTCAGAACAGAATGACTCTCACCTCCACCCCTAAGGGTAAACTGTACTCAAAACAGAATGACTGTCACCTTCACCCCTAAGGGCTAACTGTACTCGGAACAGAATGACTGTCACCTTCACTAATAAGGGCTAACTGTACTCAGAACAGAATGACTGCCCCGATTACCACTGAGGACTAACAGTACTCAGCACAGAATGACTGTAACCTTCAGACCTAAGGGCTAACTGTACTCAGAACAGAATGACTGTCACCTTCAACACTATGGGCTAACTGTACTTGGAACAGAATGACTGCCCCTTCACCCCTAAAGACTAACTGTACTCGGAACAGAATGACTGTCACCTTCACTCCTAAGGGCTAACTGTACTCAGAACAAAATGACGGTCACCTGCACCCCTAAGGGCTACCTGTACTCAGAACAGAATGATTGTAACCTTTACACCTGAGGACCAACTGTACTCAGAACAGAATGACTGTCCCCCTCACCCCTAAGGGCTAACTGTACTCAGAACAGAATGACTGTCACCTCCAGCCCTAAGGGCTAACTGTGCTCAGAACAGAATGACTGTCACCTTCACCCCTAAGGGCTAACTGTACTCAGAACAGAACGACGGTCACCTTCACCCAGAACAGAATGATTGTCACCTTTACACCTGAGGACCAACTGTACTCAGAACAGAATGACTGTCACCTTCACCCCTAAGGACTAACTGTACTCAGAACACAATGACTGCCACGATTACCACTGAGGACTAACTGTACTCAGAACAGAATGACTCTCACCTCCACCTCTAAGGGTATACTGTACTCAAAACAGAATGACTGTCACCTTCACCCCTAAGGGCTAACTGTACTTTGAACAGAACGACTTTCACCTTCGCCCCTAAGGGCTACCTGTACTCAGAACAGAATTATTGTCACCTTTACCTCTAAGGGCATGCTCTACTCAGAAGAGAATGGCTACTATCTACCCCTAGGGGATAACAGTACTCAAAACAGAATGACTGTCACCTTCACCCCTGAGGGCTAACTGTATTTAGAACAGAATGACTGTCATCTTCACCCCTGAGGACTAACTGTACTCAGAACAGAATGACTGTTACCTTCACCCCTATGGGCTAACTGCACTCAGAACAGAATGACTGCCCCTTCACCCCTAAGGACTAACTGTACTCAGAACAGAATGACTGTCACCTTCACTCCTAAGGGCTAACTGTACTCATAACAGAATGACTGTCACCTTCACCCCTATGACCTAACTGTACTCGGAACAGAATAACTGCCCCTTCACCCCTAAGGGCTAACTGTACACAGAACAGAATGACTGTCACCTTCACCACTAAGGGCTACCTGTACTCAGAACAGAATGAATGTTACCTTCACCCCTGATGATTAACTGTACTCACAGCAGAATGACTGTCACCTTCACCCCTGAGGACCAACTGTACTCAGAAAAGAATGACTGTCACATTCACCCCTAAGGGCTAACTGTACTCAGAACAGAATGACTGTTATCTTCACCCCTATGGGCTAACTGTACTCAGAACAGAATGACTGCCCCTTCAACCCTAAGGACTAACTGTACTTAGAACAGAATGACTGTCACCTTCACCCCTATGGACTAACTGTACTCGGAACAGAATGACTGTCACCTTCACTCATAAGGGCTAACTGTACTCAGAACAGAATGACTGTCACCTTCACCGCTATGGGCTAACTGTACTCGGAACAGAATGACTACCCCTTCACCCCTATGGGCTAACTGTACTCAGAACAGAATGACTGTCACCTTCAACACTATGGGCTAACTGTACTCGGAACAGAATGACTGCCCCTTCACCCCTAAGGACTAACTGTACTCGGAACAGAATGACTGTCACCTTCACTCCTAAGGGCTAACTGTACTCAGAACAGAATGACTGTCACCATCACCCCTATGGGCTAACTGTACTCGGAACAGAATGACTGTCACCTTCACTCCTAAAGGCTAACTGTACTCAGAACAGAATGACTGTCACCTTCACCCCTATGGGCTAACTGTACTCGGAACAGAATGACTGCCCCTTCACCCCTAAGGACTAACGGTATTCAGAACAGAATGACTGTCACCTTCACTCCTAAGGGCTAACTGTACTCAGTACAGAATGACTGTCACATTCACCCCTATGGGCTAACTGTACTCGGAACAGAATGACTGTCATCTTCCCTCATAAGGGCTAACTGTACTCGGAACAGAATGACTGTCACATTTACCCCTATGGGCTAACTGTACTCGGAACAGAATGACTGTCACCTTCACCCCTAAGGGCTAACTGTGCTCAGAAGAGAATGACTACCACCTTCACCCCTAAGGGCTAACTGTACTCAGAACAGAATGACTGTCACCGTCACCCCTAAGGGCAAGCTGTACTCAGAAGAGAATGGCTACCATCTTCACACCTAGGGGATAACTGTACTCAGAACAGAATGACTGTCACCGTCACCCCTGAGGGCTAACTGTACTCAAAACAGAATGGTTGTCACCTTCACCCCTAAGGGCTACCTGTACTCAGAATAGAATGATTGTCACCTTCACCCCTAAGGGCTACCTGTACTCAGAACAGAATGATTGTCACCGTCACCCCTGAGGGCTAACTGTACTCAAAACAGAATGGTTGTCACCTTCACCCCTAAGGGCTACCTGTACTCAGAACAGAATGATTGTCACCTTCACCCCTGAGGGCTAACTGTAGTCAGAACAGAATGACTGTCACCTTCACTCCTAAGGGCTCACTGTACTCAGAACAGAATGACTGCCCCTTCATCCCTAAGGACTAACTGTACTCAGAACAGAATGACTGCCCCTTCAACCCTAAGGGCTACCTGTACTCAGAATTGAGTGACTGCCAAGATTACCACTGAGGACTAACAGTACTCAGAACGGAATGGCTGTCACCTTCAGCCCTAAGGGCTAACTGTACTCAGAACAGAATGACTGTCACCTTCACTCCTAAGGGCTAACTGTACTCAGAACAGAATGGTTGTCACCTTCACTCCTGAGGACTAACTGCACTCAAAACAGAATGACTGTCACCTTCACCCCTAACGGCTAAATGTACTCAGAACAGAATGACAGTCACCTTCACCCTTAAGGGCTACCTGTGCTCAGAACAGAATGTCTGCCACCATTACCCCTGAGGACCAACTTTATTCTGAATGTAATGATTATCACCTTCAGCCCTAAGGGCTAATGGTATTCAGAACAAAATGACTGTTACCTTCATCCCTAAGGGCCAATTGTACTCTGAATGTAATGACTAACTGTACTCAGAACAGAATGACTGTCACCTTCAGCCCTAAGGGCTAACTGTACTTAGAACAGAATGATTCTTCACATTCACCCCTAAGTGCTATTTGTACTCAAAAGAGGAGGACTGTCATCTTCATCTCTAAGGGCTAGCTGTACTGAGAACGGAATGACTGTCATTTTCAGTCCTTAGGGCAAACTGTACTCAGAACAGAATGACTACCACCTTCACCCCAAAGGGCTAACGGTACTCAGAACAGAATGACTGCAACCTTCACCCCTAAAGGCTACCTGTATTCAAAACAGAATGGTTGTCACCTTCACCCCTAAAGGCAAATTGTACTCTTAAGAGAATGACTGCCACATTCACCCGTAAGAGATAACTGTATGCAGAACAGAATGACTGTCACCTTTACCCATAAAGGCTACCTGTACTTACAATAGAATGGTTCTAACCTTCACCCCGAAGGGCAAATTGTACTCAGAAGAGAATGACTACCATCTTCATCCCTAAGGGATAACTGTACGCAAGACAGAATAACTGTCACCTTCACCCCTGAGGGCTAACTGTACTCGGAACAGAATGACTGTCACCTTCACCCCTAAGGGCTAACTGCACTCGGAACAGAATGATTATCACCTTCACGCCTAATGCAGTGGCGGCTGGTGCTCAAAATTTTTGGGGGGGGGGCAAAAAGAAAAATGTAATAGGTATTGCTTCGCGCCAAAAAACGCAGTAAAAAAATTGCGTGACTTTGAAGCTGTGCCCCCTTCAATGCAATGAACACTGTGCTGTGCCCCCTTCAATGCAATGAACACTGTGCTGTGCCCCCTTCAATGCAATGAACACTGTGCTGTGCCCCCTTCAATGCAATAAACACTGTGCTGTGCCCCCACAATGCAGAGTTCAGCGTGCATGCCCCTTTCAATTCAGAGCGCCACAGCATTGTCCCCAATCACTGCAGAGCGCCACAGCATTGTCCCCAATGATTGCAGAGTGCCCACAGCATTGTCCCCCAATGATTGCAGAGTGCCACAGCATTGTACCCCAATGATTGCAGAGTGCCACAGAATTGTACCCCAATGATTGCAGAGTGCCCACAGCATTGTACCCCAATAAATGCAGAGTGCCCACAGCATTGTACCCCAATGATTGCAGAGTGCCCTCAGCATTGTACCCCAATGATTGCAAAGTGCCACAGAATTGTACCCCAATGATTGCAGAGTGCCACAGCATTGTACCCCAATGATTGCAGATTGCCACAGCATTGTACCCCAATGATTGCAGAGTGCCACAGAATTGTACCCCAATGATTGCAGATTGCCACAGCATTGTACCCCAATGATTGCAGAGTGCCCACAGCATTGTACCCCAATAAATGCAGAGTGCCCACAGCATTGTACCCCAATGATTGCAGAGTGCCCACAGCATTGTACCCCAATAAATGCAGAGTGCCCACAGCATTGTACCCCAATAAATGCAGAGCGCCACAGCATTGTACCCCAATAAATGCAGAGCGCCACAGAATTGTACCCCAATGATTGCAGAGTGCCACAGAATTGTACCCCAATGATTGCAGAGTGCCACAGCATTGTACCCCAATGATTGCAGAGTGCCCACAGCATTGTACCCCAATAAATGCAGAGTGCCCACAGCATTGTACCCCAATGATTGCAGAGTGCCCACAGCATTGTACCCCAATAAATGCAGAGTGCCCACAGCATTGTACCCCAATAAATGCAGAGCGCCACAGCATTGTACCCCAATATATACAGAGCGCCTCAGCATTGTACCCCAATAAATGCAGAGCGCCACAGAATTGTCCCCCAATGATTGCAGAGTGCCACAGAATTGTACCCCAATGATTGCAGAGTGCCACAGCATTGTACCCCAATGATTGCAGAGCGCCACAGCATTGTACCCCAATAAATGCAGAGTGCCCACAGCATTGTACCCCAATGATTGCAGAGTGCCACAGCATTGTACCCCAATGATTGCAGAGTGCCACAGCATTGTACCCCAATGATTGCAGAGTGCCACAGCATTGTACCCCAATGATTGCAGAGCGCCACAGCATTGTACCCCAATAAATGCAGAGTGCCCACAGCATTGTACCCCAATGATTGCAGAGCGCCACAGCATTGTACCCCAATGATTGCAGAGTGCCACAGAATTGTACCCCAATAAATGCAGAGTGCCACAGCATTGTACCCCAATGATTGCAGAGCGCCACAGCATTGTAACCCCAATCAATGCAGAGTGCAGCGTGCGTGCTCCCTTCAATTTAATGCACCTTCATCCCTAGGGGATAACTGTACTCAGCATACAATGACTGTCACCTTCACCCCTAAGGGTTAACTGTAGTCAGAAAAGAATGACTGCCACCTTCACCCTTAAGGGCTAACTGTGATTTGGACAGAATAACTGTCACCTTTACCCCTAAGGGCTACCTGTACTTAAAACAGAATGACTGCCACCTTCACCCTTAAGGGCTAACTGTGATTTGGACAGAATAACTGTCACCTTCACCCCTAAGGGCTACCTGTACTTAGAACAGAATGATCGTCACCTTCAGCCCTAAGGGCAAACAGTACTCAGAACAGAATGACTGTCACCTTCACTCCTGAGGACTAACTGTACCCAGAACAGAATGACTGTCACCTTCATCCCTAAGAGATAACTGTACACAGAACAGAATGACTGTCATCTTCACCTCTAGGGGGTAACTGTACTCAGAACAAAATGACTGTCACCTTCACCCCTGAGGGATAACTGCACTCAGAACAGAATGACTGTCACCTTCACCCCTATGGACTAACTGTACTCAGAACAGAATGACTACCACCTTCGCCCCTAGGGGCTACCTGTACTCAGAACAGAATGACTTTTACCTTCATTCCTAAGGGCTACCTGTACTCAGAACAGAATGATTGTCACCTTCATCCCTAAGGGCAAACTACTCAGAACAGAATGACTACCACTTTCACCCCTAGGGGATAATTGTACGCAGAACAAAATGACTACCACCTTCACCCCTAGGGGATAACTGTACTCTAAACAGAATGACTGCCCCTTCACCCCTAAGCAGGGCCGCTGATAGGCCCTGTTTTACCGGGCCCGGGCTCCATCAGCAGTACAGGGGGGCCTGGCAGCTGTAAAATTCATTTTTAGCAAAAGACAAAATAAAAGGCAGATAATCGCATTATGCCTCTGCACAGTCCCAGATGGCCTCTGTACACTGTCAATGCTTGCGGATTGATTGATATGTAGATCCGGACTGCTCCTCCCCCTCATATGCCAGCTCTGAGGAAGCCTGAGAGACTGATCTGATGGGAGGCAGAGACTGATGGTGGGTGGAAGAAGTACACAGGCAAGCAGCCCCTGCACTCACACTGACACAGGCTACTCTATAATTAAGGTACAGTCCTCAGACTCCCTGCTGTGTGCCTATGATCCCTATCACTATGATGACAGCACAGCAGGTGCTGTATGGCTTTGTCACAGTATGTCACATGGTTGTTGGGTGCTGACTGTTAACTTTTGGCTGTATTGTGTATTAGAGACTAAAATTGTACAGCCATAACAAAGTCATCACCCAACAACCACTACAACACTGTGACAAAGCCATACATCACCTGCTGTGCTGTCATCATCATAGTGATGGTGATCATAAGCAAGCACGGCAAAATGCTAGTTTACATTTCTGTTTGCAGGGGCAGTAAAAACAAGCAATTGAGCTGTGTTTTTACCATTCCCCTTTAGCCTCCCTAGCGGTAGTCCCAACTGTGGGTCGTGGGTTAATTTTCAGTACCAAAAGCGGTAACACCGAGCCACACTCGGGATTTCCCCACAATGTTACTCACCTTCCCTGCGATCCCCCGCCATCCTCCCCGGCGTCCTCGCACTCTCTCCCCGCTCTGTGCACGCCCAATTGTCGGCACTTGTCTTCCGGTTCCCTTCCCTGCGAGCGTTGTGATGCAGGGGGGTGGAACCAGTGGCAAATTCAAAAGTGTAAATACACCAAATGACATGATACAAAGCTGTGATCCTAACGGATTACACTGTATCATGCCATTTCACCACAGGATTGCACCTGGTGACTTTTCCAGTGCCCTGCCTGTGCTTTTCCAGTTCTTTGTGCCTGGAAAATAGAGAACAACCATGGCGTCCAAAAATCTTTCTTTTGGCACAAAAGCGCTTTTAGACGAACTTGAAAACGGCGACAGCGCAAAAAAGGAATTACTTGAAGAACTGAGCGATAGCGATTGGTGGGAGAATTCGTCATCAGGTATGGAAAGTGACGACAGCGAAGATTCTGATGTCTCTTTCTGGCACATAGCTTGTGGAATTTGGGAAGTATATCAAATGATTCTTCAGAATTTCCAACGGAGCTATGTGCCAGAAAGACACATCAGAATCGTCGCTGTCGTCACTTTCCGTATCTGATGACGAATTTTCCCACTAATCGCTATCGCTCAGTTCTTCAAGTAACTCTGTTTTGCTGTTGCTGTTTTCCAGTTCGTCTAAAAGCGCTTTTGCACAAAAAGAACGTTTTTTTGAACGCCATGGTCGTTCTCAATTTTCCAGGCACAAAGCACTGGAAAAGCACAGGCAGGGCACTGGAAAAGTCACCAGGTGCAATCCTGTGGTGAAATGGCATGATACAGTGTAATCCGTGTAATGCCTGCCAGTTTTTCATGCGGACTTGATTGAAAGGCCAATATAGGTGCACGGGAGTCTGGATGTAAATGGACTTTCACCCGTCTACCTCTGTGTCCATTCAGGTCCAAAAACAAAAATGGAAAAGGACTGCATCCTTTTCTTTTTTTTCAGACCTAAATGTGACAGATCAGAGGTAGCCTGATGTAAATGGACACCAGTCCATCTATACCTGGCCTCTCAGAGTCATCACACGTCCATCCCTGTCCAATGTGTGGAGTATGCTTGCTGACACTAACTGAACAGGCACAGATGTCAAAACACTGACATCTGTCCCATTCAGCTACACGTTGGAATGGTGAGGCACTGTGACAATATGCAGGGCCGCTGATAGGGGGGGACCACCAGCCCTCTTGTAGGGGGCCCAAGCACACAGGGGGGCCCACACAGAGAGGGGGATTAGTGATGGACAACAAATACAGAAATCTTCCTCCAGCACCTGAATCTGATCTGTCCCTCTCCCTGCTATCAGCTTTTATCTGCTGAGAAATAGACAGTTGTCCCTCACTAATCCCCCTCCCTTGTGTGCCCCCCCCCTCCCTTCCAGCACTTATCTCTGCTCAGGAGTTTATTTGTAAATTGTAACTTTATTTCTCAATCTCTGTCTCTCTGATCACTGAGCTCCAACTGCCCAGCCTGTATATTTTTCTCATCTCATCTTCTTTTTTATTTAGCATTGTTTTTTTTTTTTTTAGATTTAGCAGGAATTATGCGAGTTATGTTATATTTGTGTCTGATAATAGTGATTTTGTTGTAATTTTAGCTAAATATATCTTTAATATTTTCTAGGGGGGCCCTGCCAGGTAGTCTATATGGGGCCCCGCGATTTCTAACAGCAGCCCTGACAATATGCAATATGAGATATTGTGCAGCGCTGCCTCTTACAAAGTGTAATGTGACTAAAATAAATAATAAAAGTGTACCTTTCCTATAAGTGGTTTACATATTATAAATGCAATATTGGTGTATCCTTGTTAAAAAAAATTCACAAAATGCATAACATAATCATGAATACAATTATTACATACATAGTAAAAAATTATGATAAAAAATAATCAATAAGGTGCTCAGTGTCCATATTATGGAGTAATGGTGCTCCAGATTTCAAAAATAATTTTTCCACACAAATCTGTGTCACCAATGAAAATCCATATAGTAAGTGAAAAAAATTATATATATATATATATATAATATATATATATATATATATATATATATATATATATATATACACAGTATATATATATTTGCCAAAATTGTGTAAAATAAAACAAACAGATCAATCATAAATGTCCTATTGGGGTGTAGATAGTGAACCCCTTCACCTATAGGTGTCTTGATGAAAGTGATAGTGATCTTCAGTGTAGTGAGAAAATACTCTCATGGTGTAATATTTTAAAATGTATTTAATAAAGAAGTAACATACAGACTCACATTTAAAATTACATAATCCGGCGCTGCTATGCATTTCCTGGTGTGGACGTCACTTCCGGGTATAATTTTTTTATACTGGAATACATGATAGTGCGATAGACATCTTTGTAATTCATCGAGGCACTGTGTCAGCTTCCTGGCAGGATAGTGGAGGCGGGTTCAGACTAGGGTCCAAACACACCTGAGCTCATCCCTGCTAATTAGTTGCAAACATTTCTAAAATAAGACATCTCTGCTGCTTTAGAATATGTATAAATTTAGAAAATTATAGTAATGGTTATTAAGTTTGTTAAAAAATGCACTAGTCAGCCCCATACTCAAAAACCCTTCACTGGACCCAACTGATCTGAACAACCTACGCCCTATTTCCTTGCTCCCCTTTTCATCCAATCTCCTCGAACGTCTAGTTTATAACCGACTGTGCGACCAACTTGCTGAGAATTGCCTCCTTGATCCCCTTCAGTCCGGATTTCGGCCTTAACACTCCACTGAAACTGCTCTCCTAAAACTGACAAACGATCTACTAATGGCCAAAACTAATGGACACTATTCTGTACTCCTACTTCTGGACCTTTCTGCTGCCTTTGATACGGTTGACCATCCCCTCCTCCTCAAAAAACTCCACGCCTTTGGTCTCCGTGACTGCACTCTTCACTGGTTATCTTCCTACTTATCCAACCGCACCTTTAGCGTTGTGTACAATTTTACTTCCTCCTCTCCTCTTCCCTTCTCTGTTGGGGTCCCCCAAGGCTCTGTTCTTGGACCCCTCCTATTTTCAATCTACACCTCCTCTCTGGGTCAGCTGATAGCCTCCCACGGCTTCCAATACCATCTCTACGCTGACGATACCCAAATCTATTTATCCACCCCTCAGCTCTCTCCCTCAGTCTCCGCACGTATCACTAATTTACTATCAGATATATCAGTCTGGATGTCTCACCACTTCCTCAAACTCAATCCATCCAAAACCGAGCTTATAATTTTTCCTCCACCACGTGCCCCTTCCCTTGATTTCTCCGTCAATATCGATGGCATTACTATCAGCTCATCCCCGCACGCCAAGGTCTTAGGTGTTGTCCTGGACTCTGAACTCTCCTTTAAACCCCACATCCAATCGCTGCCTCAGCCTCTGCAACATCTCCAAAATACGCCCCTTTCTAACCAAAGACACAACAAAACTCCTAGTTCACTCTCTGGTCATCCCGCGCCTCGACTACTGCAACTCACTTCTCGTTGGCTTACCTCTACACAGGCTATTCCCCCCTTCAATCCATCTTGAATTCTGCCGCCAGACTCATCCACCTTACCAATCACTCAGTGTCCGCTGCTCCCCTCTGTCAAGCCCTCCACTGGCTTCCGCTCACCCAACAAATTAAATTCAAAATACTAACAACATCTTACAAAGCAATCCACAGCTTAGCCCCCAGCTACATCACCAGCCTCGTCTCAAAATACCAACCTAATCTCTCTCTTCGTTCCTCTCAAAACCTCCTGCTCTCTAGCCCCCTCGTCGCCTCCTCCCATGCTCACCTCCAGGACTTTTCCAGAGCCTCTCCAAACCTGTGGAACTCCTTACCCTTATCTGTCCGATTATCTCCTACTCTATTAGCTTTTAGGTGATCTCTGAAAACCCTCCTTTTCAGAGAAGCCTATCCTACCAACACCTAACAAATGTACCTCAATTTTCTCCATCAACCCATCCCCCATGGTTATTGACTTTTGTTTCACTGGGACCCTCCCTTCTAGATTGTAAGCTCTAACGAGCAGGGCCCTCTAGTTCCTCCTGTTTTGAACTGTATTGTAACTGTATTGTCTTCCATTTACATTGTAAAGTGCTGCACAAACTGTTGGCGCTATATAAATTCTGTATCGTGGGGGGCCCCCTCAGGTAGGCTGTATGGGGCCCCATGATTTCTAACAGCTGCCCTGCCCCTAAGGACTAACTGTACTCGGAACAGAATGACTACCACCTTTACCCTTTAGGGCTAACTGTACTCAGAACAGAATGACTGTGACCTTCTCCCCTGACGACTAACTGTACTCAGAACAAAATGACTGTCACCTTCATCCCCAAGGGCTAAATGTACTCTGAACAGAATGACTATCGCCTTTAGCCCTAAGGACTAACTGTACTCAGAACAGAATGACTGTAACCTTCACCCTTAAGGGCTAACTGTGCTCTGAACAGAATGACTACCACCTTCACCCTGAAGGTCTAACTGAACTCAGAAGAGAAGGACTGTCATCTTCACCTCTAAGGGCTAACTGTACTCAGAACGGAATGAATGTCACCCTTAGCCCTAAGGGCAATCTGTACTCAGTACAGAATGACTACCACCTTAACTCCTAAGGGTTAACTGTATTCAGAAAAGAATGACGATCACCTTCACTCCTAAGGGCTAACTGTACTCAGAACAGAATGACAGTCACCTTCACCCCTAAGGGCTAATTGTTTTTAGAACAGAATAACTGTCACCTTTACCCCTAAGGGCTAACTATACTCAGAACTGAATGACTGTCACCTTCAGCCCTAAGGGCTAATGGTACTCATAACAGAATGACTGTCACCTTCACCCCTAAGACTTAAGTGTACTCAAAACAGAATGACTGTCACCTTCACCCCTGAGGACTAACTGTTAGAGATGGCCTTGCGGTTCGCCCGGCGGTCGGTTCGCAGCAAACTTTGCTCGTTCGCTGTCCGCCGATCATGCGATCATATGGCGATGTTCACGGCCGCCATATTCTTTTACATTGTGAAGAACTTTTTCCCATGACATATCCATCAGGTGGTACAGGACAGCCAATCGAGACATTTCAGCACATGGACATACCCCCTACCTTATAAATAGACCTGATCTGGTTGCCATTTTACATTCTGCCTTTTGTCAGTGTAGAGAGAGGTTTGCTGTGTGGAGCAGGGACAGACTGTCAGTGACACAAATCGCTCAGTAATAGGTCCACAAAAGTCCTTTAAAGGACAGGTATAGGTGTACTATTGTTTAGTCTATATTCTGTCTTTTGTCAGTGTAGGGAGAGGTTGCTGTGGGGAGCAGGGACAGACTGTCAGTGACACAAATCGCTCAGTAATAGGTCCACAAAAATCCTTTTAAGGACTGGTATAGGTGTACTATTGTTTGGTGTGCAGTATATAGCAGTGTAATACACTTATAATATACTTTCTAATATAGAAAGCATATTATAGTGGATATGGGTACTGCAGTAATTGTGCCTCTTTCGCTGCGTTAACTCTGCTACACACAGTGACAAAAGTTACTAGAAAATATTTTTCATAACTGGTGTGCTAAACCAGTGGCCCCCCAAAACAGATTGAAGCGGGGTGTTATATAACAATATACTTTCATAATAGTGTATTCGGGTACTGCAGAAATTTTGCCTCTTTTGCTGCGTTAACTCTGCTTCACACAGTATTAAAAATTTACTGGGAATTTTTTTTAAAACTGGTGTGATAGACCAGTGGCCCCCCAAAACGACAGATTGAAGCGGGGTGTTATATATCTTCTTCCACAAATACTGCGCTTCTCTAGAGACTTTTGTCCCAGGGTCATCTAAAACATGACAGGCAGAGGAAGAGGCAGGCTCTTCCGCAGGGGTGGTAGGGGTAGGGCAGGAGCACCAGGCCGGAGCGAAAGTGGGAAGTTGCAGAAGGTGCGTTCGATTACATCAAAGGATGCACCAGACTTGGTTGAGTGGCTCACTCAGCCTTCCTCTTCTGCACCCTCCTCATCCTCTATCTGCACCCTCTTCACTCTCTGCTGTGCGCACCCGCAAAGACACCACCACCACACCACCACCATATACCCTCCGCTTGAGTCACAGGAATTATTTTCTGATCCATCACAAGACAGTACCCAGATCAGTCCAAGGAGGTTGGTCCTCGCAGTTGCTGCCTACTCTAAGATCTTAAATGTTAGTGGTGGGGAAAGTGACGTAGATGATGACGTGTCTATGGACGTCACGTGGGTGCCCACAATAGAGGAAGAGTAGGGGAGTTCAGAGGGAGAGATGGACCAGCAGATAGGGAGGAGAAGCAGGCCGAACTTACATTGCACAGGAGGGACAAACCAGACTGCTAATGTATCAGGAGCGAGCCATCAACCATGTACGGTCACATCTAGCACTCCCAGGACGCCAGCACAGGGATCCGCAGTGTGGGCAATTTTTAACCTGTCCGCTGCTGACAATAGTGTTGCCATCTGCAGCCTTTGCAGTCAACCCATAAGTCGCGGTAAGCCCAACACTCACCTAGGGACGACCGCCTTAAGAAGGCACCTGGACTCCCATCACTGAGCCCAGTGGGAGCAACGCCGTCAGAACCCACGAAACCACACTCCAGGCTCCCAACCGTCCAGCCTCTTCTCCTTCTCCTCTCTCCTCACAATTGTCCTCCACTCCACCTTCCATCATGCTGTCCTCAAGTTTTTCTGGAAAAAGGCAGGCTTCCGTGGCCCAAATGTTGAAGCGTAAAAAAATGATGATGCCGGATAACCCTCTTGCCCACCGGTTGACCGCTGGCTTGTCGGAACTGATAGCCCGCCAACTACTGCCATATAAACTGGTGGACTCGGAGGCCTTTAGAAAATTTGTGGCCATTGGAACACCACAATGGAAGGTCCCAGGAAGGAAATATTTCTTGCAGAAGGGCATCCCAGAGCTATATGGCCATGTTCAGCGGCAAGTGAATGTATCTCTGGCACACAGTGTCAGTGCCAAGATACATCTGACCACAGACACGTGGTCTAGCAAACACGGGCAGGGAAGGTATATAACTTTTACTGCCCACTGGGTGAACCTTCTGACGGCCGTCAAGCATGTAACCCGTGGCACCCGTGTAGATTTGGTTTTACCGCCATGAATTGCATGCAGGCCTGCCTCTTTTTGTCCTCCTCCATCCTCGCTCTCCTGCTCAGCTGACTCCTCCTTTTCCACTGCTACCGCCTCTTCTGCTGTGACGCCCAAGATCCCAGAACCTATTCGACATGCCAGGTGAGACGTTGCCATGCTGTGCTGTGTCTGTTGTGCCTGGAAGCCAAGAGCCACACTGGTCCTGCACTCCTTTCAGCTTTGCGTTCACAGGCAGATTAGTGGCTAACACCGCTCAATTTGACAGTTGGTAAAGTGGTGTGCAACAATGGTGCCAATCTGCAGAGGGCGCTGAAACACGGCAAAATTACACACGTGCCATGCATGGCACGCGTCCTGAACTTGGTCGTGCAGCGATTCGTTGTCAAATATCCTGGGGTCCAGGACGTCTTGCAGCAGGCCAGGAAAATCTCGGCCCATTTCAGAAGATCTTTCACAGCCATGGCTCGCCTTGCTGACATTCAGCGGCGACACAACCTGCCTGTCAGACGTCTTTATTGTGACTGCCCAACACAATGGAACTCAACCTTGTATATGCTTGATAGGCTGCTCCAGCAGAAACGTGCAGTTAACGACTACCTGTACGAACTCTGCGCCAGGACAGGTTCTGGGGAGCTTGGGTTTTTTTCACTGCGCCAGTGGCTGCTCATGCGCGATGCATGCAAACTTCTGCGGCCATTTGATGAGATCACCAAACTGGTCAGTTGCAGCCAGGACGCCATCAGTGACATCGCACCTTACGCCTTCTTTCTGGAGCATGCATTGCGTCGTGTCATTGATCAAGCCGTCGAGGAGCAGGAGTAGGAAGACGAGGAAGTCGCAATGCTGGATGAATTCCCAGGGGGGGCTACTCCATATGAGACAAGTCAACAATAAGAGTCTGAAGAGGAGTCAGAGGAGGATGGTGTCGGGACGGATGAGGAAGAGCAAGAAGAGCATGCTTTAAACCTTTATGGGATCCCTGGTGTCCGTGGATGGGGGGAGGAGAACGAGGACGACATTATCCTGGATTATGAGCAGGAGCAAGGCCACTAAACCGCTTGCAGTTTAGTGAAAATGGGGGCCTTCATGCTCCAGTGTTTTCAAGGGACCCCCGTATAAAAAGCATAAAGGGCAAGGACCTGTACTGGGTGGCAACGTACTTAGACCCCCGGCATCACAGAGGGCTGTCAGAATGCAGCACTTCCAGGCTGCATTCTGTTTTTGCGTGCGCTGGCAGAGGAAGTTCCACTCACAGAGAAACAGTTGCCAGTAGCAATCCAACAGTGCCTGCAAGAAGAGGGCCGTTTGAAGATGTGTTGGTCACTTCAGATATAAGATTTTTCTTTCAGCCGACCCATCCACAGCTGTCCACTGGATCCAGCATCAGGGAATGCCTAGACCGACAAGTGTCCGACTACATTGGGTTAACGGCCGAAGTGGACGCTCTGAGAAGTGATGAACCTCTGGACTACTGGGTGGGCAGGCTTGACCTCTGGCCAGAGCTTGCAGAATTTGCAATGTAACTGTTGTAACTGTTGTTCTTGCCCCTCGTACAGTGTCCTGTCCGAAAGGACGTTCAGCGCAGCAGGGGGGATCATGACCGATAAGCGCACTCGCCTAGCTCACGACAGTGTTGACTACCTCACATTTCTAAAAATGAATGAGGCATGGATCTCGAAGGAATTCAACACATGTGACCAGTAGACCATGTTTGATTCAAATTCCTGACAGCCCACAAATATCCGCCACCACCCATAACAATTCATGGTCTCTGTCTTAGGTAAATATAGCGGCATAAAAAGCCTTATATGCCCGTTGAATGCCTACTTTTTGGGGCCTGTAATGGCCGACACTTATTTATCCTGTGAATGCCTAATGTACCTTCAGCCACAGAATACAAAGTTCTTTGCTGTCAGGTGAACGCCTGTTGGCTAATTTGTGGGGCCTGTACTGGCCGACACTTACTTCTGTATCCTGTGTATGGCTAATATACCTCCAGCCACAGAAAACCAAGTTCTTTGCTGTCAGGTGAACGCCTGTGGGCTAATTTTTGGGGCCTGTACTGGCTGACACTTACTTCTGTATCCTGTGAATGCCTAATGTACCTCCAGCCACAGAATACAAAGTTATTTGCTGTCAGGTGAACGCCTGTGGGCTAATTTGCTGGGGCCTGTACTGGCCGACACTTACTTCTGTAACCTATGTATGCCTAATGTACCTCCAGCCACAGAAAACCAAGTTCTTTGCTGTCAGTTAAACACCTGTGGGCTAATTTCTGGGGCCTGTACTGGCCGACACTTACTTCTGTATCCTGTGAATGCCTAATGTACCTCCAGCAACAGAAAACCAAGTTCTTTGCTGTCAGGTGAACGCCTGTGGGCTAATTTTTGGGGCCTGTACTGGCCGACACTTACTTCTGTATCCTGTGTATGCCTAATGTACCTCCAGCCACAGAATACAAAGTTCTTTGCTGTCAGGTGAACGCCTGTGGGCTAATTTTTGGGGCCTGTACTGGCCGACACTTACTTCTGTATCCTGTGAATGCCTAATGTACCTTCAGCCACAGAATACAAAGATCTTTGCTGTCAGGTGAACGCCTGTGGGCTAATTTTTGGGGCCTGTACTGGCCGACACTTACTTCTGTATCCTGTGAATGCCTAATGTACCTCCAGCCACAGAAAACCAAGTTCTTTGCTGTCAGGTGATTGCCTGTGGATTAATTTTTGGGGCCTGTACTGGCCGACACTTACTTCTGTATTCTGTATATGCCTAATGTACCTCCAGCCACAGAATACAAGGTTCTTTGCTGTCAGGTGAACGCCTGTGGGCTAATTTTTGGGGCCTGTACTGGCCGACACCTATTTCTGTATCCTGTGAATGCCTAATGTACCTCCAGCCACAGAAAACCAAATTCTTTACTGTCAGGTGAACGCCTGTGGGCTAATTTTTGGGGCCTGTACTGGCTGACACTTACTTCTGTATCCTGTGAATGCCTAATGTACTTCCAGCCACAGAATACAAAGTTCTTTACTGTCAGGTGAAAGCCTGTGGGCTAATTTTTGGGGCCTGTACTGGCCGACACTTACTTCTTTATCCCTAATTTTTCAGACTGGCATTGAAAATCAATGTGTCTGTAAATGTTCCGCTAAACTGTGGAACGGATGCGGACCCATTTTACAGATGTGTGAATGGACCCTATATGTATTTGACAGGTATTTACCTGCTGCTGTCAGTTCTGGCTGATTTAGAAAAAAAAAATAAATACATTTTTTTGCTGAAAAAAAAAAAAATTTTTATGGCAATTTTTCCAATAGCAATACTTCTGGTATGTCAGTGTCCATGTTGTGGGACTATGTGTGCACAGCTAGTAAGTATTTTGTGGCTGCAAATATGACTTGGAGGTTTCTCATGTTAGCCTACCATTAAAATAAATGGGGTCCGCCGCGAACCTGCAAATCGCGAACATTTGAGCGAGTTCGCCGATCGCGTTCGCGAACCACCCTGGCAGATGTTCGTCCATCACTACTAACTGTACTCAGAACAGAATGACTATTACCTTCACCCCCTAAGGGCTAACTGTACTCAGAATAGAATGACTGTCACATTCACCCCCAAGGGCTATCTGTACTCAGAACAGAATGACTGCCACCGTTACCACTAAGGACTAACTGTACTCAGAACAGAATGACTGCCCCCTTACCCCTAAGTGCTAACTGTACTCAGAATGGAATGACTGTTGCCTTCACCCTTCAGGGCTAACTGTACAGAGAACAGAATGACTGTCACCTTCATCCCTAAGGGCCAACTGTACTCAGAACAGAATGACTGTCACCTTCACCCCTGAGGACTAACTGTACTCAGAACAGAATGACTGCCACCGTTACCAGTAAGGACTAACTGTACTCACAAAAGAATGACTGCTCCCTTACCCCTAAGGGCTAACTGTACTCAGAACGGAATGACTGTCACCTTCAGCCCTAAGGGCTACCTGTACACAGAACAGAATGACTGTCACCTTCACACCTAATGACTAATTGTACTCAGAACAGAATATCTACCACCTTCACCCCTAAGGGCTAACAGTATTCAGAACAGAATGATTGTCACCTTCACCCCTAAGGGA
This sequence comes from Pelophylax lessonae, assembly GCF_965119305.1. Classification (NCBI taxonomy): domain Eukaryota; kingdom Metazoa; phylum Chordata; class Amphibia; order Anura; family Ranidae; genus Pelophylax; species Pelophylax lessonae. The sequence goes on along the minus strand of NC_138768.1, from coordinate 448,428,443 downwards.
AAACTGTACTCAGAACAGCATGACTACCACCTTCATCCCCAAGGGCTGACTCTACTCCGAACCAGTGGCGGCTGGTGCTCAAAATTTTTGGGGGGGCGCAAAAAGAAAAATGTAATAGGTATTGCTTCGCGTCAAAAAACGCAGTAAAAAATTGCGTGACTTTGAAGTCATGGTACAGACATGGCACAGGTGATGGTATAGGCATGGCATACGGGATGGTACAGGCATGGCACAGGTGATGGTATAGGCATGCATAGGTCATGGTACAGGAGATGGTATATGCCCCCTTTCAATGCAGTGACCAGCGTACATGCCCCCTTTCAATGCAGAGACCAGCGTACATGCCCCCTTCAATGCAGAGTTCAGCGTGCGTGCCCCCTTCAATGCAATGAACATTGTGCTGTGCCCCCTTCAATGTAATAAACACTGTGCTGTGCCCCCTTCAATGCAATAAACACTGTGCTATGCCCCCTTCAATGCAATAAACACTGTGCTGTGCCCCCACAATGCAGAGTTCAGCGTGCATGCCCCCTTCAATGCAACTGTGCTGTGCCCCCTTCAATGCAATGAACAATGTGCTGTGCCCCCTTCAATGCAATAAACACTGTGCTGTGCCCCCTTCAATGCAATGAACACTGTGCTGTGCCCCAACAATGCAGAGTTCAGCGTGCATGCCCCCTTCAATGCAACACTGTGCTGTGCCCCCTTCAATGCAATAAACACTGTGCTGTGCCCCCTTCAATGCAATAAACACTGTGCTGTGCCCCCTTCAATGCAATAAACACTGTGCTGTGCCCCCACAATGCAATGAACACTGTGCTGTGCCCCCTTCAATGCAATGAACACTGTGCTGTGCCCCCTTCAATGCAATAAACACTGTGCTGTGCCCCCTTCAATGCAATAAACACTGTGCTGTGCCCCCTTCAATGCAATGAACTCTGTGCTGTGCCCCAACAATGCAGAGTTCAGCGTGCAAGCCCCCTTCAATGCAACTGTGCTGTGCCCCCTTCAATGCAATGAACACTGTGCTGTGCCCCCACAATGCAGATTTCAGCGTGCATGCCCCCTTCAATGCAACTGTTCCATGCCCCCATCAATGCAGAGTTCAGCGTGCGAGCCCCTTTCAATGCAGAGCGCCACAGCATTGTCCCCAATCACTGTAGAGCGCCACAGCATTGTCCCCAATGATTGCAGAGCGCCACAGCATTGTCCCCCAATGATTGCAGAGCGCCAGCATTGTCCCCCAATGATTGCAGAGCGCCACAGCTTTGTCCCCCAATGATTGCAGAGCGCCACAGCATTGTCCCCCAATGATTGCAGAGCGCCACAGCATTGTCCCCCAATGATTGCAGAGCGCCACAGCATTGTCCCCAATGATTGCAGAGTGCGCCACAGCATTGTCCCCCAATGATTGCAGAGCGCCACAGCTTTGTCCCCCAATGATTGCAGAGCGCCACAGCATTGTCCCCCAATGATTGCAGAGCGCCACAGCTTTGTCCCCCAATGATTGCAGAGCGCCATAGCATTGTACCCCAATGATTGCAGAGCGCCACAGCATTGTCCCACAATGATTGCAGAGTGCCACAGCATTGTCCCCCAATGATTGCAGAGTGCCACAGCATTGTCCCCCAATGATTGCAGAGCGCCAGCATTGTCCCCCAATTATTGCAGAGTGCCACAGCATTGTCCCCCAATGATTGCAGAGCGCCAGCATTGTCCCCCAATGATTGCAGAGTGCCAGCATTGTCCCCCAATGATTGCAGAGTGTCAGCGTGCGTGCTCCGTTCAAACTTACCTGGCGGCGGCGTGGCTCAGCTTCTTCTTACTCTTCTGCGGCGGGTCCTTCTCCCTCGTCGTCTCGGCGGCGGGAACCGGCGGGCGGCATCTCCTCTTCTCTGAGCGGCGGTGACGGTGAGTGATTGACGCACGCACCGGCACCGCCCCCATTGCGATGTCAGCAATATCCTGGATGATGATTGGTCCAGGCTGTAGACTGGACCAATCACAGCCAGGATATCAGAAAGTGGGGGTGTCCAACCGCAAAGACTTGCGCCCAGGATACCCCCCTACCTCCCCAGAAGGCAGCCAATCGGCGCCTCTTCTGGGAGGTAACCCCCCCCCCCCCAGCCACCAGTTCCTTGGGTTCAGGCCGGCAAACCCAATTTTTTTTTTTGAACAACTTTATTTGTTCGTTTTGTTTTTTTTTTTTCTTTTTTTTTTTAGGGGTAGGGGGGCGGCGCCCTGGCGCCCCCTATGCACGGGCCGCCACTGCTCCGAACAGAATGACTGTCACCTTCACCCTGAATGGCTACTTGTACTCAGAACAGAATGACTGCCATCGTTCCCACTGAGGACTAACTGTACTTAAAACAGAATGACTGCCCCCTTCACTCCTAAGGACTAACTGTACTCAGAACAAAATGACTACCACCTTCACGCCTAAGGGCTAGCTGTACTCAGAACAGAATGACTGTCACCTTCACCCTTAAGGACTAACAGTACTCAGAACAGAATATCTACCGCCTTCACCCCTAAGGGCTAACTGTATTCAGAACAGAATAATTGTCATCTTTACCCCTAAGGGCTAACTGTATTCAGAACAGAATGATTGTCACCTTTACCCCTAAGGGAAAACTGTACTCAGAATAGCATGACTACCACCTTCATCCCTCAGGGCTAACTGTACTCAGAACAGAATGACTGTCACCTTCACCCCTGAGGACTAAATGTACTCAGAACAGAATGAATGTCACCGTCACCCCTAAGGGCTATCTGTACTCAGAACAGAATGACTGCCACCGTTACCACTGAGGACTAACTGTACTCAGAACGGAATGACTGTTGCCTTCACCCTTCAGGGCTAACTGTACAGAGAACAGAATGATTGTCACCTTCACCCCTAAGGACTAACTGTACTCAGAACAGAATATCTACCACCTTCACCCCTAAGGGCTAACTGTATTCAGAACAGAATGATTGTCACCTTCACCCCTAAGGGCTAACTGTATTGAGAACAGAATGATTGTCACCTTTATCCCTAGGGGAAAACTGTACTCAGAACAGCATGACTACCACCTTCATCCCTAAGGGCTAACTGTACTCAGAACAGAATGACTGTCACCGTTACCACTGAGGACTAACTGTATTCAGAACAGAATGACTGTCACCTTCACCCCTGAGGACTAACTGTACTCAGAACAGAATGACTGCCACCGTTACCACTGAGGATTAACTGTACTTAGAACAGAATGGCTGCCTCCTTACCCCTAAGTGCTAACTGTACTCAGAACGGAATGACTGTCGCCTTCACCCTTAAGGGCTAACTGTACAGAGAACAGAATGACTGTAACCATGACTACCACCTTCACCCCTAGGGCTAACTGTACTCAGAACAGAATGACTGTCACCTTCACCCCTGAGGACTAACTGTACTCAGAACAGAATGACTGTCACCGTCACCCCTAAGGGCTATCTGTACTCAGAACAGAATGACTGCCACCGTTACCACTGAGGATTAACTGTACTTAGAACAGAATGGCTGCCTCCTTACCCCTAAGTGCTAACTGTACTCAGAACGGAATGACTGTCGCCTTCACCCTTAAGGGCTAACTGTACAGAGAACAGAATGACTGTCACCTTCACCCCTAAGGATTAACCGTACTCAGAACAAAATATCTATTACCTTTACCCCTAAGAGAAAACTGTACTCAGAACAGAATGACTGTCACCTTCACCCCTGAGGACTAAATGTACTCAGAACAGAATGAATGTCACTGTCACCCCTAGGGCTAAATGTTCTCAGAACAGAATGACTGGCACCGTCACCCCTAAGGGCTATCTGTACTCAGAACAGAATGACTGCCACCGTTACTGTAACGCCGCCGAGTGCTCCAGGTACCGTGGCTTCCCCGGAGCACGCGAGGCGTCCCGCGGGCTGTTCCCCCGCATCTGCACTACTTACCCGCCGGGTCCCGTCATCCCGGCCGCTCGGTACACGCCGGGTTCCTTCTTCCTCCCGGCAGGCGCGGCCCCGTCCCCTAGGGCGCGCGCGCGCCGCTGCATTGAAATTTAAAGGGCCAGTGCACCATTAATTGGTGCCTGGTCCAATCAGTACCAAAACATATAAAAACCCACTTCCCCTTCCTGTCCTTGCCGGATCTTGTTGCCTTTTGTGCCTTGAGAAAGCTTTTGGTGTATTTTCCCTGCCTGTGTATCTGACCTTCTGCTGTTGCCCCTGACTACGAACCGTTGCCGCCTGCCTTGACCTTTTGCTCCATCTGACCTTGCCTTTGCCTTGTCCTTCTTTACCGCACCTAAATCAGCTGTCTTTGAGGTTGAGCCGTTACCGGAGGATACGACCTGGTTGCTACCGCCGCAGCAAGTCCATCCCGCCTTGCGGCGGGCTCTGGTGAAAACCGGTAGTAACTTAGAACCGGTCCCCTGGTACGGTCCACGCCAATCCCTCACTGACACAGAGGATCCACCTCCAGTACAGTCACCTGCCGCCAGTCCGGACCCTGACAGTAGATCCGGCCATGGATCCCGCTGATGTGCCCCTGCCTAGTCTCGCTGACATCTCTACCGTGGTTGCCCAGCAGTCCCAGCAGATTGCTCAGCAAGGTCAACAGTTGGCACAGCTGACCGCCATGCTGCAGCAACTTCTTCCCGCACGGCAGCAGCCGCCTGCTTCTGCTTCTGCTTCCGCTCCACCTCCGCAGCCGGTGGCCGCCACCTCCGCTAGAATCCGTTTGTCTCTCCCGGACAAGTTTGATGGGGATTCTAAGATGTGCCGGGGATTCTTGTCCCAATGTTCCCTGCACCTGGAGATGTTGGCCGACCAGTTTCCTACAGAACGGTCTAAGGTGGCCTTCATGGTCAGTTTACTGTCTGGAAAGGCCTTGGCCTGGGCCACGCCGCTCTGGGACCGCAGCGATCCTGCCACTGCCTCTGTCCAGTCCTTCATTTCTGAAGTTTGCAGTGTCTTCGAGGAACCTGCCCGTGCCTCGTCAGCAGAAACAGCCTTGCTAAACCTCGTCCAAGGAGACGCTACTGTAGGCGAATATGCTATACAGTTTAGCACTCTGGCCTCTGAACTGACCTGGAACAACGACGCCCTCTGCGCAACTTTTAAAAAAGGTTTATCCAGCCATATCAAGGATGCTCTGGCCGCACGAGAGATACCTGATTCCCTGACGGAACTCATCCAGTTGGCTACTCGCATAGATATGCGCTTCATTGAAAGACGCCAGGAACTTCGCCAAGAAAAGAATCTTGTTCGCAACAGGCGTTATCCACGCCTGGCACCTCTCTTCCAGCAACCATTGCAGCCGGTTGCTGCGCCTTCCGCCGAGGAGGCCATGCAAGTGGATCGGGCTCCCCTGACCCAGCAAGAAAGGTCTCGCCGGAGGAACGAGAATTTATGCTTATACTGTGCGAGTTCCGAACACTTCTTAAAGGACTGTCCAGTTCGTCCTCAGCGTCAGGGAAACGCTCGCACCTAGTGAACGTGGGAGAGGCGTCGCTGGGTGTGAATTCTTCCTCTCCACGCTTGATTGTTCCGGTACGGATTTCTTCTGCTGCTAAAGTCTCCTTCCCGGCAGACGCCTTGGACTCTGGTTCTGCGGGAAACTTCATTAAAGCCTCCTTCATCAACCGCTTTAGCATTCCTGTGATCCGTCTCGTCAAGCCCTTCTTCATTACTACAGTTAACGGAGAAAATCTGAACTGTACCGTGCGTTATCGCACAGAACCCGTGCTCATGACCATAGGGGTCCTCCACCAAGAAACCATTGAATTTTTTGTTCTACCGAATTGCACGTCTGACGTCCTTCTTGGCTTGCCCTGGCTCCAGCGCCACTCTCCTACCCTTGACTGGACCTCTGGGGATATTAAATCATGGGGGTCTACCTGCCACACTCATTGCCTCAAGTCGGTACCTATTAGACAAGTCTCCGTCTCCTCACCAGTGCTCGGCCTTCCTAAAGTCTATCAGGACTTTACTGACGTCTTTTGCAAGAAACAGGCGGAGGTCTTACCACCACATAGACCCTATGACTGTCCCATTGATTTGCTTCCCGGTACCACACCACCCCGTGGCAGGATTTACCCCCTCTCCATTCCTGAAACCAAGGCCATGTCGGAGTACGTTCAGGAGAACTTCAAGAAAGGTTTCATCAGGAAGTCTTCTTCTCCTGCCGGAGCAGGATTTTTTTTTGTCGCCAAAAAGGATGGGTCACTACGTCCATGTATTGACTACCGTGGTCTTAACAAGATCACGGTAAAGAATCGCTACCCTTTGCCTCTCATCTCGGAGCTCTTTGACCGTCTGCGCGGAGCAAAGGTCTTCACTAAGCTTGACCTCAGGGGCGCTTATAATCTCATCAGAATCCGTGAAGGAGATGAGTGGAAAACCGCTTTTAATACCAGAGATGGCCACTTTGAGTATCTCGTCATGCCTTTCGGCCTGTGCAACGCTCCTGCAGTCTTTCAAGACTTTGTCAACAAGATCTTCCGGGACATGTTGTATACTTGTGTAGTGGTCTATCTTGACGACATTCTAATCTTCTCTCCCAACCTGGAGGAACACCGTCGCCATGTTCGTCAAGTGCTCCAGCGCCTTCGTGTCAACCACCTTTATGCCAAAATGGAAAAATGTCTTTTTGAGCGTAGCTGTCTTCCGTTTCTGGGATACCTAGTTTCTGGACAGGGTCTTCAAATGGACCCCGACAAACTCTCTGCAGTCTTGGATTGGCCACGCCCCTCAGGACTTCGCTCCATTCAACGCTTCCTTGGATTTCCCAACTATTACCGCCAGTTTATTCCCCACTTCTCCACTATCGTGGCACCTATTGTGGCACTAACCAAGAAAGAAGCGAATCCGAAATCCTGGCCTCCCCAAGCTGAAGAAGCCTTTACTCGCCTTAAAACCGCCTTCGCCTCCGCTCCAGTCTTAAATAGGCCCGATCCTCTGAAACCATTTTTCCTGGAGGTAGATGCCTCCTCTGTTGGAGCCGGAGAGGTTCTTCTTCAAAAGTCTGCTACAGGAAAAAACGTCACCTGCGGCTTCTTCTCAAAAATGTTTTCCTCTCCTGAAAAGAACTATGCCATCGGGGACCGTGAACTACTAGCCATTAAGTTGGCACTAGAAGAATGGAGACATCTTCTGGAAGGATCCCTTCATCCAATCACCATCTTCACTGACCACAAAAATCTCTCATACCTTCAGTCTGCCCAGCGCCTTAATCCGCGCCAGGCCAGGTGGTAATTGTTCTTTGCCCGATTCACTTTCCAAATCCATTTTCGTCCTGCTAATAAGAACATTAGGGCGGATGCCCTATCACGTTCCACCGATGCCTCCGAAGATGAAACCGTTCCTCAACACATCATTCCCCCTGAGTGTCTAATTTCAACTGCCCCTGCTTCACTGGCACCAGTCCCTCCAGGGAAAACATTTGTTCCTCCACGTCTTCGCCTACGGACTCTCAAATGGGGTCACTCCTCTCACCTGGCGGGTCACGCTGGAATTAAAAAGACGACACTGCTAATTGCCAGACACTATTGGTGGCCTTCCTTTGAAAAAGATGTAACGGAGTTCGTTCGGGCCTGTACTGTCTGCGCACGTGATAAAACTCTTGGTCCCACATAGCAATGGACTTCATCACGGATCTTCCCGTATCCCATGGTAACACAGTCATATGGGTGGTTGTTGACAGGTTTTCAAAAATGGCACATTTTGTCCCGCTTCCTGGTCTCCCTTCTGCGCCACAGCTGGCGAAGCAATTCTTTTTGCACATTTTTCGTCTTCATGGCCTTCCAACACACATCGTCTAAGATAGAGGCGTTCAGTTTATCTCTAAGTTTTGGAGAGCTCTCTGCACCCAATTAAGAATCAAATTGAACTTTTCTTCTGCCTACCACCCTCAGTCCAATGGACAAGTGGAGAGGGTTAACCAGATCCTTGGTGACTATCTGCGACACTTCGTCTCCTCCCGTCAGGATGATTGGGTCGACCTGTTGCCCTGGGCCGAATTTTCGTATAACTTTAGAGACTCTGAGTCATCCACCAAATCTCCGTTTTTTGTGGTGTACGGTCGTCACCCACTGCCCCCCCTCCCCATTCCCACTTCTTCTGGGGTTCCTGCCGTTGATGACTTGACTCTGGACTTCTCCTCCATCTGGAAAGATACTCAAAAGTCGCTCACCCTGGCCGCTTCTCGCATGAAGAGACATGCAGATAAAAAAAGAAGAACTCCTCCTGTCTTTTCCCCTGGGGACAGAGTGTGGCTCTCTGCCAAATACATCCGGTTTCGGGTCCCCAGCTACAAACTGTGTCCGCGTTATCTCGGGCCCTTTAAGATCAAAAGCCAAATGAATGCTGTCTCTTACAAACTCCATCTTCCTCCCTCTCTCCGTATTCCTAACTCCTTTCATGTATCCCTTCTCAAACCCCTCATTCTTAACCGGTTTTCCCCCAAGGTCACCGTTCCTGCTCCTGTCTCTGGGTCCTCTGACGTCTTCTCAGTGAAAGGTAAAAAAAAATTTCTGGTTGACTGGGAGAATTGTGGTCCTGAGGAGAGGTCATGGGAGCCCGAGTCCAATATTCTCGACAAGGAGCTCATCCACAGGTACCTGGGTTCCAAAAAGAGGGGGAGACCTAAGGGTGGGGTACTGTAACGCCGCCGAGTGCTCCGGGTCCCGTGGCTTCCCCGGAGCACTCGAGGCGTCCCGCGGGCTGTTCCCCCGCATCTGCACTACTTACCCGCCGGGTCCCGTCATCCCGGCCGCTCGGTACACGCCGGGTTCCTTCCTCCTCCCAGCGCGCACGGCCCCGCCCCCTAGGGCGCGCGCGCCGCTGCATTGAAATTTAAAGGGCCAGTGCACCATTAATTGGTGCCTGGTCCAATCAGTACCAAAACATATAAAAACCCACTTCCCCTTCCTGTCCTTGCCGGATCTTGTTGCCTTTTGTGCCTTGAGAAAGCTTTTGGTGTATTTTCCCTGCCTGTGTATCTGACCTTCTGCTGTTGCCCCTGACTACCGTTGCCGCCTGCCTTGACCTTTTGCTCCGTCTGACCTTGCCTTTGCCTTGTCCTTCTGTATCGCACCTAAATCAGCTGTCTTTGAGGTTGAGCCGTTACCGGAGGATACGACCTGGTTGCTACCGCCGCAGCAAGTCCATCCCGCCTTGCGGCGGGCTCTGGTGAAAACCGGTAGTAACTTAGAACCGGTCCCCTGGTACGGTCCACGCCAATCCCTCACTGACACAGAGGATCCACCTCCAGTACAGGCACCTGCCGCCAGTCCGGACCCTGACAGTTACCACTAAGGACTAACTGTACTCAGAACAGAATGACTGCCCCCTTACCCCTAAGTGCTAACTGTACTCAGAACGGAATGACTGTTGCCTTCACCCTTCAGGGCTAACTGTACAGAGAACAGAATGACTGTCACCTTCACCCCTAAGGATTAACCATACTCAGAACAAAATATCTATTACCTTCACTGCTAAGGGCTAACTGTATTCAGAACAGAATGATTGTCACCTTTACCCCTAAGGGAAAACTGTACTCAGAACAGAATGACTGCCACCGTTACCACTGAGGACTAACTGTACTCAGAACAGAATGACTGCCCCCTTACCCCTAAGTGCTAACTGTACTCAGAACGGAATGACTGTTGCCTTCACCCTTCAGGGCTAACTGTACAGAGAACAGAATGACTGTCAGCTTCATCCCTAAGGGCTAACTGTACTCAGAACAGAATGACTGTCACCTTCACCCCTGAGGACTAACTGTACTCAGAACAGAATGACTGCCACCGTTACCACTGAGGACTAGCTGTACTCAGAACAGAATGACTGTCACTTTCACCCCTGAGGATTAACTGTACTCAGATCTGAATGACTGTAACCATCACCCCTAAGGGATAACTGTACTCAGAACAGAATGACTGTCACCGTCACCCCTAAGGGCTATCTGTATTTAGAACAGAATGACTGCCACTGTTACCACTGAGTGAGGACTAACTGTACTCAGAACAGAATGACTGCCCCCTTACCCCTAAGTGCTAACTGTACTCAGAACGGAATGACTGTCGCCGTCACCCTTAAGGGCTAACTGTACAGAGAACCGAATCACTGTCACCTTTACCCCGTAGGACTAACTGTACTCAGAACAGAATATCCACCACCTTCACCCCTAAGGGCTAACTGTATTCAGAACAGGATGATTGTCACCTTTACCCCTAGGGGAAAACTGTATTCAGAATAGCATGACTACCACCTTCACCCCTAGGGCTAACTGTACTCAGAACAGAATGGCTGTCACCTTCACCCCTGAGGACTTACTGTACTCAGAACAGAATGACTGTCACCGTCACCCCTAAGGGCTATCTGTACTCAGAACAGAATGACTGCCACCGTTACCACTGAGGACTAACTGTACTTAGAATGACTGCCTGCTTACCCCTATGTGCTAACTGTACTCAGAACGGAATGACTGTCGCCTTCACCCTTAAGGGCTAACTGTACAGAGAACAGAATGACTGTCACCTTCACCCCTAAGGACTAACTGTACTCAGAACAAAATATCTATTACCTTCACTGCTAAGGGCTAACTGTATTCAGAACAGAATGATTGTCACCTTTACCCCTAAGGGAAAACTGTACTCAGAACAGCATGACTACCACCTTCATCCTTAAGGGCTAACTGTACTCAGAACAGAATAACTGTCACCTTCACCCCTGAGGACTAAATGTACTCAGAACAGAATGACTGTCACCTTCACCCTGAAGGGCTACCTGTACTCAGAACAGAATGACTGCCACCTTCACCCCTAAGGGCTAACTGTACCCAGAACAGAATGACTGCCACCTTCACCCCTAAGGACTAACTATACTCAGAACAGAATGCCGGTCACCTTCACCCCTAAGGGCTACCTGTAATCAGAACAGAATGACTGTCACCATCAGCCCTATAGACAAAAGCCCCGTGCACACGTACTGATCGTCGGCCGAACGATCGGCCGTCTTTTGTCCAGGGCTGTCGTGTCTGTTGAAAACTGCAAAAGACTGCACACGAATTTTGTCGGCCAACAACAGCCGACTGCAGAAGTGATGTCATGTGATGGTTAACTTTCCTTGTCTTTTTTCTTTTCTGAGCATGCCCAGTCTTGCTCATCTGCTGTTTGTCGGCCGAATTCTGTACTGACTGGCGAACAATCGGCCGTTCTGGTGTTGGCCAACAAAAATTTTAATGCCTGCACGACAGATTCTGTTCGGCCGAAAATGCGCTGTCGGCTGTCGGAAGGATCATACTAACAAGCCTACAATCGGCCGATCGGTCGTCGGCCGAATATTTACGGCCGACAATCGGTACGTGTGTACGGGGCTTAACTGTACTTAGAACAGAATGACTGTCACCTTCACCCCTAAGAGCTGACTGTAATCAGAACAGAATGACTGTTACTTTCTCACGTAAGGATTGACACATCACAAAGATCTGACTGAACCTGAAACATGAGTGCCACCTTTACTTCTGAGAAAGATAGGCTCATTACACAAAACAGATTTTACGTGAAAGTGAACAATTATCAGCATTATCCCTGAGAACTGACAGGCACATTGCAGTGGACTAGCAGTAGCTAAAATGAAATGACCCCCACCTTCATCCCTGAGGAATGACTGCCCCATTGCCCTGATCTGCCTGTGCTCAGAACAGAATGACATCCACATTACACAGAACAGTCTCCATCCTGAACGATGACAGCCTTTACCTGAGATTAAGGCTCCTTTCACACAGGCGGACCGTTCAGATCCGCCTGTTAGTTTTTTTGGCGGATCTGAATGGTCCCCCCATGCATTCCTATGGGGCATTGGATGGCAGCGGAGACATGTCCGCTGACATCCGACCCGATCCGATCCGTCAAATCTGGACGGATGGAAACCCTATTTTCCATCCGTCCAGCGGATCGGATGGGATCGGATGAGAACGGACCGACGGTCCGTTCCCATCCAATTTCCCCCATAGAGATGCATGGGGAACTGACAGCTGTGTCTCC